>NC_079254.1:0-300000 GCF_029542925.1 Malassezia vespertilionis | reverse complement strand
ACGCTGTCGGTGGTCGAGCAGACGCTGCGCAGCATCATGCCTGCATTTATCAACTCCGTGCGCCCGCAGGTAGTGAATGCGGGCGATGCACAGCTCGCGCTTTGGTGCGAGACGCGCAGTCTGCTGCGCATCTTTTCCGACGCCGCCTCGCACATCCCGCGCCACCGCCGCCTCGTCTTTTTCCGGCTGCTCGTCGAGGTTTTGGGCGCAGACGACTTTCTTGCGCCGGTCGCCATGCTTCTCGCGGCGCGCGCAGAGCACCGCGTTTGCAAGTCGTACGCAAATGCAGCCAACTTGCTGCAGCTTCCGCTCGGCGTGCTCAAAACAGAGCGCCTCGCGGCACGCATCGACGCGCTCAACCAGATTTGGGCCGAAGTGGTGCGTTTGTACAGCGGTGCAGCGCACTGTTTCCTCGAGGCAGAGCCGAAGCGCGAGTACTCGGAGGAGCACATGTCGCCTTCGCGCCAAGCACTCACGCTCCTTGCCCTCCTGCGCCACGCACTGCCCCCTGACGCCGACGCAAAAGCACTCGAAAGCGTCGCGCCTGGTCTCTTGCAGTTTGCATGGTACTCACTCCTGGTGCAGCCTGCCGACGAGGGCGGCCAACAAGCGCTGGACGCTGTGCGTCACGCTGTGATTTGCCTCCTGCCGCTGCCGCACTTTCTCCTGCTCGTGCGTGCGCTGCTGTGTGCACAGCGCACCGCACCGAAGCTGCACGGCGCCATTCCCAGTGCTATCCCCGACGCCACACTGCACGCCATGGGCCTCGATCTTCTGCAGACGCGCCAGATGCGCGGCGCAGGCACCGAAGCAATGGCCGCACTCAACGAGGCGCTCCTCCAGCTGTGGGAGACGCAGCACAACGACACGATCGGCTCGCGCGCGCTCGCGGCACTGCACGCCAACATCGCCGCGTCTGGCGCCGCCGAGCAGCCGAGCTTGCAGGCACTGATTTCGCCGCTGCTGTTGCACGCATCGTCGACCAATGTGCTCGCCGTGCTCGCCGTGCTGGTCGCCCACCTCGGCGTGCGTGCTTTGGCGCAGCTCGGTGCATTGGTCGCCGCTGCGAGCGCTGCGACAGATACACAGCACAGCGCGACGCACGTCGCGGCAGGCCTTACGCTCTTCACCGCGCTCTTCCGTGCCCTGCCGCAGTTTATGCACGGGCATGTCCGGCGCGCGGTGCGTGCATTGAGCGACGCGACGATGCAGGCTATGCTGCGCGCCAAATCGCACTTGACCATTCGCGCAGCGCACCGCCATTTGCAGGACGCCATTGTGAAGCGCATGCCTGCGGCGACATTGTTGGATGCCGTGCAGCAGACATGGCGCGAGTGGGCGGCCGATGCGCAGCATCAGCCCTCGCTCGTATCCTTGCTGCATATCCTCCAGCAAGGCGTTAAGGAGATGGACAAGGCCGCGGTGCATGCGCAGTACAAACCTCTTTTCCGCTTCCTCTTGCACGCGCTTGATTTGGGAGGCGCGCCGGCGGAGCGTGCCGTGCATGTATACGTGGCGCTCGCGCTCAAGCTCAGCGAAACGCAGTTCCGCCCGCTCTTCTTGCGCACGTATGACTGGGCTGCCGTCGATCTCTTGGAGGACGACGCGCCGGACGAGGGCGCTTTGCGCGCACGCCAGCTTGTGTTTTTCCAGGTGGTCAATGCACTGCTCGAGCAGCTGCGTGGCATGTTTGTCGCGTACTATGGCGTCCTACTCGATCTTGCGCAGGAAAGTTTGGGGTCAAGCGGTGCAGGGACGCCGCTGTGGCACGCTGTGCTTCGCAGTCTCCAGCTTGCTACCGAATTTGACGAAGGCACGTTTTGGAATTCGGCGCGCGCAAGTCGGCTCATGACACCGCTGCTGGACCAGGTGCCGCTGATTTCGCGCGATGATCAGCATGCATTGCAGGCTGTCGAGCGCGCTGTGAGGGGCTTGGCGGACGCCGTGCCCGACGATGCGAATCTTCGCGCGGTGAACGCGGCGCTGCTCAAGCACGCTGCAGCGCCCTCGGTCGATGTGCGAATGCACGCTATGGATATTGCTGCTGCACTATGGAGTGTGCATGGCCTCAATCTCCTCGCATTCGTTCCTGAAACGGTCGCGGCATTGACGGAGCTCTTGGAGGACATTGATCCGCGCTGTACCGCCGCGGCGCTGCGTCTGCGCACAGAGATTGAAAAAGCACTCGGCGAGCCACTGGACTCGTACTTGGAGTAGGTAGGGCTTAGTATACACAGTATTGAGACTGCAAGTGCGTATGGATAGAATGGGGCCACGAGGGCCTTGCCAAGGAGGCAAAGCGCCGCGCCGCGCGCCGCTGCGCTCCTTACCTAAGCAACACAGGAACACTCCACATGCAACCATCGCGCAGCGCCTTGGGCGTGCGAGGCCTCTTCCCCTACCTCCGCCGAGTCCATCCGCGCACCTTCCAAAAGGTCACGCAGTACAAGCAGCTTGCGTACGCACGTGTTGCAGTGTACGTTTTTATCAATCTTGCTCATCCTAGCGACGCGACGCTTCTCACCCAGAAACTCTTTTTCAGCGCGCCGGAAGATATGGGCGTGCACCTTGCTGGATTCTTTCGTCTTGTGCGTGGCCTGCGCAGTGTACATGCTACACCCATTATGGTGTTTGACAATCTCACGATGCGGCTTCCTCTGAAGTTTCGCGAGCAGCAGCGAAGAGTCGAGCGCAGGGCACTGGCTTCGCACCGACTCCACGTAGAGACAGTGCGACTGGATCGTGTGCGTGCTTTACAGTGTGCCACAGCGCAGTTTGAGTGTTGCACACGCGATGCACAGCAGCGTGTACACAAGGTGCTCAGCGCACTGCGCGCAGAGCACGCAGTGCCCAGTGCAGAAGCACACCAAGTGGTTCTTGCGCAGCAATTCCATGCACTGCACCGTGCTTATACCCTCGGTCTGCCTGCAGATACCTCTGCGCAGTATACCCCGTCCTCGTCACAGCTCCATGTTTCTGCCGTGGAAGGCTGCGTGCACGATGCGCTATTGCGGTGCAGCGTCTTGGACGACGGGCGGCTCCTTGTGTATGGCGACGCACTTCAGGCCCTGGACGCGCCTCCGGACCCAAAACTAGCGCCGTGCACTGGCACGGCAGAGTGGCTGTATGCACGGAGCGCGGAGCTGCACGCTACGTATACACGTGGCGCGCGAACGATGCGCGCGAGTTTGTACGACGAATGCATTGCGCTCTGTAAACTGCTGCACGTCCCCTACTTTATCGTCGGTGATGGCGCTGCTGGCGGCGATGCGCTGCACGAGGCCGAGGCATTTGCAAGCGCGCTCGTCCAGCAGGGATTCGCCGACATGGTCGCAAGCGAGGACAGTGATGTGCTCTTGTACAATGTGCCGCTTTTGCGTGGACTTGCAGGCACGGCCAGTGCCGCAGAGATGGTCGATCCACGCACGATGCGCTCGGCACTTTTCCCGGGAGATACCGAGGTCATGCAGCAGGAAAAAATGCTCCAGTTCGCACTGCTGTGCGGCACCGATTTTAACGAGACGGTCCCTGGCATCGGCATTGTCGGCGCGCACAAACATATCGGGACGTTTGCTTCGGTAGAGCGCCTCTTGCTTGAAAAGGGGAACGCGTTTGCGCCGCCAAACGGCGTCTCGTTCGCTGCGTACATGGAGCAATTGCTTGCCGCTGCCAACGTATTCCGCAATCCGCCCGACGTCGCACTGCTTGCAGAGCGTGCAGGCTTGACGCAAGGCACGCCGTATACCCCAGCGTTGAGGCCGCTCTGGTCGAATTTCTTGCAAGTGTGCCCTTCGGTCCACACGCCGTACGCGACGTACGACGAGCGAAAAGCGTTTGCGTACCTCTCCGAGAACGGCGTACCGTGCGAGCGTCTCGGCACTGTATAGACCCATAAGCAACGTGTATACAAGCAGAAGAAATCTATGCGTGTGGTCTACAAGTACTGCTCGCGATGCTTTCCTCTGCGCTCGCTCCTGGTCTGCTTCCACAAAAGTCGAGGAAGGTGCTGCTGCAAGCGCGCGACAAACTCGGGGTGGATCGGTGTGCCCATCTCCAGCTCCAGCTGCTCGAGCGCAGCAGCATGCGCCGTCCCTTGTCCATCTGGCACAGCGTCCAAAGTGCGGTGCTCCAGCACGGCGCGCCGCGCTGTTTCCAGCGAACATCCTTTCGCGAGCAGTGCGCGGATTCCAACACACTCGAGCAGCTCTCTGCCCCGCAATGTACCGTCATTTACGCATCCCAGCGTCCGTAGCGCGGGGCACAAGAGCGGCGGCAGGCGGCAAAAGGCCCGAGGTGTCAAAAGACGCACAAGCAGCGCTGCAGTGAGCGGCCTGTCCAGCGTGGTTTCTTCGCGCTCGAGCATCGGCTCGTCGATCGAGACGGGCTCGTCATATACAATATGCACACTCTCGAGATGGCGCCATGCGTGTAGGAGCGAGGCAACGAGCCACGTCGCAGAGTCGCTCGTGATCCTCAGGGTGAGGTGGCGTACAGAATCACACGTCGCTTGTGCAAACGCAAGTATCGATTCGGCGGTGCCGCCAGCGGCGCGCGGAATCGATACTTGTAAATGGAGCGTAGCAAGCGCAGGCACAAGTACGCCGACCGCAACATCAGGAAGTGTATGCAGTACCATGCACTTGAGCGGCGCTTGCAGCGAGCGCAAAACAGGAAAGTGCGGCGGCTGCGCTTGGGCGATTCGGGGGGTATGTGCAAACGCATCGGCGCCCCAGATCGCATCACTATCGAGCTCGAGGGTGACGAGGGTATCCTGAGCGGCGTGGACAAGTGCTTGGAGTGCAGGGATGGTTAGTTCGCGCACGGTACGCAGCGATCCAGCATGTTCGCTAGCGCCGTATGTGAGCCGTGCAAGTTTTGCGCAGAGCCGCAGTGTCGCGACGTCCGCTGCAAGCGGCGGTGTATTGTACAGACACAAGGATTTGAGTGGTCCGCAGTGCATATTAGTGGTATCAAGGGGGCGCTGCATCCATGGATGGATATGGGCGGGCGCGGCTTGGATGGACAGTGTGGTCAGTCGGGGGAATGTAAGTGCAAATGCGGCCCATGCGCCAGCCTTGTCAGCAGCACACTCCACCGAGAGTGAGACGAGCGTATCGGCGCGACACAGCATCTTCTGGACTGACTCAGTGTCCGCGAGGGGGCGCCCAATCGTGACACAAGAGAGGTGTGCGCGTGCGCGCTGCATAAAAAATGCAAGGAGCGTGTACTGCCGATGTACGCGTTCTTTTTTTTCGCCAGATTGCACGCTTGGGATCGCTACTGTGTGCCATAGCGGCGCGCTTTGCATCGCGAGTGACCGCCACTTGCGGCACACGCCAATACATCGCAGGAGCATGGGCGTGTCGAGGAAGGAGAAAATCGCAAGGATCGTCTCATGAGGCAGTCGTGCCCAAACGGGTGCGGGCAGGGCTTTGCGCGATTGTGACTTGGAGTGCACGGCATGTACAAGCTTCTCGATGCGTGCACGCAAAGCTTCGGACGGCGCATGCTTTGCAGCCGTACGCAAAAGCCGCAGAGCTTTGTCGCAATAGCCTGTGCGGACAAACACTTTCGCGCCGAGGTACAAAT
The DNA here is from genome assembly GCF_029542925.1 of Malassezia vespertilionis. Lineage (NCBI taxonomy): Eukaryota > Fungi > Basidiomycota > Malasseziomycetes > Malasseziales > Malasseziaceae > Malassezia > Malassezia vespertilionis. The sequence continues at coordinate 294,411 of NC_079254.1, read as the reverse complement.
GCTGGTGTCAGGCACAATACTACGCACCTCGGGATCGTTTGGCGCAAGGCGCAGTGCTTCACGCACATCGTGCAGCGCATCGCGTGCTTGTCTGTGGAATGCATAGCATAATGCACGCTCAAGATGGAGCCGTGCGCGTTCGTTCGAGCTTCTCTGCGACAAGGCAATGTTCTGATGTGAGCATGTGGGCAACGTACGTTTGAAAGTGCTGCAATTGTCTCCTTCACCTCTGCGCACTCACGCATCGCTCACATCGCACGTTTGTGCTACTTTGGAAAGAAACGCGTCGCTGGGTCCACGTGGCATAATGGGGCCCAATGCGCCGGGCCGTCAGCCAACAGTCATGACGCGCAGTGGTGGGTGCCCAAGAATCTGACCAAAGAACAAGCAGTACCAAGGCGTGTAGCCATTGCGCTTGCAGTGCTTCCCGAACCCAAGGATTTGCATAATAAAGTACGTGTGTGCGTCGTATCCTCGCGCAAACACAAAAACGCGTGGGTGCTTCCAAAAGGCGGCGTCGAGGCCGGCGAGTCGGCGCGGGAGGCTGCGATGCGCGAGTTATGGGAAGAAGGTATGTTGCGCAGCTGGGCTTACAGTAGCTGGTGTACGTGCTTCCGGCTCACTTCCGCCATGGTCCGTGGTTGAACCGGTTGTCGAGATCATCGATACCAAGCCGCATTCGCGGTCGCCCACCAGCGACGTATATGCCGAGGACTATATTCCTAGTACAGTGTATACTGTGCACGAATTTGCAATTGCAGAGACAGAGCTACAGGAGACATGGCCGGAGAACTGCGAGCGTGTGCGCGAATTTGTGACGCTTGCCGAGGCGCAGCGGCGCGTGCAATGGCGCCGTGGGCTGCCAGAGGCGCTTGCAAAAGCACCTGTTACGGCATATGTCTCGAGGTAATAGAATCGTTATAAAGTACAGAGCTGTGTGTCTTGAAATAGAAGCGGGCTGCTGGGTATGCGAGCGGCATGCACGAGCGGTGCAAGCACGAGCGGTCGTCCACAGGGTATGCGAGGGCATGTATGAAGGAGCGGCTGTCTGTCATTACAATCGCATCGCAGAGTCTAATTTAGCATCAGCACCACGTACCACCCATTCGGCACCGGTGCAGGAACCCGACAATCACGTCGCTTTCTTTGGGAAGCGGAATTGCAGCATAGTGCTCCGTAGCCACATTCGAGAGCGTAGTGTGAGCATCATCTTTATCAAAGTACTCGGAAGCACTGTCCTCTTTTTCGTCGTCACGCAAACGACCCGCTGCGCGCGTGCGGCGCAACGCTGTTCCGCGCTGCTCTTCTTCTGCATACTCCGACACAGGGTCTATATCGGCCGCGGGACTCGAGTGGGCAGCCCCTTCCGTGCGTGGGTCTTGTATCAAGTCGCGGGGGGGATACCGTACATCCAAACCGTTTTGGATAAGGTACTTTGTCGTTGCACTGAACGGGAGATTCGCAAAGTTGATCTGAGTTTCCAGATTCCCTTCATTGTTTGCTATCGTGAGAGGAGTGGCATCAACGTACACCGTTCGCGTGCGTTTGCATCGCGCTCTGCGTGGCTCATCGTGTACGAGCAACCAAACATGCGCGCGCAGCTGCAGCCGTGCATGCACCTCCACATACACGTGACCCATATGCCCAGCGGCCAGCGCAGCCAAACGGCTGGCCATGCAGCGGCGCCTTTGGCCAGCGCTGCGCGTCCCTGCGCGGCATTACGCACAAAAGCACGGCATGAGATCGCTGCCCGCGCAAAAGGAACAGTATTGGACGACACGGACGATGATTGCATTGTCCACCAGTGTTGGCGCCTTTGTACGTTGGCAAAATACTGACAATCGATGTATTTTTTGGGCGCAATGCAGGGATACAAGCAAGGGGAGCAGCGTACACGGACGCGATTACTCAACCCTGCCGAGGTTGCTGCTGCTGCACGCGATGCGGGTGCGGAGCAAGGCCTCGGATATCCGCTGGATGGCGACGTGCAAAACGCATTGCGCGACCGCTAGATTGCTTGTCCATAGCCCTCTACTACTTTCGCGAAACCTGGCTGTATTCATTCTACCAGACTTTTTTTTGTTTTGGGTCGAATGACCATCACCCGCGGCTGGGCATCTATACTGCATACAAAATAAGCATTTATGCAATCCGAGAGACGTTGGCCGGGTTCTGGCCAGCAGCCTTTGCACGCTTGCGGAGCTTCTCCAAAGACTTGGTACCACGGACGCCACCGCCCCAGTGACGACGGGCCTCGTCGTACTTGTCCAGGTAGTTGGCCTTGGCAGCAGACACGAGATTGGCGAGTTCACGCTCGTCCTCAGAACGCACGTCCTGGATGACCGCAACAGCGGTGCGCTTAAGGTGCACAACAGCACCGAGACGCGAGGTGGACTTGACAATCACGTACGGCACACCCATCTTGCGGCAGAGAGCGGGCAAGAAGACAACCAACTCAATGGGGTCAACGTCGTCGGCAATCACAACGAGGTTGGCCTTCTTGGCCTCAATGAGAGCAACGGCATGGTTAAGACCGTACTTGACAAAGAGGGGCTTCTTACCGTCAGTTTTAGGGTCGACCTTGTTGCCGGCGGCAATCTCCTTAGCAACAGCATCCAGGCGCGCCTTCTTCTCCTGCTTCGACTCGGGGCGGTACTTGTTCATGAGCTTGAACAGAGCAGTCGCAGTGTTCTTGTCAAGCGTGTTGGAAAACTGGGCAATCGCCGGAGGGACCTTGAGACGCTGGTTGAGAATGACACGCTGGCGCTGGAGGCGCACGTACTCGGGCCACTTCACAAAGCGGGTCAGGTCGCGCTTCGGCTGGATGTCCTGGCCTGCATGTCAGTATGAAGGGAGAATAAACGCACCAATCCCAAAGTGGCGAGGGGCGCTCTCAAAAAGAGCGTTCCTGGGGCCCTTGGCACTCTTTGTGCCCGTGGGCTTCTTAGTTCCTGTCTTTGCAGCCTTGGGGGGCTATTGGTCATCGAGACGAGTCAGCCTAACTCAAAAAGCGGCGAGCTCGGAGCTCTAATCTGCGCCTCCGCATCCCAAGCACAAAAATGCACCCGAGTTACGGAGGACGCAGGGACAGAATGCGTACCATTGTAACTATTCGACAAACCGGTTGGGTGGAAAGACGAGGAGCGGCGCAGGCGCATGAGACTCTTTCACTCACGTGACGTCATACAGATTGTCACGTGTGGGATAATTCGATGGATGATGTAATATTTGAGTGCGTGCGCAAACGCACGGATCAAATAGCCCGTGGGGGCACGGGGACGTTGGCCATACACTACAATGTACGTAGCCCGTTCCCTCCTTGTGGCTTGTGCTGCGCTCCTTGCTGCCCCTCAACTCGCCCAGGCCAATGCCGTTAAAGATGCTGCTGGTGCTCTGCGCCACTGCACTGGCCTGAACTTTGGCTCCTGGGATGAGCACAGTCTCCGTGCCTTTTTGCTTGACCGCGGCATCGTCGCGCCTGCTTCCAACTCGGAGAAGCTCGCCCAGCTCGCAAAGAAGGATTGCGAAGAGCTGGCTCGCAACTTTGAGTCCGGTAAAGGCTCTATGCGCAAGATTGCCTCCCAGGACTGGAGCACAGCCCTGAGTGCCGCAAGCTCGATGCAGAGCGCCGTGAGCTCGATGCAAAGCAGCGCGTCCGTGGAGGCAAAGCGTTCGTACACGCAGGTGCAGAAGGGTGCCAAGAATGCCGCGTCTATGGCCTCGAGCGCCATGTCGTCCGCCTCGAGCACAGTTTCTAAAGGCGGTGCTGGTGTCGGTGCCGATGCCTCGCGCTACAGTGCCTCGGCCAGCGCTGCGCTTTCTGACCTTTACGACCGTGCCTGGACTAAGCTTGAGGACTCGAAGGACTATGCGTACAGCCAGTGGAGCGTGGACGAGTTGAAGAAATGGCTCCAGAGCCACGGCGTTGCCCTTCCTCAGTACGTCATGACCCGCGAGGAGCTGCTCAAGATGATTCGCGAGCCGTACACCAAGGCACACCAGTCCAACCCCTACGAACTCTTTTCCACCGACTATTTGCACAACTGGCTTGTCTCGCATGGATACATTGAATCCAACGCCCAGAAGAAGCGTCATGAATACGTCGACCTGGCCAAACGCTACTACTACTCGGTCCAGGATTCCGTCTACGACACGTGGAAGGACTCGGAGCTGTACGACTGGCTCTACGGCCATGGCTATGCCAAGTCTAAGTCGAGCCTCGGTGAGACACGCGACCATTACCTTAACCTCATCCGCAACAAGTACTCCGAGGCGACCGATGCGCTTTGGGAAGGCTGGAGCGATAACGACATGCAAACGTATTTGGTCAAGCACGGCTACCTTAAGAGCGATGCGCAGAAGAAGCGCGACGAGCTCGTGCAGCTGATGCAAAAGCACGCTTCTGACGCTTCCGCCAACGCACACGAGTACGTGAGCTGGTCTGATGCGCGTCTCCGTGCCTTGCTCCGCAACTATGGATTTCCGGTGAATAAGCTGCCCGAATCGCGCCGCGAATTGCTGCGCCTCGTTCGTGCCTACTACAAGCCGAGCACCGTCTCGCAGTTGCGCAGCTCAATCCAGTCTGGTGTCGACTGCTTGAAGAACTCTGTCTACCGCTTCCTCGGCGTCAACCAGAGCCCCTTGGGTCTGCAGACAGAGAAGTTCGCCTCGTACGCCAGCGATGCAAGCAAGAGCGCGAGCAGCTTTGCGAATAGTGTGCGCAACGAATTGTAGCATGCCGCCTTATTTTTTCCGTATGTAATAAGCTGAAACGCTTTATTGGTCAAGTTAGCTAAACGACCCGCTCATCCTCGCAATGCTTTTGTACAGGAAACTTTCCGGTGCATTTCACTATCTACATGTTCCGTACATACTCGCGCTCTATCACCGAGTTCAGATGCTCGTTCCTACTCACGCGCCAGTACTGAGTCAGTGCGTCGGAGTGCGATAAGCGCGAGAGAAAATCTTCGTCGTGGGTAATCACGACCAGCTGGAAATTATGTTGGTGCTGGCGCTCGGCGATAAGGTCGACAAGACTTGCTGCAAGCGCCTCGACATTCTCCCTATCGAGGTTCGTCGTGGGCTCGTCCAGCGCGAGGAAACCCGTATTCGTGCCAAACGAATCGGCGAGCGCAAGTCGGATCAGGATGCACGCAAGGACCTTTTGGCCAGCGCTGCACCGGCCACGCATATCAAGCTCAGCTCCATCCTTGACCATCACGACACGGTATTGGTACGAACGGACACCGCTCGCATTGACTTTGCCTTCCACATCAGAGCGAATCAAGATGGTATCAATATCCGCGCCCTGGTACGTCTTCTTCCATAGGTAATCAAGCGTCTGGTTCACCTCTTCCATTTTAATTGCGTGGTACTGCTGAATTGCCTGGTGCAGCGCGCCGGAATACGTTTCCAAATCGCGGTTTGCCATGCTGCCCACCTTGAGGCGGATCAATTGGCGCATGTATCGCACATCCACGTCGCGGTATTCTGAGCGCAGCTCGTCCTCGCGCTCCTTGATCTGGGCCTCGATGCCGCGCAGCTCTCCGCGCAAATGTGCGGCTTTGCCGCTCATGTCGTTCTCTGCCTTGCGCGCAGCATCGTAGTGCTCTGCAAAAGTTGCATGGCGCTGGTGCGCCGTGTCTAGATCCAACGCGGAAAGCTGCGCTTCTACAACGGCAATGTCACGCATCGCTTCGCGGTACCGCAAATTCGCACTTAGTGTCGCTTCGTGCGCCTGCGCCTCTTGCAGTGTGAGGGCCAGTGCGTGTGCCTTTTCTTCCATGGCGTCTACAGACGCACGCACAGTGTGCAGGCGCTGGGCACTCTCTTGGAGCATCGCATTGCACGCCTCCAGTCGCGTTTTGGGAAGGTCCGCCGCGGCCGAATCTACCGACGCTGCAATATCGTCCATCCGCACCAGCGCCTGCGCCTGTGCGCGGCTCGCTTCCGATGCATCGCTTGCCGTTTTGCGCTGCTCGGCGCGGAAAGTATGCAGCGCTTCGCGTGTCGCCGCAATTGGCGCTGCCTGTGCGTCTATTTCGCTCTGCAAACGCTCGCTTTTTTCCCGCGCTTTTGCGCAGTCCGCGGCTAGCTCGGCCAGGCGCTGTTTTGCCGCTTCGTACGCCATGTCTTGTCGGTGTGCGTCCGCGACTGCTTTTTGCAGCGTGTGCAGCGTATGCAGCTTGCTGCTCAGCTGTTCGCGCAGCGTCTCGCGCTGAGCATTGAGACGTTCGTTCATCGCGCGGTGCTGCTGGATCGTCACGCTAAGCAAATCGAGTTCTTTGCGCGCATCGCCAGCTTGAGGAATGTCGCCCGTTACTCGGAGATCAGCACGCGTGTTGTCTACGCTGCGCTGCAATGCTTGACAGCGCATATAGAGCGACTCGACGGCCTCGGCGCCTTGAGTAAGCGTTTGGAGGCGCGCATGGCGCGTACGCAGCGTATTGGCCGTATGGCTCGCATCTTCAAGCGCTGTATGCGCGTCTTCAAGCGCTGTGCGGCATTCAGTTTGGTGTGTATGCAGCGTGGACAGCTCACGAAGCAAGAATGTACGCTCTTGTGCCTTGGCGCGTCCTGTTTCGAACGCGTTGAGCTGCGCGGTCCAATTTTCCAAGTCTGTGCGCAGCTCAGCGAGACGTTCTGGGTTACTCCGTGCTAGCGAGGCCTGTACATGAGCTGTAAATGCCGGTATTTCCCCGAGCGCAATGCCACGGTTGCAGCCCAAGCAGACATGTTTCTCCTTGCCATGCACAAGGATTTTCTGGAAGAATTCAGCGCCACGCTCGACCATCGCCATCGAGTCCTTTAGTACCGATACCTCCTCTGTAGCTACGTCGAGCGCCACATCGATTGTGTTAAACTCGCCATTGAGCAGGGATGCAAGCTCGTTTGCGAGTATGGAGCATTGTGCTTCTTTACTCTTGGCCTGCGTCGTGTCGAGCTCAAGCACAGACTGCAGCCTGTCCACTGCTTGCTGCTTTTTCTGCTGCCGCGCCGCGGCACTTTGCAGCGCCTGTGCACATGTGGCAAGCGCGTCGGCGGCCACGGTAAAAAAGGTCGCTGCATCCGGCGTCTCGCCCAGCAAGGACTGTGCCTCAGTCTCGAGCGTTGCCATCCTGTCGTGCAGCGCTTTTCTATCGCGCTGCAACGTATCCTCTCTACTCGCAAGCAGCGTCCGCTGCTCGATCGTTTGGTGCGACACGCTCATTTCCTTGGCAAGCGCTTCGCGCCGAGTCTCTGCAGCGGTGAGTGCAGCGGCAGTTTCGGCGCGTTGCGCAGCAAAGTCAGGTGCGTCGAGCTGGGCTGAAAGCGACGCGACCTTGTCTTCGGCCTCGGAAATGTCGCGCTCTTCTAAGCTGGTGGCTTGCGCCTGCGCAAGCTCCTGCTCTGTGGCGCTGATGCGTTGGTCAAGACAGGCCACTGTTTCTTCTTGGTGTGCACACTGTGCCTGCTTCTCCTGCAGCATTGTGCGCGCCTGTTGCCATTCCTGTTCGAGCACCGCTTCGCGCTCCTGCGCACTGTGCTCTTCACGTCGCAGCCGCGCTTCTTCTGTGCGGTGCTGTGCCGAGAGCTGGGTCTGGAGAGACGCGTGGAGCGTGCGAAAAGCATCCAACGAGGCCACTTCTTCGGGCACATTGATTCCATGGTGAGCTGCGATCGTGTAAAGAGAAGACATGCTGCTCTGTATTGTGCGCTTGAGCGCCTTGTGTGCTGCTAGCACCTCGCCATGCTCGCGGATCAGCATCTCGTGCTTGTGCTGCTCGTTATCGCGCGTCTCTTTGCATGCTCCGAGCTGGGCAGTGATTTCTGTGTGCTCTGCGCGCTGCTGGGAAAGGGTATCGGCAAACGCCTCCAGCTCGTTTCGGATGGCGTCATCTGTGCCTTGGAGCAGGGACGTGTGCGTCGCAATTTCGTCGCGTTTTTCGCAGTAAAGTCGGTGCCGTTCCTCAAGCGACTCGGCTTTCCCGATAATTTCCCGGAACTGGATGCCTGCATCGTAAAGTGCCTTGTTCTCGACCGTTTTTTTTGCCAGATCCTGTTCCAGTACAGTCAGGTCGGCTGTATGGTGCTCGAGCGAGGCGTGCAACGACCGTATTTTTTGCCGTGCACTCTCCGCACGTTCTTTTTCCTGTTGCAAACCGCGCAGTTCCGCCTCGTCCACCCGGCTGTCCTGAATGCGCTGCTTGCGCAACGCGCGGAGCGAATCGAGCGCCTTGGTGTAGCGAGTCACCTCGAAAATTTCATCAAAGCGTTTCTTGAGCACAAAAGGCTCTGCAAGTGGCCAGTTTGACTCTTCCTGATGGCAGAATAGAACATGTTCGAGAATCGCGCGCGAGACGCCCAGAAGAAGCGTCATTTCCTGGTCGAGCTCAGCGCACCGCGTTGAGATGGCCGCTTGTGCATGGTCTGATTCACTGTCGTCAATGCCCAAAACGCCTTCAAGCGTCTTCATGGTAAGGCCGCCCCCGCGCTTGCGTGAAACCTGCATGTTGCGCACACAACTCATACGCGTTCCTTGCGTATTTCGAAAACGCAGGCGAATTTGCGCTTTGACCGTATCTGTGCCGGCGAGCTGCGGTTAGCACTGGAGGTACGTACGAATGGGTCGTATACAAATGCACCGCCTTTTGTGTTTGGCGGCAAGTCGCCCGTCGCCGCGTACTTGAGGCACTCAACAATGGTCTGCTGTCAGCGAAACGCCCACGCACCGTTTTTCCGCTCCCATTATGCCCGACAATTACGGTAAGTGGCTTGAAAAACTGGATAATATTGATCGATTTGGGGTCAAACGCACGCACCCCGCGGATCGCGAGCTCTGGGGTGAGTGTTGCGACAACGCACTGTCCAGCTCCGCCATGGGAGGTAGTCGCAAAGAACCTCCACATTTCTCCACAGTCTGCACAGGCAGCGTCGGTGCGACGACACCTCCACTTGCTCATGCGGTGGCGGCGCTGGACGGCATGCTGTTTTGTGGTGGGGCTTGTGATGTATGACGTCGTTGCCTTGCTTGTGCATGTGATTCTCCCGGTGTGGAATGCGAATAGACTCGGGATTGCCCTCGTATTTGGCGATGTATTGCTAGGCTGGATGTGTTTGTGGACGTACGTGGTAGCGGGCCTCAAAACATCCTTCGCGCCGATGCGCGTCGGGGAAGAGTCGGTCTACCACACCGTGAAGCGATCCACGGGCGAGCGGCGGTGGTGCAGTAAGTGCAATGCACCGAAACCAGACCGCTGCCATCACTGCCGACGCTGCCGACGCTGTGTTCTGCGCATGGACCACCACTGCCCCTGGATTATGGACCAATGCATCGGCCTGTCGAATTACAAACCATTTGTCTTGTTTCTGGGATACACCGCATTGCTGGGGGTATTTTCTCTGCTAGTGCTGGGGTTTGCCTTCCGAGAACTCGTGCACCGCGGCACAACGTTTGAGTTGCCCGCTTCCTGGCTCGCCCTCTTCATCCTCTGCCTCTTTGTACGTTTGACGCCGAGGCTGACCTTAGTGTATTTTGGTGCTGCTGCCCTTTTTTCTATTTCATGTGTACCTCTTGCTCACGAACCGCACGACGCTGGAGTATATCGAAGGAATGCCCCAGCTGCGACTGGCCGATGTTCCTCTTGCGCGCAATTTCCGCTTACACCTCGCCGACACGTTGCGTCGCTCGGGCGAGTTAGATCGGCCTGCAGCACGCGACGCGAATTCTGCACTGTCCACTACACAGAAAAACGCACAGCGTAAACTGTATAATGTCGGCGTATACCCCAACATGGTCCAGGCGCTGGGCCCTGCCGCGCTCTGGCCGCTCCCATTGGGTCCTACAGGCAGCGACGGTGTGTATTATCCCGTGAATCAAGCCGCATGGGATACGCTACGAGAATTGACTACGCCTCTTTCGTAGCCGGCAATGTACCGATCGCATGAATCGGCGCGGTGCCGCTGCTTGCATCGAGAATGCACCAATTCACCATAGGCACTTGGGTATGCCCCAATGCATTTAGCAGATCCTGCGCAAGAAGGCCGCCGAGGACCGCCGTCACAGGCGCAAAGCCTGCGACGCTATTCTCGCTCACATGTGTATACATCGCACGCGCAAATGTGGCAAAAAAGTGCGGCATGTCGACCTGACGAGCAAGCGTCTCGACCTGGACATTTTTGGCGCGCATGAGATCGGTGGCCAGCGTTTCTAGCTTAGTAGCGAAATCTTCTACGCTCAATACAGGCTCCTTGCGCGATTGCAGCTCCCACAAGGCCCACGTCGCCCAGAGCCCAGCGCTGATCCGTCGCACTGGCTGTCCCACAATCTCGTCCTCCCGCGGTGATTTACTCCACGTCGTGCGCAGCGAGTCGTGCAGCGTAACAAATGATTGTGTGTACCGAAAGCGCTGTTTCTCTTGCTTGCCTGGCATAGGTAGTTCGAGTGCGTACGTATAGTGTGGGCCGAGATCGCTAAAGATGAAGCCGCCCATACCTTGCGCCTGCGTCGCGTAAAACATGGTATTGTGAGCCCGGCAGTGCGTATTGAGCGTCTCCAGCTCCGCACGCGTGCCTGCACATGCGACCAGCACATCTGCCTGCAGCATCTTGCATGCATCGCTGGATGCAACGGCAGAATGCTCTGCGCCCCGCACCTTGACAAGCGGATTTAGCGCTTGTACGCGTGCGAGCGGCGCCTCAGCGATCCGCTTCCTGCTGATATCGGTATCGCGGAAGAAAAACCCTGCACCCAGATCGTCGGGCCGCACAAGCTCGCTGTCCACGATCGTGAGGGACCCAATTCCACTCAGCACAATGTTCTTGATCACTTCGGTAGCGACGCCGGAAAAGCAAACGACGACAACATGTGCGGAGCGCATCCTAGTATAAGATTAGTAGGAACGTACTTGTTCTGAGCCTCGAGGCCCCACAATCGAATTTGGCGGTCATACAACGCCGCCTCGTCTTCCGTGACGCCCGCCATGGTAAGAAGGCAACGCACGGTGCTCGATGACTAATCAAGGAAGCTACAAACTAGACAAACGGATTATGCGGCCCACTGGAGGAGAAGAACGGCAGAGGCAGTGCCGATAACAAGGATAACGTTTGCAGACGCACGGAATCCAGCGCTTTGGGGCTCTCTCTGGCTCCCGATATGGTACGATGGCGCAATGCCACGCTTGGACACAGCGTAACTAACGCCGTATTGCTCTGGTTTGCCGCAGCTGCTGCCAATCTGGTCGGTACAGGCCTGCTTGCACTGACCTCGCTGCGTGAATGGCAAGTTGCGCTTGTGGCACGCGTCCGTGCATGCCTGGAGCCGGAAGAGACAGTCTTGCGCCTGCACCGGCCATTGGAACTGCGCCAGACGCGACTTGCTCTTGGCGCAAGTGCACATGGTTGCCATGCCATTGCTCGTGTCACAAAAGTTGTTGTGCAGCTGGTCGTCCTGGTCCTCACAGCCAGCAATATCGCAGAAGTGGACCTGATTATCGCAAATACGTTTCAAGTCACTGTTGCTGAAACTGCCATTCGCCAAGGTCCAGTACATGGTTGGCAAATTCGCCAGTGACTCGTTCGAGCCGCGGTACATGGTGCTGATCAGCGGCGGGAGTGTTCCATTAAACGATCCGATTGCCGAGGGTGGTGACAAGGTGCTGTTCGACGTGATCGTCATGTTTTTGTCCGGTACAGACGAGGGGGCGGCGCTCACGTCGAAGGCAGACGTGGTCTTGGGGGGGTCTGGAATCGTGACGGAGGGGTATTCAATGGACGAGTCCGGCTTTGCCATATTCGAAGGTGCAGGTGGTGCCTGACTGTTGGGTACCTGTGCAGGCGTGGCAGAGGTAGTGCTATTGTTGTTGGCAGGCGGTGCTGCGGCGCGCGTCGAAGGTTTGGGCCGCGCGTTGGAATGTGTAGAGCCGGGGTTCGGCGCGACTGTCGTTTGATGCGTCATTTGCACCGCGGTACTCTGTGCCCTGAGCACATTTTCGTTCAGTTCTTGCGCAAAAACGGTGTAAAGCACCGCCGACGCGGCAACCACGATGCTCGAAACACGCATCAGAGACAAGCAGTGCAGCGCGAATCGTGGGGTTACCACTCGGCCGGTTTGCCACGTGACACAACTTGTCCTCACCATGGCGCCAGGCCGGCGGCGGTGCCTGCTATGCGGCAGCACACGCTTCCAGATCCTGTCGTCGCAGCTTGTGTGCTCGTCGGGACACTTGCAGCGCGACTTTAGGATTGAGACTGCCCAGGAAGATGACGGATTTGGTGCTCAAATTACGACGCGCACGCGTTCGTTGAACCGTGCGTCGCAGCGCGCTTCGATGCGTGCAGAGCGGCGGCGGCTACAGCTTTCGGAGCGGCGGCGTGTGCGCGGTCGAGAAGGACTTGTGCGTGGAGTACAAGCAGGAGAAGGAGGTGTTGCTTTGCTCCATGGGCCGCGCGCAACGTTTGCGATTGTCCAGTGTTTCCAGCTCGTGCTGCGGCACCAACTCGTGGCGCTGCGTGCATTGTACAGTGATATACCGCACGAAATAGATGGCGTTGCGCGCGAGCTGTGGGCTCTGCATGTATCGAGTGAGCCGCTGAAACCTGCACCGTACCTTGCTGCACAGACAGCACAGTCGCCGGACGACACAAAGTCATTATCGCTAGAGACCCTTTCCTTACGCTCGACAATTGCAGTCCTCTTTCTAGCCCTGGTGATGTGCCGAGTGCCGATTTCTTTGGGCGAATTGCGCGGGTACGTTTGTGCTATGCTAACTGTAGACATGTGCATGCACGCACGCTACCCTATTTGAACGCATTGCAGCGTCTGCCGCAGACGCTGACTGATACTTTGTCCAACACAGACATTACTTTTGCAGCATTAGACACGGATATTCTTCCGAGCGTCACGGAGTTGCATGCACGAATCGGCAGCATTGCGACGCGGCTTCATTTACATAGAGGCCTTGCACTTCCGGAAGTAAATGCTCCGCCGATTCTTGCGCGGCTCGTGCGCCGTATGCTGCTGCCTGCAACCATGTACGTGGGAGCCAAGTCCCTCCTTACCTTTTTACACATTGATATGCATGTGCGGAATGTCTCGGTGCAGTTGCCTAATGGGACGAACTATGCTGCCGAGCCAAGCGCGCTGAACTACTCGCGCAACGCGACAGTCCCGCGGTGTGCGATGCTTATGGGTGCGTTGCTAGTCATGGCCAAGCTTCGCTGGGGCCTTGATGGGCGTGCGCGGCACGAAACGCAATCCAGACTTGGGCATGGTATGGCTTTTTCTGGTACGCCGGACGTGCAGGCATGGATCAATGCATTGTGCTGCTCGGTTGGCATGCCAGAAGAGGCGCTAGAAACGCTGCCCAAGGCGCCGTTCCGCCCGTGGGATACCTCGGCAGATTTGCTCTCACTCACAGACGAGGACATGGACGCGTATCTTGCGTTTCTCGAGTCGCAATACACGCCGCGCAATGTCCCACGCAATCAGCCGCACAAGCTGCGGGGCAATTTGCACGATTTGCAGAGCTTTGCCGAGGCGCCGAAGCGCACGGCAGTGGTGGACGAAGCACAGGTACGCTCTGCAGCATGGGAGCAGAACGCGGCGCTGTACCGCTCATTATACCCAGTATCGCCGCATGTAGCAACCGATGACGAAGTGGTGGCTGCGCCGGGCGATGCATACCCCGTCTATTCGTACGATCCTGCAGGAACGATGCACCGAGATTTTTGCCGCGTGGTGGATGCTGCAAATAGGGTGTTGGGATTTGACACGGATCCTGCGCCGCAAAAACCACACGCAACGCGGCGTCTGTGCGATCAGGATTTACTGCTCGACTGTGTCATGCACCTGGACGAGGCACTGATCACGACATTATTGAGAAATAGGCAAAGGGGGGCAAAGCAGAAAAAGGGAGAGGAAGGGAAGAGGGAAGGGAAGTAATGGTACGAGGCTTGTATAGATCTGCACATGTGCGTTATTCCTAACCAAGGCTTTACCTCTGCATATACAAAGCCGTTCCCTGCGCCTTTTCCCAGCTCTGCCCACGCATACATTCCCTAGTACATACATGCGACGTTTTTTGCAAAGGTATTCTCCTACAGTACACTACCTACTCTCCCTCGCGCGGCTTTTTTGCAGCCCCGCCCTTGCCCTTGGTTTCTGGTGCTGAGCCCGGGACATTCAGTTCTCGCTTGCGTTTTGCACCGCCAGCAACAGACAATGCGCCGCGGCCAGTAGCAGCTCCACGTATCGAAGCTCCTGTACGCTGGAGGAGCGGCACTGGTTTCGGATGTCCTCCTCGACCTTGTGCCGGCGCTCCGCCACGCACAACAGCAGGGCGTGCCGTCTTTGGCTTAGACGACTCGGCCTTCGGTTTCTCCTGCGGTGCTGAATCTGGCACTTCGGACGGAATGCCAAGCTTGGTCTTGAGCTCGTGGATCTCGGCAGTGAGTCGAACAATCTTATTATCGCGTTGCTTGAGCATGATGGTATTACGCAACGTCGCTTCGTGCTTCCCGTCGTCGTAGCGTGCTTGGAGGAGCGGCTGGTAGTGGACCTTGAGCTCTGCCTCTTTGGCTTCGAGTGCGGCTTGCAAGTCAGTCGGTGCTGTGTGTTGCTGGGCTTTGAGTGCATCAATGCCAGCCTGTTTCTCCTGTGCTGCATTATTCGACGCAGCGTTCGCCGCTTCGAGTTCGGCAATGCGTGCATTGGCAGCGACAAGCTGTGCCTCGAGCTCGGCAATCCGTTGGCGCAAGCTCTCTATCTCTGGGTTGATGGTGTTAGTGTCCGAAGCGGGCAATTTTTCGGTCTGGACAGCTGCGCTTGCCGCTTCAAGCTGCTTTTGGAGCGTGTCGAGCTGCTCCGTTTGCGTCTTGCATTGAGCTTCTGCTGCACGCTTATCCTTGAGGAACGTGCGTGCAAAGTTCTTGTGCTTCTCGCACTCTTCTGTCTTTGCTTGCAGCTGCTTTTCGAGCTCCGCTTTTTCGGCAAGCCATGGCGTATCCGCGGTGCTGGCCGCTTCTGGTTGAGCGGCTTGAGCGGACTGTGTAGACTGAGCAGATTGGGCATGTTGTTCTTCCAGCTGCCCTTCTGGCTGTCCGTCTGGCTGCCCTTCTGGCTGCTCTTCTGACTGCTCGTCTGACTGTCCTTCTGACTGTCCTTCTGACTGTCCTTCAGGCTGTCCTTCTGGCGGCCCTTTCGACTTTGCTTCGGACTCTCCAGCCTGCAGCTGCTCGCGGAGCAGATCCATCGCTGCCTCCAGCTTCTTGGCCTCTTCTGCGTGTGCCACAGCCTGTGCCTCCTTCTCTTGCTGCAGCTGATTCGCACGCTCCGTCGCGTCCGCAACAGCGCGACGCTCCTGTGTAATTCGTGCCCGAACCTGCTCGCGCAATTGCTCGAAACGCGCGTTCGCCGTTTGCAACTCTGAGGACAGCCGCGCACGCTCAGCTTCAAGCTCTGCCTGTGCGGCAGTCACTTGTGCCTGTGCATCCTGCCGCTCCTGCTCGACCTTCTTGAGCTCTTCGCCAACGCCACTGCTCTGCAAAAGTCCCTGCGCGCGCGATTTCCAGCGCTGCACATCCTCTTGCACCACATGCATTTGGCTCTTGCACGTCTCCAACTCCACTTGTGTCATCTGCAGTGCATCGCGGAACGGCTGCAGCTCAGTTTGTGCCTTTTCCAGCTGGCCTGTCTGCTGCTGCAGTCGGTGCTCGAGCGCCTGTTTTCCTTCGCGCAGCGTCGTTACATGCTCGCGCAGGGAAGAGAGCTGGTTGATCTTTTCGAGCAGCTCGGTATATTGTGTACCAGACGCTTCAACAGTCGGCGCTTTGCTCTGTACAAGCTCGCTTTGAAGTTCTTCCGCACGCTGTTCTGCACGCGCGCACTGCTGCCGCAGAGAGCCTTGTTCTTGTCGCGCGAGCTCTGCTTGGAGCTCGAGGGCATCTTTTTCGCGGCGCAGGTACCGAATTACTTGGTGTAGGTCTCCTGCGGTGGAGACTTGCTCCACATCGGGCCCTTTGCCCAGCTCGGCGACTTGGCTGCCGAGCGATTCGAGATGCAAGTGCAGCTGGTTGTTTTGCTCCTGCAGCGCCGCATGGTCCTGCTGCAGAGATGCCAATTTCTTCTCCAGTGTGCGCTGCTGCTCCTCAGCCTCGAGTACTTGCCGGTTGCTCTGCGCCTCGGCCAAATCGCGCGCATGGCGCAATGCATCGCTCTCTGCTGTGATGCGCTGGAGCTCTGAGGTGAGACGCTCCGATTCTTGCTTGGCGGCGGCGAGCGATTGAGCCGCGTCGGCAGCGCGGCCTTCGGCATCTTTTGCAGCCGCAGAAAACTTGCGCACCTCGTCCCAGGCACTGGGTTCGCTCGCAATCGATTCTGCGGATTGCAGGCCGGTGATGGCCTCTTCGAGTTCGCGCTTTGCCTGGGCATGTTCTTCGCGCTCCGTTTTGGCCGTTTCTTCCAAGCTGGCAATGGCGGCGCGCAAAGAAGCGATTTGTGCTTCGTGGTCTTCTTGCTGCTGCTTGAACTCCGACGCAGCCTGCGCCTGGGACGAAGTAAGCTCTTGCACGGTGCTTTGCGCCTCATTCAGCGACAGTTGTACCGCATCAAGCTGGGTCTGGAGCGTTTCTTTGGCCGTATTCGCACTGGCAAGCGCTTCGTTGGCCGCCATTGTTTCAGCCTCCGCAGCTGCGCGGCCTCTGCGCACATCGGAGAGTTCCATTTCGAGCTGCTTTTCTGGAGAGAGGTTGCTCGCAACGGCACTTGCACCGCCAATCGCCGCGGCCGCTGCGGCTTTGCGCCCTTCTTCCATGGCTGCAAGCTGCTTTTCAAAGAGCTGCGTATAGTTGCGCGCTTGTTCGAGCTGTGCATGCAGATCTGCGGCGCGCCGCTCAAAGTGCATCGCATTTGCTTGTGCGGTCGCGAGCGATTCACGCGCGCTGGTATGCTGCTGTTGCAATGCATCGAGGCGCTCCTGCAAGCCTCGCGTCTCGACGTCTTTGCGAAGCGTGGTCTGTGCTAGCAGAGCGTGCTCTTCGGCATACTTGGCTTCGGCGTTGCTGAGTGCAACACGCAGTGTGCCCATTTCCTCCTGCATCCGCTCTGCATCGCCGCTGCGTTTCTGCTCTTGGTCGGCATCGGATTCTTGTACAGAACGTAGTGCATGTTCTGCTTCGCTGCGCGCGAGGCTGAGCTTGGTGTTTTCGTTGAGTAGCGCGTCGCGCTGCTCAGAACTGACGCGCAGCTGCGCCTCGGTCGAGGCGAGCTGCGCACGCACGGCTTCGAGCGTGCCCTGCGCGACCAAAAGGTGCTCCTCCTTGGCTTGTACCATGGCTTGGTGCGTCTGCAAAAGCGTATGAATTCGGTCCATTTCTGCGCGGTAGTCGCTGAGCTGGCGCTCGTGTAGGTCGACGGTGTGCTGCAGCACAGCGAGCTTTTCCTGTGCGACGTCGCGGGCCGCGACTGCTTGTCGCGCTTCAGATTGTGCGGCGGCCAAATCGCGCTGCACCGTGTCCCCAGGACGAGCATCTTGGTCGGAAGTGAGCGCCATGAAGCGAAACATGTCGCGCTCTTTGCGCGCTTCTGCGAGTGCTTCTCGTTCGCGAGTAAGTTCGTCGCGCAACTGGGTCAAGAGGGTGGTTGCTTCTTGCACAGTCTCGTCGCTGGCGTCTGGCCGTCCCTCGAGCGACTCCATCTTGTCCCCAAGCTCGCGGACGGCATGCAAAAGACGCGCATTCTGCCCACACAACTCGTCCATGTTGCGGAAGGTGACGAGTTGTTCGGAAATCACAGCGTGGACGTCGGTGGCACCGCTGGCTGTGCCCTCGTCCGCGAATGCCTCGGCCGCAGAAGGGTCACGAAGAATAGTGACTTCGCGGAGAAGTGTGCGCACTTGGCGCCCCGTATCCTCCAGTTGCTGTAACAAGAGTCTATTTTCGCGCTCCATCTGTGCGACGTGCGCTTTTGCCTCTGTCGCAGCGTACGTGGCAGCCGAACGCTGCTCCTCGGCCTCCTGTGCCTCGGATTGTGCGGCGTCCAATTCCATGCGCAGCGATACATTCTCGTCGCGCTGTGCACGCAGCTGCGGAATATGCGACTCGACGTCCGCATTGACTTCGGCGAGGACGCCTTCGAGTCGCGTCGTCTCGAGTCGCTCACGTCGGAGCTCTTCTTCTGCACGCACCAGCGCAAGATATACATCGCTGAAAGACATGCCATCGCGCTGGATCTTACTCGCGCGCAAAGCTGCGAGCGAAGGTGTGGGCTCGGTATCAAAGATCCTTTCCTCACCGCCCGAGCCGTGCACTTCGATGCCAAGCCCGCCGGCGAGACGGTCAAGTGCGTGCTGTAGCGCAATGTTCTGCTCTTGTGCGGCCTCTGCTGCGTGCTCTTGCTCTGAATACTGCGCGAGCAAAGCTTCGTAGGACGACGCGAGTTCAGCGGCGCGCCGTTCTGCGTGCTCGACGCGCGCCTCCCCAAGCGCAACAGTGCGCTTCATGGACGCTTCCGTCAGCATCGATTCCTGCTCTTGTGCGGCAAGCCTGGCGTCACACGACGAAGCACGTTGTGTAGCATCGGCGTGCAGCGATTGTGTCTCGCGCAAAGCGCGCTCTGCTTGCGCCAGCTGTGCCTCGGCACTCGTGCGCCCTTGCTGCGCAAGATCAAGTGCAGTCTCTGCACGTGTGAGGCGCGCATGCAGCTCGGCGCGGCTCGCCGCAAACGCCTCGTGTTCTTTCGAGAGCGCCGAGCGCGTCCATTCTACGTCTTTTTGCGCCAGATCAAGCTGCTGCTCCAGAGCGCGCGCTTTGAACTATTGTCAGAGGTTTGAGAACCTACCGTCAATGTATTCTCCCCAGTTTGTGCCTTCTCGACAACAAGCGTCACAGAGGCGAGCTCTGCGCGCATCGTTGCATTTCTAGCATACAGCGACTCGAGTTCCTCTATTTGTCAGGCCGCACATCAACGCACCAGTCTTGCGGACATTCTCGTCGCGCTCGCGCTGCCATCCAGAGAGAAGCTTGCGCTTCTCTTCCTCCAGTGCCGCGACACGCGAACCGAGGTCCGCCATCCTCGCGAATCGACAAGGCGCCGGGAGCAATGTCGTCTTTAGTCACGTGTGCTTAGGTGAGAACAGATAAGCCCCAGGGTACCGCAACCCTAGTGGCCCCTGCACTACACCCCAACCGGTCCATCTCCCATCTGACCATCATGTCAAAGGAATTTGAACCGGTTGCAAACCACGCCTTGTCTGTGCTCCCTTCACTGAACTCGCCTGGGTTTGAAGCAAGCAAGGTATTTGCACTCACTGCGCTCTACCTTGGTAAGCCGCCCCCGGATTTCCCATCGGTAGGCTACCTCCGCAAGCATCTGGCCCCCCTATATGTTTTTGTTATCCACCCCTCTCACCAAACAGTCAAGACGCGCGCTGCATGGCAGCGTAATGAGCTTAAAAACGCAGCCGCAGATGTCCGCTCGAAGCTCCAGCCTGAGCTCTGGTACATCCACACGTCCAAGAACGGTGTGGAAGTTGGCAAAGGCCGCCCGTCCAGGTCCAAGATGGGTCGCAAGGCGCAGCCAGACGTTGTGTTCGAGTGCTCGGACAGGGAGCTGGTCGACATGGCTACTGGTAAAATCCGGGCACAGAAGCTTTACGAAAAAGGCACGCTCGGGATCCGCGGTAAGCTTGATAAGGCACTGGAAATCGGCAAGCTGCTCGCGTTCGAGCGCTCCAAGCTGTTCAAGGTGGTTAGCACGGAGCCGAAGGTGGACAAGGAAGATCAGACGTCGTATAGAGACGATTTGAACGGACTCAACTTTGTCACGTCGAACCCCACTGATTTCCGATCCCGCCTCTAAGGCTCACCATTGTATGTTAACACTTAAAGATAGGTGCTACAGATAGTACCGAGATAAATTGAAAGCATTTTTTTCATCCCTTTGTTGCATTCTTGCGCTGCTTGAGCATCGTCTCTGGCTTCTCTGTGTCGCCGGTTAAGGCAATGGGCGCTTCGGGCATCGGGACTGTTTTCAGCGGGGCCTCTTCTACGGGCTCTGTCACAGACACTGGCTTGCGAATAAACAGTTCATAGTAGTAGGAGCCGACAATGTACAAGACGCGTCCACACACCGTCGTCCACACAGTGCTGCTCACCGCGCCGGCTGGTGCTTTTGGCCAGCTGAGCCAGGCGCCCAGCGGCCCAAACCAGTCGCCCGGTGGGAGGTAGAACATGGGGGAGCGACGGAAGTAAAAGGTTAGTATGGACGGCACCGCCGTGTTTAGCACAAACAAAAACACCTTGAACGCGATGCCAAACGTGAACTGCGACGAGGAGAGGGAACGGTTCTTATCCTCGACTTGCTGTGTGAGCTTATCTACCTTGCGGCGCAGTTTGGCCCATTTTGAAAACTGATCTTGCGCACTTGTGAGGTTAAGCTCCTGCCGTGTGTCGTAGAGTTCCACCTTCATGGTAGCAAGGTCTCGGGATGCCTTGCGCTGCGTTACCGCTACAAAGATGCGGTAGAACTAGCGTTAGGCGCATGGAGTGACGTACAAATGCCTGGATCGCATCGCGACCGGTCCAGGTTAATGCCTGGTTGATGAACGAGACCAGGAAAATTAGCAACGCCGGATGCATCATCCTTGCTCGTGGTCGCTGTGTCGACGATAAGAGGGTCAAATTCGCCATTTTCGCATCTCCACTATTTTTGACTACATTAGCCCTCTGGAAGAATTTCAGAGGTGCCTACATCAGAGCACACTGCGGAACCACAGACCGAGTCGGTTTGAATGTGCTCGCGGATCTCGGGTGCGATATGTGTATTGGGGTGGAATCCCGCACGCATTGCAAAATTGGGATTGCGTACATGCATTTGCGAGCGTGGGCTGTGATACTCGTCGAGTATCGGGTATTGGAGCACATTCATGTTGGGCGTGATGCACAAGATGGTGTTGGATTCGACTTCCATCCAGTCGGCTGCGAGTGAGTTCATGCAACGGTGCATACCTTTCTCAAACGTCAAAGGCTCGCTCGCTATGACGACAATCTTTTGTCGACGGTCGGCCTTGACCATGCGGTATGCGCCTTCAGAATGCTCGTAAAACGACGTGCCAGTCGAAAAGTACTGGGGTCAGCACCAAGTACAAACATACCAGACTTGCAGCTTCATCCGTCTTGCTCGAGACGTAGCGCGTGCATGCGATGCTCTGTCCATCCGTCACACAAAAGTTCATCAGACTCGGCTCCTCAATGCCCGCCTCTTTCGACCAAATATTAATATCACGGATCGTGTTGAGCATTGCGTCTTTCAAGTCTTTGCAGCTAAACTCTTTCATGCTCGATGGGTCCTTCAAGTGGCTCAGGTATAGTGCGAATGCAAATTCCGAGTCTGTATGCCCTTGCGGAAACAGGAAGAGCGGCTCTGGCAGCGCGGCCAACAATCTCCGCTTAATTTTGCTGAATCCGGAAATTTGGCCATTGTGCATCCACATGAGCCGGCCGTAGCGCCATGGATGGCAATTAGTCTCGCTCAGTGCGCCTGCGGTGGAAGCACGAACGTGGCCACTGTGCATTAGATTGGAACATTTTGTGTACGTACAATACGAGCGGGCTTTTGATCTTCT
Source organism: Malassezia vespertilionis (assembly GCF_029542925.1). NCBI lineage: Eukaryota > Fungi > Basidiomycota > Malasseziomycetes > Malasseziales > Malasseziaceae > Malassezia > Malassezia vespertilionis. Next base: position 272,812 of record NC_079254.1, on the reverse strand, counting down.
CGGCAAGGCGATGTAAGTTGGTATTGTTCCACGCGGGCGTCACACTCGTGAAGATACACGGCGCATCGCCAAGTTCGGGATCCCATTCCGAGTCGTACCAGCCTACACCAAAGCCGTCACCCTAGCAATCAGCGCACCGTTAACAACATACATTGATCGGACGATTTAGATCGACACGAAGGCGCGAGTCAAATGCCTAGGCATGTTAGCGAAAAATAGAGCACGTACTTGGTTGATAATGCTATGCGCGGGTCTTGTGAGCAAATGAGAAAGTAAAATAGGTTCCGTGCCTTTAAACACTGGCGTTAGATGTACTGCGTGCAAGTACGTACCTAGCAAGCGGCACATGCTAAGGGCGTCAGGACCAGATTCATTTACAAGCGTGTGGAGCTGCGGTACGCCCCACGTGATTGAAGCCGGAAGAAAAAAGGACCGCCCAGCCCGTTTTACGAAAGACGTGCAGACGCGTCCTTTTGAGTTACCATGTCCGCACCTTCCGCTAGTGATTCCAAGAATGTGCAAATGAATTTGCAAGCGGAAAAAGTGCCCACGCAACGTTCTTTGTTTGCCGGAGAAGAGGAGGAGTTTGGCGACGAAGAACTTGGCGACGACGTTGACCTTGGCATGGGCCAATATGACCGCGATCTTGGCGTATCCGCAGCGGATGATTACAATATGTCTGCGTCTAATTCTCACGATGGTACAGCGACAGACTCTCAGCAAGTTGCCGCTGCCCAAACCGCGATTCCGGAGCCTGTGCGCAAGTATCTGACCCTGTTTCACCAAGCCGTTGTACAAAACAATGTGATAGGCATCAGTAACGCATACGAGTCTCACTGGAACCGTTTGAAGGAGAAGTACTATCAGCGCACAGAATGGCCCGATGCAGAAGTCATTGCACCTCTCGTGGGAAACGACCATAAGTTTCTGCTGCTCTACCGCGAGTTGTGGTACAGGCACATTTATTCACGACTTTCTCCCGACGGAGAAGATCGTACGCAGTCGTACGATAATTACTGCGATTTCTTTAACTATGTCCTCAATTCGGACGGTCCTGTGCCACTGGAGCTTCCTGTGCAATGGCTCTGGGACATTATTGACGAGTTTATCTACCAATACCAGTCGTACTCGCAGTGGCGCAGTAAAGCGACTGCGAAGAACGAGTCCGAAATTCAGCTCCTTCAGGACACGGGCGTGTGGAGCAGCTACAGTGTTTTGAATGTGCTCTACTCTCTCATCCAAAAGTCTAACATCACGGAACAGCTCATTGCGAGTAACGAAGGGAAAGACCCCGACGAGGTCGCTGGCGAATTTGGCTCGCGCCCTTTGTACAAGATGCTCGGCTACTTCAGCATTATCGGCCTGCTCCGTGTGCATGTCCTGCTGGGAGACTACTCACTTGCACTCAAGATGATGGATCATGTGAACCTGAACAAGAAGAACGGGTTTTTGAACCGGGTGACTGCGTGCCATGTAACTGCATACTACTACGTTGGGTTTGCTTACATGATGCTTAGGCGTTACCCTGACGCTATACGTGCCTATACGCACATCTTAGTTTTTGTCATGCGTCTCCGCCAATATCACACACGGAGTTACCAGTACGATTTGATCAACAAGATGGCCGACCGCATGTATGCTTTGCTTGCTATTTGTTGTGCACTGTGCCCTACGCGTTTGGACGACAATGTGCAAACGGCCATGCGCGAAAAATACGGCGAGCAATTTTCTAAGATGACCAAGGGTGACAGCGACGCACTCACCGCATACCAAGAGCTCTTTTTGTATGCTTGTCCGAAATTTATTACTTGCAATCCTCCCCCTTATGATAATGCGGAGGCCCTTAAGACATACACTCAATCACCACCATTGGATGCCGTGCAACATCAGCTTCGAGTTTTCCTCGCAACGGTGAAGACGCAGTTGTCCAACGTGCATGTGCGCTCCTTCCTTCGTCTCTACACTTCACTTGGCACTGACAAGCTTGCCGGATTTTTGGACGCGGACGAGGAAGAAGTGGTTGAAATGATGATGGTGTTAAAGAACAGTACTCAGAGTCTAAAGTGGACTGGCGGTGGATTGCTCGAGGGCGAGGTTATTAATACAAGCGATCTTCAATTCGCTGTTGATACTGACATGGTGCACATTGCGGAATCTCGCATTGGGCGCCGCTATGGTGATTGGTTTGTACGGAACGCTAATCGGATGAACAATGTTTTGGCAAGTATGTTGCGGAAGCCGCTTCCCATTGCCAACCGTCCCCAAAAGGGCACCAGCGCTGTGACCAAATCCAAGGGCTCGTAGGACAAAAAAAAACAAATAGTAATAGTTTTATTAATAAAGCATAAATTATAAGATACTTGATAATAAAATTTATTAAAATATGCTACGCAAAACAAATACTATTTTGTTTAAAGTTATAAATTAATTTTTTATATAAGTAAAAATAAATAACTGATACGGTACGAATCAAATTTTTAATTACACAAATTTTTGTTTTTGTAAGTGTACACAGTTATTTTATTTTATTTAATAATTAAAATAATAATATTTGCAAATAAGATATTTGTGATTACAATACAGTTATATTTCATTTAACATAATAGTTTACATAAATATATTTATTGTGATTTAATTTTAATAAATATATGAATATAATTATTAATATATATTTATACTACTTTTTGTAATTTTAATGATTTTTTGTTAGTTTGCTTAAAAATTTATTTGTCAATGTTTATTGTTTTGTAATATAAGTTTATTGTTTGTTTATTTTTGAAGTTTTTTTTTTGGCTTGAAGGTTTGTGGATTATACAACAATGCGTGGTTTAGGCGGATCTTATGTATACATGTAACCAATGTGGTCTTCTATACTTTGTATTATTGCACTAGCCTGCTTGTTTTTTTGCTTGCAGCGAATCGTTGTTTTAGGGCTTGTGGTTTTACGAGAAAGGGCTTAGCAAAGCGGCTGGTGCTAACGAAGCATTTTTTAGGATGTACTTTTAAAGGTATTAGCTTATGTACAGCGCTATAGGGATTTTCATAGTTGCAATTACAGCAAACTAACTTTAAGCGGCAAGGTCGGCAATCATTAACCGGTCGAGCACGGCCTACATTTTGTCCATTGAACCTACATGACCATTGCATGAACGATTTCTCCACATGCAGATTTACATTGCCTTCTTTTTATCTCCATGACAGACTCGATAAACTTTCATAATGCACAGGTCGAGGACATTCTGAGCCTTGATAAGATTCGTGCAACGCTTCAGCGTATGGAAGATACGATTGTGTTTAACCTTATCGAGCGTGCACAGTTTGCCTACAATGCACGGATGTACGAAAACGGAGCTTTTCCAGATTTGCAACAAAAAGAGCGCTGGTCCGGCTCATGGCTTGCATGGCTGTTGAAGGAAACAGAGTGCAGTCACGGTAAGTTTTTTAACCTATTTATACTGACATACAGCAAAGCTTGGCCGATGGATAGCGTACGCATCTTTTTCGCATACTGACGCACAGCCCCGATGAATATGCATTCACGCCGCTGCAAGATATGCCTGAGCCAATTTTAAAGCCAGTGGACTATCCTAACTTGTTGCACCCGCATCATGTGAATGTATCAAGCAAGGTCCTCGAGTTTTATACCCATAAGATCGTCCCGCAAATCACTGAAGGTCTGAACAGGGTATGTATTGTACTTATTGCTTATCCCTAGGTTTCAGACGATCACCAGTATGGCTCAAGCGCTATTTGCGATGTAGAAGCTCTGAGTGCGATCAATCGCCGTGTGCACTTTGGCATGTTTGTGTCGGAATCCAAGTTCCGCTCCGACCCCGCAGCATTCATCGGTCCTATTCAACAGCACGATCGCGATGCACTGGCAGCACTCATCACCAAGCCAGCGGTGGAAGCGATCCTACTTGAGCGTGTGAGGCAGAAGGCCGAGATCTACGGTCAAAATCTGGACCAGAAAATGGACGACCCGAACCGCGAAAAGTTCCGAAAGATTCAAGCGCAGGAGGTAGTGCACCTCTACAAGGAATTTATCATCCCCCTCACCAAAGAAGTAGAAGTGGATTACCTGTTGGAACGGTACGTTGTGCACGCATCGCTAATGACAGTCTCGATGGGCTTGCACCCGACGAAATCGCAGCATTGGCACAGCGCAAGCCGAATTAGTGGTATGGAGCTACAGAATAGAACGGCACAATGGGCAGGTCGACGAGCCACTCGTACTCACCCACTTGTACAAGCAACTACCGTGGAACTTGTGCTTGCATGTACGACAAGCTTTGTTTGGCAATGTTTCGTCCGTCGGTGAGATGATTGAATAGCATATAGCACATTCTGCGCCTTCGTATCCCTGAAACTTGGTCTCTGCATTCCGCTTGAACAACATGAGGGCGTCCAAAATGAGTCCATTCTTCCCGCTGAGCATTTGCTGTACGGCCAATAGCCACGCACGCCATTGCGCCTCACTCACACCAACGCGCTTGATATCACGAATTTCGACTCCATGCAACGGGTAATCACTTGGAAGACGCAAACCAATTTCCATGGGGTGCTCATCGACTGTATACGTCGCGACGACTTCATGGCTAGACAAAATCTTGGTCGCCATTGCCTCATCCTGGAGTCGCTCTAATGCCCCAGGATCGCGCAAGTGGCTCAATTCCCGCTCCGCTAGCAGCGGCGTGCAGTGTTTGCTTGTGATATGGCTGACCATCAGGGAAAGTCGCCTATCACGGACGCCGAGCCACCAATCCCTGGCCTGTGTTGGCAAATGCACCAAGGCACGGAAATAAACATGTGCCGCGAGCACTTGCAACGACGAAGCGTTGCTTGGATTGATTGTAACAAGGTCCACCTCGTCTACCGCGTAGCGGCTAAGCTCCACAGGTTGCACGGGCATCAATGCGCGTGGAGCGCCACCCATCAAAGCAAACAAGCTCGGGAACAATTGGTCAGAGGCAAGCGAATGACGTTGCAGCGACGCGGCATACATTGTTTTAAGTGACAGCGACGCTTCCACAAAGTGGTCCAAGACAGACAGCCAACAGAGGAGGAAAGCAAACACGGCACTGCGATTTTCTACCGGAGCCTCCCATATCTCGATCAGCGGCTTTTTCTGCTCCAGCGCATGTAGCAAGGCATAGTCCATGGAAACATCACTGCTCTTGGACGGGTCGACAGCCAGCTCGACTACTTGCTCGCGTACCGTTTCTTGTATAATGGCACTGTACAAGGTGTAAGCTGTAATGTGCAAGGTCGTTGCTGCCGTAGGAGTAGTCAAGAACGCGACCAGTGTGCCTCGGTCCTGCGCAAACGCTTTTGTAGGGACATGGTCCTGGACAATACGGACCAAGAGGGCCAGCACGGCATGATGCGCATCGCTCGGCACAAATTGTCCCGCAAGCTCCGTGAAAAAAGTGCAGAGGCGCAGGAAAATACTGTGCAATGCGCTGCGCAGCCCATCGCGGCGTGCGGTCATTACGTCTGCAACTGCCTCGGATTGGGATAGACCATACAGCGTGTCTAGCAAGGTCAATGTGTGGAAGAGTGTGCACCAACTGGTATCCTCGGCGACATGGGCAGCCTCCAAGTTTTCTTCTACAATGTCCACAAACAGATCGAGGTGTCGGCCTGGGACCATGTGTAGCACAGGCGTAAGTTCGACACACACTGCGGCCAATCGTGTAAATAAGGCGTCGTCCAGGTCCTCGTCGCTGGTAATCCAGCGGTGGACCGTTTGCATGGCCGATACTGCACGCTGCGTAGCAACAAGCGCGACACTCGCATCCGCAAGTGTCGCACAATGGAGTAGGGTCAAACACGCGATACCTTCCGTATTCGCCTTTGCCGGCGGCACACCCCCCAGCGTCGCAATCAGCTCGTTACGTACCCTGTCGTGTGCCTGCGATTCGTATGCAAAGCGCGTAGCCCAGAGCAGAGCACCGCGCAGCGGTAGTGCCACTTGTTTCCGGCGCGCTAATTGGATCCAAGGCTCGGCATCGCTCGCCGATGCTGAGCTCAGCGAGAATACACCGGTGAGGATGCGGGCAAAGCTGCGTGCATAGAGGCTCGTGTCGCTGGCTTCCATACCTTGGGCCCAGAGATCGGCAAGAATGCTAGCGAGTGCGCTTGGCGCTTCGCCTTCGCGTTGTATGTGTGCAACACAGCGTTCATGCCACAAAGGCTCGAGACCGACAGCCAAGCTCGTCAAGAGTCGCGTGCAGGTTTGGATAAAGTAAACAATTTGTCTTTTTGCCGCGCTGGTCCACGGTTCGCCCTTGCAAAAGTGTGCGGCTTGCGCTTCGTCACCCATGAACAATGCATCTTCCAGGGCCACTGCGGCCATGGACAGGCACGGAAGTGCGCCTGACAAGTGTGGCGCTAGGCTTTGGTCACTTTGCAGCGCAGCGAGCAATGCGTTGGCGACACATGCAAGTGCATGCCAATCACCGTTATGCTGCTCAAGCGGGACAAGTGGGTCCACAATCCCTACCATGGAATTCGTTCCTCCATGTACAGCAACAAACATCGACGCATCAATGCGCGCCTTGTCCGGCAGAATTTTCAATATCGGAGACGTGCCCGGCTCGTGTTCCAGCCTATTTGCCGCTGCAACGACACGCGCTGCGGGAAAAATATCGTGAAGCAATGCGAAGCGCAGCGCTGCAGTAGCCTCCTCGTCCAAGACTGGTGCATGTTTCGATCCTTTGCACAGTGCATCCCAGAGTGTTTGGGCGGCCGGCACAGTTGTATCGTACAAAAATGCAGCAGTGTACAATTGCGATAATTTATTTCGCAAAGCGGGTGTGTTGAGCAGCTTTTGCGTACGTGCAGCAGGATCCTGGGCTTGCCATGCTGCAAGTACTGCTGCACTCTTTTGGACACTCCCATGCTCGAGTTCCGCCGCTGCAGTGTCTAGCAGAGCAGCTTCTGCGCGCGCATCGAGCAAGTTTGGCACTTGCAACAGAGCCAAGTATGCAGCCGAAAGTGGTTGCGTGGCAATCCGCTCTTGCCAGGGCAAGAGGATTGCAGCGGGTGGCAGTGATGCATGGTTTGCGAGATAGAGCAGCTCTGGGAGTTGGTCTACATTGGGCGGCATGCATTGGCCAAGCACACCAGTCCACACCGCATCACGGTCATCTTCACTGGGACCGATTGCCAGGTACGCGGTGTAAAATTGTCCAACATCGTGGTACGATTCCTGGGGGATGTGTTTGAATGCAAGCGTTTTGAGCCGTTCATTTGCGGGCTCGCACATCTGTCCAAGTGGCGAGCTGAGGATCCCTGTCAAGGTCGACAGCGCTTCTACATGCTCGATTGCTGCATTCGCCGCACACAAAATTACTGTGCCGCCCATACGGCGCACTGCATGAACCAGGTCGGTCCGGGGAGGCGTTTGCATTTGTGCCGTCCGGAGTGCCCATTCTAGCGTCAGCGCAACCGCTGGCAAAGACTCGACAGGCGCATCGAGGCCCGATTTTATTGTGGATAAAATCGGCTGCAATATCCAAGTACCGTCCAAAGTCTCGTCCAAATGCGCAAGCGTCCGACCCAATACGGGCGCTGCCTTTTTCCCAAACCTCACTGGAATCTGCACATCGTCCTGTGCATGTCCAAGCACTTGCTCCTCCCACATGGTGCTAAGGTGCTCGTCGAGGAACTCGGCAATGTCTGTAGATGCCACGCCAGATTTGACAAGTCGACGCGTGAGGAATACAATACACTCACCGAGCATGTTGACGTATGCGTCCCATCCCATCGGGTCGATTCCACCGACGCTGCCCAAGAGGGAAGGCGCAATCGCCAAGAGTGGATTCATTACAGCATCGCTTGCGGCAGTCGTGGGAGGCAGCACATTGGTTGTCATTGTCGATAAAAATACAATGACGGCAGGGAAGCACTGCCTTGGTGCCTGCACGCCAATCGTTTCGACCCATGCAAGGAACTGGGCAAGTGCATCGCCACGCTCTTCGTCGTCATCCTCCTCCTCCTCTTCCATGGTCCACATTTCTGGACGTCTTCGTAGCAAAGGAAGTAGCGCTGAAAGCATATCTGCAACTACCAGCACGTCCATCTCTGCCCATGCGCCAGCCATGGCATGTTGTGCAATCGTCCCGAGATGCGCATCGACCATCGCAGGTACACGCTTATCAAGGATGGCCAAAAACTGCCAGGCTCGCTGTCGCACGATAGGCGCTTCCATGCCAAGCGAAGGCGTATCAAACATGGGATGCGCCTGCAATGTGCTCCATAACGTATCGCTCTCGATAAACGTATCGATCGATACGTCGCCAAGCGATGGCGCATGTGAAACTAATGCTTGCAGTAATCCCAATGCGCCCGCCACAAGCCGACGATCCAGCTCCTCAGCGCTCTCGTCGACGTTCGCATCGTCCCGATTTTTTGCATCGAGCTCGCGTGAGCCACCCATGTCGGGGTTCGGGGTCTGTACGCTTTGTAGCGACGCGCTGAACTGCGACAAAGCGATTGAGGCCGATGGTGTGAGCAATACAGGGAGCAAATGCTGCAGCATAACAGGCATGTACTCTTCCAAGGATATTTTCGAAAGCTTGCCTTCTTCTATAGGCTCCCACGTCATAACGTCAGCCCAGATCTGCTGCCCGAGACGCGCGACGCTGCGGCTGGTATCGTAAGTTAATACGGCCCAGAATCCAATGATCGGCTCAATGTGTATGTGTGCTAGTAATTCGTCGCGTACGCTGCTGTCGGGCGCAGGCTGCAAGAGTCTTGCGTGGACTTGCAGCGTCAAAAATCGCAGCCGTTGCGACGGAGATAGCGCTAACCGTGGGAAGAGATACACCCAGCACGGTAGCATTATGATAAGTGCATTGATGCGTTCCTCTTCCGAAAGCGACTGCGTGTCTTCACCAATCGGCTGGCCTTGAATCCAGCTAAGAAGACTCTCCAAAGTGCGCACACGAGTAACAATATCTTTTTTCAACGCCTTACGCAAAAGTACCACCAAGTCTGGCGGCAAAAGACTCGCCAATCCCATAGAGTCCAGCGCGAATGGGGGCGGCTGTGGCGGTTTCGGTGGCGGAACATAGACTTTCTTCTTAGCGAGCTGCCGGCGCTCTTTTTTGCTCATTTTTTTGAGCTGCGAGCTTTTTATATCCTGCCGCGTATCCTCGTCAGAACCATACTTAGCAGCGGCCTTTGCAGCTTGCTTTTTACGAGTCCCCGAAGTCGCGGAAGACTTGTTACGTGCGCTTTTGCCCATGCTGGCGACAAGAAAAAAATTGCCCGTGCGTTAGCGTCAACGCAGCTGACTAACACTATTCTCGCTCGCCAGCCTGCTTCTGGCTATAGCCTCTAGAAGGCTTCGGAACGATGGCGGGACCAAACATGGAGCTCTTTCGCTTTGCGCTGTATGTACAAAGTGTTTCTGACACTAGTTATCTTGCATTCCCACTCGGGTTTATGGTGTACTTTGGTGATCCCGCTTGGTATGACAAATATGTCATTCCGGTACGTGTCTTCCACTACTCACATGCAGATTCGCGAACGTTATGTGCCTCCAGAAACCGACTTTGTATGTATTTGAAACACTAACAACAGCGGCAACCAAAGTCACGCGAAGAACTTCAAGAGTTACTTGCTAAAAAGCGTGGAAATGCGCCGCATAGTACGTCTGCGCCGCTGCACCCCGAGTTGGCGCGCAGCCTCGCCGCATGGAGTAACGCAGACGATGCGCGTCTAGTGTAATATACATGTAGCTGCCTACATCAACTGCGATTGGCTACCTCGGAGCGCCAAGTACGCATTGTCTACACCAGGCACCTGCTGTAAGAAAAACTGTAGACGTACAAATCCCTTCATGATGTCGTAAATCTCCACACTGTGGTACCGCATACGTGATTTAGGATCGGTATAATTGCCCTGTATATAAGCAGAGAAGTATACACACCACAAGGCCAGTAACATCGCAGTAGCGCTTCGCAGGGAGCAAGCTGGGCGGAGCATCGACAGACGTGTCTATTGATTAGTTGAGACTGAAACGTACATGTGAGCATCGTACGCGGTACATCGGATGCTTGTTCCTCAGAAGCCGCACCTTCGTCTGCTTGCACACAGCTGCGCTTCGCAGACGTGCCGTCCTGCTTCTTTTTCTGGCCGCGCGGTTCGGCAAGCCCCATTTTTTGCAAGTGCGCATCACGCTCATTGTTCAAAATCTGCTTTAACATCTTATTCCGCCGCGCACCAGCACCGTTCGTACGCGATATATACGTCTGCGACTTAAACGGCCGCGGCGCGTCATGCACGGACAATTCCTCCGACGTCCACTCGAGCTCCGCCATGATGGCTAGACGGAATGCAGCGGTGCGTTAATCACGTGTATATTGGCAACTACAGGCCGATCATCGCACTAAAAATAACAGGGCGGTGGTCCGAAATAGCACCCAATGCTTGTACATCTGCATCCTCGATTGTTCTGTACTCTAGGACCCTGACTTCGGATTTCATAATGCAGCCTTCCTCATGCTCACGATTTTGATCTGCGTGAAGCCAGTTGAATGCAGAGAAACCCCGCCGCGATTTTCCTGCTTCATCGTGCGAAACTTTGTCTTGCTCGCGTTTCTTTGCTAAGATCGGCAGGGCATCCCGTAGTGAACGCGATAGTAAGTGCTCATGATGCTCTTCTTGTGCCTTTGGTACCGCATTCGATCGCCAGAGAACACGGTCGCACCAGGATGGAACGCGTTGCTTGGTGCTCGAGTCGTACGCAGCCTTCTCAGATGGATTACTGAGCACTTCTGCAAGCTGTTTTTTGCGGCTATTCGCTGCTGCACGCAGTCCTTGTAGCACTTTGGGGCTGTGCAGCTTGGTGTTTTCTGACTGCGTTGCCTTTTCCGGTGCGATAGTATCCAGTGTGCTGGGCACTTCCTCCATGATGGAGGAACTGTCCGATATATTGCTCAACGATGTAAACGATTCGCTGCGTGTAAGTGTCGCAGCGTTGCGGTCCTGCTGCGAGCGTTCTTCTTTCTGTTTCCCGCGCTCTGTTGGCCACACATACAATTTGCGTTTGCGTGTGGCCTCAAGCTTTTTTTGCGCATTATCTGTGTCGTTCGCATCGTTGTAGGCCTTCGTGCGGATTGCTTTGATCACGTCGTACTTGTACGTTGGTGGAAAATTGATGGCTGCCTCTTTAAATCCTTGAAACGCATTTCCCTCGCGCATAGCCGTACGCAGTTGGTCAAATTCCAACGCGTGTTCGTAGGACTCGTTCATAATTAACCAGTCTGCATGCTTGCGAGTAATATTTACTCGAAAATTCAAGTCGCCACACCAGAACGAGTGGTCAAAGCGTAGTGAGGATTGCTCAAATGCATTGCGTACGTCGTTGGGCAAAAGGAACGTATCAACTGACATTTCAGACTCGATTTTGTTAATATTCGCAACCCGTGCCTCCATCTTGCTTGCATGCGCCGCAAGGTGTGCATTAATAAAAAGCAAGCGCAAGTCTGCAAAGTGCACGCTGACCCCAATACCACCCTTGTTCCCCATTCTTCCTGCGAGTAGGCCTGTTTTGACTACGTTTGCACTCGCTCCTTTCACAAAGCGCAGGCACGGTCGCCAGACATACACTGCCGTATAACAGCCCATCATGCGCTCCTTAATGATAAGCTCATAGGGACCAAGCTGTAAAGGAGGTATGCGCATATCTTTTGGCGACAATTGGCCCAAGCGTGCGTTCTCTCCAAAGCCCGGCGAACTCGAGCGTGTCTCGTTACGAGCCGAGGTAAGCGTCGAGGTACTAGACTTGGACCCAAGTGAGCCCTCCTGACCGATAGACGGGGTCAGCATAGTACCTGCTCCTTGAACTGCGTCGGTTCGTGGCGCGTGCAGAGATGCAGGCGTGAGCGGACTGTCCGTTTGGTTGGTTTGTATCCCACGCACAAAATAATCTTCGCATACCTTGCTCCATCCACGCAGCGCTGAAGGTTCGTTGCTCGTAAAATGTGAAAGAGTGTCTGAATCAACAACAGGCATCGTCGTACCGTCCAATATCGACGTATCAGAGCTGTTGTCCATGGATAATTGGGACCGCTGCCGCCGCAAAGTTTGCGCGGGGGTCTTTGGTACCTCGTCCGTCCTGAACTCTCGTGCCGCTCGTGATCGTGTGCGTGCAATGCTTCTCAGCTCGCTGGCAGTGTGCAACGTGGTGCTCAAATGGCTCCCATCTCCCCAAGGACATTCTTGGCACGCAATGACCAACAGGTGAAACGGATGCTGCGTGTTCATCGGCAGCTGCGGGATTGCATATTCATCCCCAAACGTAGCACTGTCGATATTTTCGGGGCTATGTGGCTCCATATGACCGAACAGCACCTCCAAATCTCCTTTTGGAATATGGCCGTGCATATTCCACGTCATGATGCGCACCTTGACGAACGCGTGCTCCGCGTCCTCAATAGCGAGACCCTTCATCGACTCATAAAGTGACCCTTCCCTACTCGTATACTCATGCTCGCTTTTGTGTAGCACCGGTGGCGTGGATATGCGAATCCGCGGCCGGGCCGCAGCGGTAGGCATACTATTTATTCGGGATGTACAAAAGTGGAGATCTCATTTGGCGAGCGCATATATTATGCATGTCACATCTTGCAAGATCGCCCGATCTGCAAACTGACATAATCGATCCGTGCTGGTCGACCAGGCTAGGCACCCAGCCTAGTTGGGCAGTTCCCACGGACATGCGAAGCTTGGCAGGTCCAGCAAGGAGGTGTGCGTGCCTGCAATACCGGCAACGTCCAGCGTCACTTTTACAGACAAATCGAGTGCTGAGATGAGACAATGGTGCACACATACAAGAGCGAGTCACGCCGCGGTCTGTTGTCAGTCTCACATAGACGTACATAAATGCGCGCACGCGTCCTGGAAAGTAAGTTGTGTATCATCGCCCGTCGCGTTCGGGCTCTTGTACGAGAACGATATAGGAACATGGAGCCTGGTCGAAGTGCGGCCGGGGATCCATGGGCCCTTGAGCTTTCCCTCGCCAACCTTGGTATCTTGCGGCTGGAACTTGACGACAGCTTCGACCGTCTTAAGATGCGAAGGTATCCAGCCTTGCGAATTGTCCATATGCAGCGCGAGCGTCCCATTCATGCTGTGGTAAGCGCTGGAATCTACGCACGTGAATCCAGTGGGCTGTACCGTAACAGCCATATCCGAGCGAGCCTGCGCTGGGACGAGCGGGTCTTTGGTGACGAGTGTGACCGCTGCAATGAGCAAGAAACTATACGTACAGGGGACACGGGGTATGACAAAAAAGAGCGTTACTCCGATACTGCGGTTAGGCTTTTGCGCACGTACACAACCACCAGGACAAACCCAATCGCTACCGCGGCGCGTGGACCAAACCACCCGCACAAGGGGGTATAGCCGCGGAGCCACGAATCCAAATACCCGAGCCGTCCGAGCCGCTTTCGTGTGCGCCGCGATCGGCGCGTCATGCGCTCGCGTTCGTAACTGCTGAATTCCGTGCCCAACGGAGGTAGATCCTCCAGCTCAATCATCGGCTCATGCATGGGGCCGCGGCGCAGCAATTTGGTGTCGTCATCGCTGCCAAATGAATATGCACGCGTAAAGTCCTTCTCTTGCTCGAGGAGCGGCTGTACAGACACAAGGTGCGTCTTGCTGCTGCGCTCACTGTAGCGTGGGACATCACCAACCTTGCGTGCATGCATGCCATGTTCTGGCTCTGCAGATGGCCCCTGTCCCATATTGTTAAAGTCACGGTACATGTCCCAGTCTGTATAAGTGATTAGTACAACACACACCGTCCCCGAGCGAGTCCGTCTCATTCGACTCGTCGTCACTATCGAGAACCCACGCACCGGCGGGATCCTCTGTCACCATCTGTGACGTTGCACCCTTTTGTGTCCACGCGTGCGTATCGTATTCGTCGCCGTGCATAGCCGCCAAGTGCAAAGCGCGCCGTGTTGGTATTGCCGCGAACACGTGTATGGCCTGTTAGGACAGCCACACACCTCCATCATCACGCAAAGGGGTATCTTAGTACAGGACGCTACGGGTAGGCGCACTTGCGGTTATAGGCACAGGAGATTGCGTGGTGTGTGCAGCACGCGTACTGTTGGGCGGCGGCGCGGGCGTCGGTGTTATATTGTACGAGGCTGCGAGCCATGGAAGTAAAATGATAGTCAACACCATGCCGCCAACCACGCTGCAAATGATCATAAGGCCGCGTCTATCCATTCCCCAAATGCAATCGGAATCTTTGTGTCGGCGAGTGTCCCACCGCATTCTTCGCTGCGCATCGTACAAGGGCGCGAGAGGAATTCCATCTTCGTATACATCCCAGAGCGGATCGCCGTCCATCTCCTCATCAAAATTTATAGTCGCATCAGATGCAGTCGAGACACTATCGCGTCGTGCCTCAGATAGCGCCGCGGCAGGACTTTGCGCGAGCAGCGACGCCATCGTAATAATCAAGCCGCGCGCGGCGGCGGCGCGCTGGGCGGAAGGCCACGTGGCTGTTGACACAGGAACCGCGCCGTCACAACACTTCCTCATGCGTTGGTGTGCAGTGCTGCTGGCCGTCTCAGCCACTGCGGTAGCGGCGCAATTGAGCAGTGCATCTTCTAGCGTACCTAGCAGTGGACTTGCTTCAGACAATGCCACGTCCTCCAGTACGTTGTTTTTTTTTTTTTTTTTTTTTTTTTTTTTTTTGCTGACCGTAGGCTCTGCATCCATCACTGCAACGGCGTCCGATATCACAAAAGGAGAGCTTGCGGGCACGGCAGCCGCGCCGGGCCCAAATATGTCGGGAAAGACGGGCCCCAGTGACGCGCACTTTGTCGATTCTGCTGCGCGCGCGGCGCCGGCAGTACTGGTTGCGCTCGGTGTTGCCAGCGGCATGGCAGTCTACCTGCTCTAACGATCTAACCGGGCGTCCTCTGCCCATTGTATATAAACGGGGTGGTGCTTTTGCTCCTCCTATGGCTTGAACGTTTCTAGCGATAGGTGCGGATCTTGGAGGATGCGTTTCGGCGCAATCCTTTCCATACATGCATAGTCGTGCGGGTGTAGAATCACGCGCAGCAAAGCAATCCCACGCATTCCGTCCTGCCTGTCCAGTAGAATTGTAAGTGCCGTGAGAATGGCGTCGGCCCTATGGCTGGTTGCAATGTGATGCATGGACCATGTGACAGATTTGAGGTGCGGGAGCGTCCCGTTTGCACCGGCGAGTGCATACGCCTCCTCTGGAAGCAGCATGCAGCCTGTGATTGTGATATGTTTTACAAGTGCAAATGCCAAAGAGTCAAACTGCAGTGCATATGCCCAATACGGCGGAGGTGGACCCAGGTAAACCCGCTCGAGCTGCGGCATGGAAGAAGCGCCGCGCATGCTCGCGAGCGCACGCTCCAGCACGCCAGAGAGACCGAGGCTCTGGAGGTTTGGGACATAGGCAAATATTGCATGAGCGCACTGAACAAGGCTGCCTAGCGTTGGTGGCGCACTGTTCTGTACATGCGCCCTTTGCCCCTGCTCATCCTGCGGCAGCGGCGCGACTAGGCGATGGGGCAGCAAGCCAGAAGGCCGCGCAGAAAACGAGCCGCGCAGTAGTCCTTCACCATTTACAGGGAGTAGCACACCATCTTGAGAATACTCTGGAATCGCCCACATGGCCGGTTCATTGCGCGATGCAGCAGGCTCGTCGCGTTCGCTCGTCTCGTCGCCGACTAGAAATCGGATTGCGCCGGAGCGCGCAAAAAGGATAGGGTCGTGGAATGTATCGCGCGCGTGAAAAAATGCGCTGCCACGCATACGTGCATCTCGCAGCAATGCATCGCACGCGTACGGACTGTGGCGAACGGCCTCAGCGTCTGCACATTCGAGCCCAAGCACTTGGCCGTACGCAATTGCAAGCGCAGCAAGCCACGAGAGCCATACGGGGACATCCAGCAAACATTTCTGAGACGCCCAGCGCTGGAGGATGCGTGCTTGCAGCGTCTGCATCACGTCATTTGTGTGTACAGGTAGACCTGGCGGCAGCGGTGCAACAGGGCCAGCATCACCAAAGTCGAGCGGATCGTGCCGTGTGCCTGGCCGCCGTTCCAACAGGGGCGTAAGCATGTATTGATCTCCGAGCCGTCTAATATAGCCTGCCAGGTACTCAGCACACGCAGATGCAGTGTCGCGGAGCGTTACAAGCTCGGTATCTTGCCCCGAAAGCACGGTTTCAAGCCGTGCTTGGTAGGCCATTGCGCGGAACCAGTTCAAATAACTGCGCGCTTCATGCAGGCAAAGCACCCATGCCCCCATTCCTACCCATTCACCCTCGCGATCAAATCCTGGGCGATAAATATCGAGGCCATGCACGCCGTCTGGGCCGACGAAAAAGGCAAGCGTCTCGGCGATATCGATTTCCAGTACCGGCGCAAGCACAGATCCATGCGATGTGGTGGGATCGCCATGCGGCACTGTATCATGCTCACGCAGCCCCATAGCTTGTGCATAGCTCGCAAGTCTGCCGCGCAGGAACGCGAGCGGCTGCTCGGAACCGCGCTCGATCGTGCCAATGTACAAATGCCGCACAAACAAGCCAAGCACGGGCCGGTTCACTAACGTAGCAGTAAACTGAGTCAGCTGTGAGGGCGTTGCAATGCACGGAGCCCGATACAGGAGCTGCGCGCCGAGCGTATAGTACCGCAGTGCAAGCTGCATCACGCAAATCGTAGTACGGATGTCGAGTGTCTGAAAATGTGGGATATTATGCTGTGATACAGTTCGAGCATGCATATACGTGGATGGGAGCGTGCATGCAAGCACGAGTATCGTCTCTTTAAGCTCCTCGGGCAGCACAGGCATCATGAAGGCACGCCGAGAAAGCGCTCCGTGCACGTCCCACACCTCCACATTCCCGATGACTGTCGCTACGCACGGCGCATTTTCGTACGCACAAGAGGAGAGTACACGAGTGCACGTCGCACTTGCGCAAGTGTGCCCAAATGGATCGGTTCGCGGTGAGATTGATGCCATTCTTCCGAAACTTGCTGAGCTTGCGCGCGAAGCTGTCGACAAAGGCGCAGATATCCTCATTTTACCCGAATACTTTTTGTCGGGCGCGCACCACGATGCGTGGAAACACGCATCCACACTGCCTGCACTAGATGAACATGCACGAGCTCCTTGGGTTGCGCAAGTGGCACAGATTGCTCGTACGGCACAGATTGCCATTGTCACGGGCTCGGCCGTTGAGCTGCGCACGTTTCCGTCGAGACCAGGTCTCTTTAACACATGCTACTTTATCGATCATTTTGGCACAGTACTGGGAGAATATACCAAGCGGCACTTGTGGCATCCCGAGCGTAGACTCCTTTCTGCAGCTACGGACGAGACGCACCCAACGTCCATGCAACCGCACACATTTCTTTTCAAGACGAAGCGTGGGCTTACTTTGCGTGCTGCGATGGTCATGTGTTGGGACCTAATGTTTCCCGAAACGTTCCGTGTGCGCATCACGCCGCCCAAGAGCGCGTCTGATTTAGACTTGCCCGGGGAATGGGTCGGTCCCGATATCGTATTTTCGCCTACATGCTGGTACGCTAATGACTCTGGCACACAAGCTTTACAGATCAATCCTGCATGCGAGCAGGCGTCTCTCGATGCAATTGTACCGTGTCGCGCGATGGAGACCGAGTGCTTTGTGTGCATGTGCAACACGGCAGGCCCGGACGTACAGGATGGCGAGCCGTTTGGACTTGGGCGCTCCACCTGTGCGGCACCAATACTCGGCGCCTACGCCCGTGTTCCCCACAACCGCGAAACGCTGCTGCTCGCAACGCTCGATACCACCGTGCTGCGCACCGCACGCGACATTTTCAAGGTCCGCCAGGACCTGGCGGACGCGTCGTCACGTGCACCTAAAAAAGACGCCCTCGCCTGCTCGCAGCTTGCGCATGGGCCGTAAACGGAATAAAGAGGCAAAAGACACGGCCACAAGCGCGGACGGAGATACAAGCTTCGTCTTAGATACACATAGCGATGAGGTACCATTGCCTTGTCAGGTAACAGAGCCTGCAACACAGCACTCGCCGCCGGGTTTGGACCTGCCTGGCCACGTCGCTGTGGTTGCGTCGGAGTCTGTGTCGTCTGCAGCGCGCGAAGTGACGCAGACAGCAGACGATACATTTGAGCAATTGGATGCAGCGCCCCATGCGCGATACTACGAGGCTGAAGCGGACGAGAAGCGGCGCCTGCGGAATGTATGTCCCGTCTGTGGCGAAGCAGGTCACGAAAAGAAACGATGCCCATACGAGCAGTGTCTTGCGTGTGGCGCGATCGATGAGCATAACACGCGGGACTGTCCACTTGGTACGAGTTGTTTTCGTTGTGGTGGCGTTGGACACCGCAGTAGGGTACGTACCTTTAGAGGCTGACCCCAGGATTGTACGCAGCGGCGACTTGCACGGAGCAGGGCTTGTGAGCGGTGCGGAAGCACCGCGCATCCAGAGACAAGCTGCCCGACGCTATGGCGGATCTATACCTACAACAGCATGCCGGAGTACGAGGCGCGCCGTGCGAAACGCATGCGCCATCTCGAGCGCCGCGCCTCGCGGAAAGAAGAGCGCGGGCAGCGACACAGGAAGAAACGTTTTGGTTGGACAGCCTCGCTTGTCGAGCCGAGCGATGAGAGTGGCCCGAGCGAAGATACCGACGAGGAGGGTGCGTGCGAGGTCGAGCCGCCTCCGGAAGACTGGGATCCGTCCCTTCCGTGGTGCTACAACTGCGCCTCCTCTGGCCACCACTGGGGCGACGATTGCTTTCTAAGACGCACAAACCCGACGCGACCGACCGGCGATCCGTCACCGTTCAGTGATACCCTTGCTGCGTCTGGGCCGTTTGCTGACAGGCACCGGATACGGTCGCACCGCAGCGAGGGTGTACGTCCAGCCATGCGCGTCAAGCGCCGCCAGAGCGATGGACCGCTGCAGCGCCCGTCGCTGTTGGAAGATATGGAGCACGAGGATGATGGTGACTGGTTTGCACGACACGAGGCACTGCGCAAGCACAGTACACAACAGGCGGATGCTATACCGACGCGAGGATCACCAGATGCGCGAATCCGTGGTTCTGCGCACAGGCCAGGCACGCCGCCGTTTCCCACACACAAACCGACGCCGTCGCTTGCTGCACGACTTGCGCAGCGCTCCGAGTCGCCCGCCGCAAGACGCGTCCGCCGTGGAAAGGGACACGCTCGGAACAGCGGTACACCGCAAAGTTTTAAGCCGCAGTACAGGGGGGGATATACGTAGAATGGATAGGTACGACCTACTTTACTCTCATGCGCTCGAATATGCTTTATTCAATACAATGTTGTGCATTGTCGGGTGGAGTAGCACTTCCGACCGGTGCCGCCACCTGCACCTGCACTTGCACTTGCACTTGCACTTGCACTTGCACCTACTGCACCGCACTGCATAGTCCTCCTGGCGAAACGCCATACTCCCACCAGCCTCGGCCGACCCTTGGCACGCAGCCTGCGAAGTGCCACGTGTTTATGCGCGACACGCCAGTCCAACGGCCCAGAGAGCAGAATACTCATGTGGAGGCTGTACGTGTCTGCCCGCGTAAATGGGCCTGCATTGAATTCCGTTTGTCTTTTCTTGCTACCCATCCGAGGCACAATGCCGACTACCCGCGCCCCACTCGGCACGACACAGGCGACGTTAGTGGCGACCAGTGTAATACGAGGCACGGCGCCCATGACCCGGAAACGGACCCGTGAAGCGGCAAAAGCCAAACATGCTCCGTCTTCGCCTCGGCAAGCCAAGTTGCTGAAAACGTCCCCTGCGTGGGACCCGAGCTCGCAGCGCTCCGAAGTGGGCTCTTCCATAATAACACAATCTGACAGCGACGAAGAGGACCGCACACCGCGCCGCAGAACATCGGCAAGGCTCGGCGGATGTGCAGATGCGCAGCGCGGAAAGCGCCGCACGGATGAGAACAAGGAAAATATTGCGCCGGTCCGCGCAGTGAGCCGTGCTGTGCTTGCACAAGAAGAACAGGAAGCACAGGACGCAATTGCGAGCAGGACACGCGCAAGGCTCGCTCACACGCCGCCTCGTATGCCGCGGCAGACGGCTGCGAACGCAGATGTAGTGGCAGCGGCTACATCGCATACGCCGCGAACTCCGCGGCGCAGCAGTCGTGTGGTGTCGACGCCCAGCTCGATAGATTCGAGCCGCGACTCTCCATGCAGCGATATGCTCTTTCCCCAGCACAGCGCCGCAACGCCCATGACGACGCCCGAAACGACTCCCACAAAAAAAGGCTCAAACAACGACCCTCTCACGACCCCATTCTTTGCCCATGTTTACGCACATGCACGCGCCATGCTCCGTGATCATCCCGCAGCGCCCCTCGTTGGCCGTGAGACGGAGCGCGCCAAGATTGGCGCCTTCCTCGATGCATGGTGCCAAGGCGATGAGACGCAGTGTCTTTACATCTCTGGTATGGCTGGCACTGGAAAAACGGCGCTTGTGCGCTCGATTCTCGACGGAAAAATTGCGGGCGGCACCATGCAAGCCGCCGTCATAAATTGTGCAGGCCTCTCGAACCCCGGCCAAGTCGCAGCGCACGTTCTAAGTGCGCTCGACCTGCCGTACCCCGACGACGAAGCCGACAATCTCGAGGTGCTCGAGACGACGCTCAGGTCGCGCACTGTGCCATTCCTCCTTGTGCTCGACGAAATGGACCACCTTTTGCACACACGCGTTCATCTGAACGTACTCTACCGCCTGTTTTGCATGCCATCGCGCCTGAAACCGCACATGAGCATGGCCTTGATCGGGATTGCCAATGCGTTGGACTTGACCGAGCGCTTTGTTCCTTTGCTCAGTAGCCGTGGCGTGCAGCTGGCGCAGATGCAGTTTCAGCCCATGGAGGCGCAGGATGTGTTTGCTGCCGTCCAAGCAAGGATCCAGCTTGTCGAGGCTGCGCACATTGCAGCCAAGCCCGAACCGTACATGCCCGCACTGTTTGCACGCCCTGCGCTCGAGCTCTTTGCACGCAAACTAACTACCGTATCGGGAGACTTGCGCCGCGCGATGGAAGCTGCACGCCATGCTTTGGAAATGGTGGAGAGCGAGCAAGCCCCGGCTTCACTTGCCGACTTCTCGCCATGGACAGCACCCAAAGTGCAGCCAAAACATATCCTCCGTGTCCTCTCGAGCATGGCGGGCAATTTGCAAGTTATGCGTGTGCGCAATCTCGGCGTCCACGCCAAGCTGTTGCTGCTTGCGTGGGCTGTACTGCAGCATCGTACTACCCACAAACTTGCCTCCGAGAGCCTGCAGGATGGTGGGACACGCATCGCTGCGCTCGAGTCGACATACCACAGCATGCTTGCGCAGGATAATGCGTTTGTCACTCCGCTCGAGAGCAGCGAGCTGCTCGATGTCATGGAGCGTTTAGAGGCGCATGGCCTTGTCCGCATTTACGCTGAGGCTACGGGCGGCAGCTCACCACAAGCCTTTTCTAAGTCTGGCGGCGTGCGCCACAAGACAGGCGCACAGCGTGTCTCGCCCAGTGGAAAGCGTGCCGCAAAGAAACAGCTGCTTGCATCGAACCGGCGCATGGCGCCGACGCTTGACCGCGAGAGCATTATCAAGGCGCTGACTACGACGCCGGCAGTGCCTATGGAGCAACATACACACACGGTAGCACAAGCAATGCTCCGGCTCCTACGGCGCGAAGAGGATTGCGTTGCGCGCGCGACGCTATGGCGCACTGTAGAGCCGGAGCGTGCACAGATCCGTGTTGAAGAGCTTGGCGGCGGGCGCGATGCATTGCCGCCTGCTGAGCTCTAGTACATACCCAACAATCTTTTGGTAGCATCCATGATTTACGTACCAATGCGGCGACGCGCGATGTGTCTGTTTCAGGTTACAGGCATTATTCACGTCACAAGCACATAAAATTTACTATGCACAGCCATCTAACTATGGAACTGTGCTACCGTCATGAGCTCTTTCGCAATGTCCCCCGCTACGGTCAGCTGCCGAAGCACGTACCAGATTTTTCGCCCAGCACGATCGTGCGGCGCGGCATGTTGTGGTACACGACACTGACACTCGCGCCAGCAGCACTGTTCGCATCTGCACTTTCCGACATCTTCTCCGCCCCGCCAAGTGGCACGACATCCACCTTGAGCGCGGGGTTTGCGTAGACAATGCGCGGTAATTCGCTGCGCATCAATTCCCTGGAATCAGCAGCATGAGTACACCTACCAAGTCCTTCGCTCGGCAAATTTCGTCGGCACACGAAACTCAAGTGCTGCAATCGACGCAGGCAGCTTGCGTGTCCCCGCACCGCTCTCCAAGCGGTCGACCACTGCACGCAGCCTCGCAGCGTTGCGTCCACGCACCATGGTGGAAAGAAGGAACACGTGACGTGAGTGCGCGCTGTGTGGTGCTTTGCGCGCATTGTTCGGTGCTTTTGCGCGTGCATTCCACGCGATGGTATGGCACAGTCATGAAGGGAGTCCGGTGAAGCGAAATCAACGTGCGGCAGGCACGTCAGGGCATGGCTCGCCGTCTGCGCGGCACGGTCCCGAATCGACGCGCCTCTTATCGGAAATGGCGCCGCATTTAATGACCCCCGCAATGGTCAATGCCCTCACAAAAGTGAGTTTGCAGACGGGACAGCTCAGCAATACGCGCGACCCTTTTCCCTTGAAGCGATCGACTCTGCTGCTCACGCCGCGGTTCTCACTCGAGAACCCAGCACGCTCTTTGGCACGGATTAGCAGCTCCCTCCTTCAGTTCTCGGGGCTCTCCAAAGATCGGGCTATGAACGAGCGTGCGTCATTTACATCCATGGATATCGGCGTGCTAGAGGAGAGCCAGCGTATACTAGAAAGCGCTGACCATGATTTGGACAAGTCGTGCGACACCGCGGAGCTCGACACGGCGGACCCTGACGAAGTGCCTGTTTCACTCCTTCGTGGCTTCCAGGCCACAGTTCCAGAAGCTTACGCCGGCAAGGCACGCCGAGCTAAGGCGCGTGCTTCGATTGTGTCGTCGCGCATGTCGCGGCGCACGACCGAGAAAACATTGCTCTCCCTCGAAGAACTCGAGCTGCAAGACGCCGAGGTGCGCCAAGAGCTGCAGCACATCGGGATCCGGCGCTCCTTGTACAGTACTGAAATGGTGAATGTGAATGCAAAAATTTCCGCATTGGAGAATATCCGCGCATCGCTGGAGCTAAAAATGCTCGAGGTGCGCGAAGAGGAGCTCGAACTGTCCGACGAACTCCACGGCCTCACGGAGCTGCTCGAGCTCCAGCGGCATCGCCGCGCGATGCCCGGAGGCCGTGGTCTTGATGCAAGCACTGTACTTCCTCAAACGACCGTGACGATGCGTGGCACGAGCCGCCGGAAGCGCGGCCCCGTCTTTTTGCCGTCCGAGCATGACGAACTGCCACCTGGCGTTGCGTTCCTTACTCTGCGTGAGCAGGCAGGACCGGTTACTTCGCTGGATTTCTCGGAGCCATACGGCACACTGGTGAGTGCGTCAGTCAACGAGCAAATGTGTGTATGGGATCTGTCGACGAGCGACGAAGTCGGCCGGCTGCGTGGGCACTCCGACACTGTCAAGTGCGTTCAAGTAGAAGATGAGCTGTGTGTTTCTGGATCTTTGGATCACTCGCTCCGGCTCTGGGATTTGCGCCGCGTAGATGCGTACGAGGATGCGCTGGAGGATGAGCTGGAGGATGCGTTGGATCCGTGCGTGCGTGTACTCGAAGGGCACAGCAAAGGGGTCACTGCACTCTACTTTGACGACGGGTGCCTTGTGACGGGCGCTGCAGACAAGACATTGCGGCAGTGGGATCTCGAGACAGGCCAGTGTGTGCTGACGATGGATATTTTGTGGGCCATGTCGAATGCGGGCGCCAGCGGTCTGGTCGATACGCGCACAAAAGATCCCGAACTTGCGCCGCACGGTCTGGCGAATGCGTTTTTCGGACCGTTTTCATACCCACAGCCCCCGTACGAAGACGGCAGTTGGGAGATGTACCAGGACTTTGTGGGCGGTGTACAGTTCTGGGGCTATGCACTTGCGAGTGGCAGTGGCGACGGCGGCATACGCATGTGGGATTGTATGTATAGAGTGCGCTGACAGCAGTACGTACGGGACAGGCGCATCGCACTTTGCTGGCGCATACCGCACCGATCACTGCGCTGCAATTTGACGAGACGTACCTCGTCACAGGCAGTCTCGACAAGTCGGTTCACGTCTGGGATCTGCGGATGGGCAGTATTGTGGATACACTTTGCTACAACTATCCAGTCACTGCACTCCAGTTTGATTCGCGCAAGATCATGGTCGCAGCCGGATCACATGCCGTAGATGTACGTCGGCGCTGCACTCACCGCAGGTATACAATCGCATCTCGGAAAAGCACTCGCCGCTCACGGTGAATGGACATACTGCACCGGTCGAGCGTTTGCGGTACATGGACCGCTATGCGGTGACAGGGGGGCGCGATCAGTGCATCAAAGTATGGTCTATGTAGAGATGCCATAGCATTGGACAAGCGTCTTTGTGCTGGCACATGCCGTATCACACACCCAATTCCCAGTTGCTAAACAACACGCCCAGCCCAATGGCAAAGAGCAGGATGCACATATCGTCTACCATGGAGCTCACAAGCGAGGCCAGCGAAAGCGCTAGCGTCACGTATGGCAGGAGTGCCGGCGCCCATACTTGCAGGATGCCTGCAATACGCCCTGACGGCGACGCAGGGAAGCGCTGCAGCATGACGATGCGCATGCCTTGCAAGGCAACTTCCAAGGTAAAGAAGACGTAGTATACAGGCCACGTAGGAAGTACGCCAAGGACTTTGCTGTCCAGACCTACATAGTGCCCGTATTTGTCCAAAGGATGCTGCATTGCGCGCCATGGAAACATGGACAAATCCTCGGAGCTCTGCCACGCATGCGACGGTGTGTATTCCCATGCAAGCGAGGCCCACTGTTGCAGATAGGAACTGCGCTGGAATGCATGCGTCTCGGGCACGTCCACTGCGCGCCCTGCAATGCCCACTTTGGGCTTGACAAACAGATGGGCAATCACCAAATAAAATGCAAAGATGAACACCACCGAATACTGCACAAGACGCAGGCGCTTGTCCACAGCCTCGGACTGTTCGCGGTGGGCAGTGCTTGCGCCCTGCATGCCTTGCGGCGCGTCTTTACTGCCCATGCCACTCATCATCTGCTGCATCATGTTCATCATATCCGGCGCGCCGCCACCTTGGCCTTGCATCGCGGCCATGAGTTGTGCGAGGGGATCGTCTTGCGGTGGATGCATGCCATTCATTGCTTCTGGCGCGCCCGCAAGCATCGTTTGAGGCGGCGCAAACGGGAGCGTCTCTGGCGGGTCGTCGTTGATATCGGCCGCCTCGCTCGGCATTTTTGGCATCATCGGCGCGTTGTCGATCAGCTCATAGTCTGCGCCGCGGCCCGCATTTGTGATGCGTGATAGTCTGTCGCCACCGCGCCCCAAGATCCGGCGCTTGCGCGCCTCGCGCTTCGCCGCTTCGTCGGCCATCCCAGACCTGCACGGCGCCGCGCCCCGAAAGGGTAGTATCACGTGACTCAAATGCTGGCGCGGCGTGTGTGTTTGTGTGCTGCATGCATAGCGGCGTGTTGGGATTCTTGCGACGACGAGCTCTTCCCTGTGTACTTACGCGCCCCCAGCATCGCCTATTTTCGCGTAGTGTGATTTCGGGAGTTTATACCACTATGTCTGCACAGGAAGACGGGGCGATGCCTCCCTCCACGAAAGCATCGAGCACGTCAAAAACCGCGTCGGAGACGTATCAAAAACTAAGCCAGCTCGAGCACGTTCTACGGCGCCCCGACACCTACATCGGGAGCGTCGAGAAGCGCACCGAGCAGATGTGGGTTTTTGATAGCGAAAAGCAGCAGATGGTGTACCGCGACACCACCTACGTCCCCGGCTTTTACAAAATCTTTGACGAAATTCTTGTTAATGCCGCGGATAACAAGGTGCGCGATTCGAGCATGGACACACTCAAGGTCACGATCGACAAGGAGGCGGGCTCTGTGTCTGTATGGAACAACGGACAAGGCATCCCGATCGAGGTGCACGAAAAAGAGCAGATCTATATCCCCGAACTGATTTTTGGCAACCTGCTAACTTCGTCCAACTACGATGACGACGAAGCAAAGGTGACCGGTGGGCGCAACGGATTTGGCGCAAAGCTTACCAATATCTACTCGTCCGAATTTACCGTCGAGACGGCGGACAGGGAGCGCGAGCTCAAGTACAAGCAGACCTTCAAAGAGCACATGCACGCCAAAGAAAAGCCGAAAATTTTAAAGAACAGTCGCAAGGAAGAGTTTACCTGCATCACCTTCAAGCCTGACCTTGCACTCTTTCACATGGACTCGATTGATGCGGATACCGAAGCGTTGCTCATGAAGCGTGTCTACGACATGGCCGGCACGGTAAAAGGCGTCAAGGTGTATCTGAACGGCGAGCGACTCAAAGTAAAAAACTTTAAGCAGTACTTCGAGATGTACGTCAGCGCGATTCAGGAGATTAGCGGCGTGCCCAAAGCGGAAGACGAAAACGGAGCGCCGCAGCCGAAACCAACCGTTGTGTTTGACTCGAGCGAGCACAGTGGCCGGACTTGGGAAGTGGGTTTTGCCGTCTCGGATGGCACCGCACGCCAAGTCTCATTTGTGAACAACATTGCAACTATCAAGGGCGGCAAACATGTCGAGCATGTCGAGTCTCAAATCGTGAACCGAATTTTGGAACACGTCAACAAAGGAAAGAAAAGCGCAGCGGTCAAGACGAACCAAGTCCGCCAGCAGCTCTGGATCTTTGTCAACTCCCAAATCGTGAACCCAACCTTTGATAGCCAGACGAAGGAGACGCTCACGCTCAAGCCCAGTGCGTTTGGCTCGAAGTGGGTTATGCCCGACGACTTTGCACGCAAGGTGCTTCGCTCCGGCGTTGTAGACAACGTGCAGTCCATTGCACAATACCAGCAAGACAGGCAGCTGCAAAACACCGACGGACGCAAGCGCTCGCGTGTCTCTGTGACCAAGCTCGAGGATGCCAATTGGGCCGGCGGAAAGCGCAGTGGCGAATGCACGCTGATTCTTACCGAGGGTGACTCGGCCAAGGCGCTCGCTGTGTCTGGCCTCAGTGAGGTAGGGCGTGACGCATACGGTGTATTTCCTTTACGCGGTAAGCTGCTCAATGTCCGCGAAGCGACGCACGACGCGATTATGAAGAATGCCGAGATTAAAAACATCAAGGAGATTCTCGGTCTGCAGCATGGAAAGCAGTATGATTCGGTCGATGGCCTGCGTTACGGAAGTATCATGATCATGACCGACCAGGACTTTGACGGATCGCACATCAAAGGCCTCATTATCAACTTTCTAGACCACTTTTACCCGTCGCTCCTGCGCCTGCCCAACTTTTTGGTAGAATTCATCACCCCGATCGTCAAGGCGACCAAAGGCAGCGAGGTGAAGGCCTTTTTTACCATGCCAGAGTACGAGCGTTGGAAAGAGAGCAGTGACGGCGGCAGGGGCTGGTCGATCAAGTACTACAAAGGTCTCGGTACCTCCAAGGCTGAGGACATGAAAAAATACTTTAGAAACATGGACACGCACATGCTTTCTTTTGAAGCGATGCGTCCAGCTGATCGCGAGCTCGTTGACCTTGCCTTTAACAAGAAAAAAGCCGACGACCGCAAAGAATGGCTCCGCCAGTTTGTCCCAGGCACATTTTTGGACCACCGCATCCGTACCGTGCCCATCTCTGATTTCATCAACAAGGAACTGATCCTCTTCTCGATGGCCGACAATATCCGTTCGATTCCCTCGGTCGTCGACGGCCTTAAGCCAGGCCAACGCAAGGTGCTTTTTGGCTGCTTTAAGCGCAACCTCAAGGGCGAAATCAAAGTGCAGCAACTTCAGGGCTACGTCTCGGAGCACACTGCCTACCACCACGGCGATCAGAGCTTAGTCATGACCATCGTTGGCCTTGCGCAGGACTACTGCGGGAGCAACAATGTCAACCTTCTCATGCCAAACGGTCAGTTTGGTACGCGGTCCATGGGCGGAAAAGACGCCGCCAGTGCGCGTTACATTTTCACAGCAGTGCCACGCATAACCCGCACGCTGTTCAACCAACAGGACGATGCGCTGCTTAACTACCTTGACGACGACGGCCAGAGTATCGAACCAGAGTGGTATGTTCCTGTCGTTCCCCAGGTGCTCTTGAACGGCGCCGAAGGGATCGGCACGGGCTGGAGCACCTTTGTTCCGAACTATAACCCACACGATATCGTCGCCAACTTGCGGCGGCGCATGGCTGGTGAGGAATATGTACCGATGATGCCGTGGTACCGTGGTTTTTGCGGCACGATTGAACCTGTTGCTCAGGATCGCTACCGCATTGCAGGTCATGCGAACCAGCTCGATGAGGTTACGTGGGAGATTACGGAGCTGCCTGTCCGTACATGGACCATGTCGTACAAAGAGTGGCTCGAGGAGCGGCTGAATGGCAGCGACAAGACGCCCGCTGTGGTCCGCGAGTACAAAGAGTACCACTCCGACACAACCGTCCACTTTGTTGTGGAGCTCAATCAGCGCGGCGTAGAAGAGATTGCCAAGGTAGGTCCCGACGCCTTTTTCCGCCTTTCAAGCATCTTTTCCACGGGAAATATGGTGCTTTTTAGCCCCCAAGGCAAGATTAAAAAGTATGCGTCGCCACTCGAGATGCTCGATGACTTTTATTTCCTGCGTCTCGGCTACTATCAGCGGCGCAAAGAGCATCTTGTCGATGAGCTGAAGCACGTATACGACCGCCTCTCAAACCAGGCACGGTTTGTGAGCATGATCATTGACAAGGAGCTCATTGTGTCGAATAGGAAGAAGCTCGCGATTGTGGAGGAGCTTCGCTCGCTTGGGTTCCAAGCGTTTCCCAAGCCGGTCGCCAAGGCGAAGAGTGTCGCGGATAGGGCAGAGGAAGAGCCGGAAGAAGAGGCAGAGGAAGAGGCCGCGCTGGGCGGCAGTATTACCGATTATGACTACCTGCTGGGCATGGCGATTTACTCGCTTACCAAAGAGCGCGTCGATCGCTTGCTGCATGAGCGCGACGGAACGGAGCAGCGCCTCAAGATCTTGCTGGGGCGCTCGCCGCAGAATTTGTGGGACGAAGACCTGACCAATTTCTTGACCGAGTGGGAAGCAAAGCTCGAAGATGATGCGCGTCTTGCGGCACAGACCAGCATCAGACAAATCGCGATGCCAAAGCGACGCCGCGCTCCGGCGAAGAAGCCCGTGAAGAAAGAAGAGGAAGAGGGACAGCATGCCAAGCCGGTATCGCCGCTGAAGAGCGCCGCGAAAAGCGAGTTAGCAGCGCCCTCCGCAAAGCATACTCGCGATAGCGACGACGAGCTTGCGATGCCTGCGCCGAAAGTAGCCAAAGCCGCGCCGAAAGTGGCCAAAGCCGCGCCGAAAGTGGCCAAAGCCGCGCCGAAAGCCGCGCCGAAACCCAAAGCGCCCAAGCGTGCAGCGACGCCATCCGACGACGAGGCGCTTCCTCCGCCGGCACGCCGAGCAACAAGCTCGCGGGCAGCCGCAAAATCAAAGCATACGTACCAAATTGACTCGGATGAGGAAGTACAGGACGATCCGGCGGACGAAAGTGTCCAGATCGACGACGACGACGACGACGACTACTATCGTTGAGTAGCATGTGTTAGCGATCATCCATTTTATAAAAAGGTGCTGGATTGCGTCTACACGAAAGACAAATGCTATCTACTCATTCTTGAAAGCAGGCTTGCGCTTTTCGGCAAACGCACCCATTCCTTCTTTTTGGTCGTGAGTAGAAAAGAGGCTCTGGAAGAGGCGGCGCTCAAAACGCACGCCCTCCTGGAGCGTCATCTCGTACGCAGCATTCACGCCCTCTTTACCGGCCTGCACGGCGACCTGGCTCTTCTTGCCAATAGTCGCGGCGACTTTGATCGCCTCGTCAACAACACTGCCTTCGCGGACAACACGCGAGACAAGTCCAGCGCGCTCTGCCTCGTCGGCACTCATGTTGCGCCCAGAAAGCACCATCTCCATCGCACGGCTCTTGCCAATCGCGCGGGTAAGACGCTGTGTTCCGCCTGCACCAGGGATCACACCCAAGTTGATCTCGGGCTGGCCAAAGACGGCGGTGGGAGCAGCAAGAATAATGTCTGTCATCATTGCGAGCTCAGCACCACCACCAAGAGCGTACCCACTCACAGCGGCAATAATCGGCTTACGCACCTGCGTCAGCTCTGACCAGTGTCCGAGGAAGTTGGTCTTGTAGGCCTGCGCATACGTCATGTTGCGCATTTCCTTGATATCGGCGCCCGCGGCAAACGCCTTGTCGGAGCCGGTGATGACGATCGCGTTTATCGAAGACTCATTGTCGGCCTCCTTCGCAGCATGATTCAGCTCGTGAAAAAGGCTCGAGTTGAGCGCGTTGAGCGCCTTGGGGCGGTTCAGCTGGACAAGGCGCACGCCGTCCTGCGGGGTTGACACAATGATGTTTTCGTACTCGCCAGTCTTCGCTGGAGACAGACGCGGGATCGATGTAGTGAGCGTCGCGCGCGCAGTGAACGGCGCGGCGGTGCGGATCTGTGCACGCAAAGTAGAGCGGAGTGCAAGCATCGTGGAGAGAGCGAGGATCGGCACGGCGGTAGGGAGGCTTGCCGATTCGGCCGAGTGTGAACGGGCCACTACGTACTATGTTTGGTCAACGCACGGCCGCCGATCGAGGCGCTGCGGCGCGAACCGACGACGCGCCGCTTGTTCTTTTTCAGCGACTCGCGGTGGATGCGCTTATACGCCTGTGTCAGATCACCACGATGCAGCCTCCAGTGCGCATCGATCTCCTCTTCGGTGTGCACGCGCCAGAATGGGGCAGCGTCGGCGCGCTGCAAAGCGAGCATGAGATGATGGGGCGATGCGAGTGTGTGCGGAGAGGCCATGTCGGGGAGCCGGATGGTCTCTGTAGTGGGTATATAGACGGGCGGAGCGATGGGCGCGTGCGGCTCGCCAAACACGTCTTCATCGAGTTCCTCGCCTTCCAAGTCGCCGAGAAGCACGAAGCCAGTGTCTGTTGTTGGCATGTTGTGGTACGTACCTTGTGCCGCAGGTTGGAACATATCGGTAAGTGAGTCTAGCTGTACAGTAGCTTCTTTAGTCGCGACGTCAAGGATAGTTGAGGTTTTGCCCGGTGTGTCGAGCTCTTGCACAGTGTCCTGCTCAAGCGCGGCACTTGGCACTGTTTTCTCTCCGCCTTCCTCGTCCCCAAAAAGGTGCTCTAGCAGCTTCATGGCTCGGTGCTTTTCGTCGTGCGGCGCGGGCGTCGCATCTTGCGTTTCGTCGTAGCCATCGGAAAAGTCGGACGCGTCCAAAATATCCTCGCACGCTGGTTTTGCTCTCTGTGCCCCAGCGGTCACGTCGTGTGTTTCGTCAAGAGGCTCAGAGGCACCGGGCACCTTGTCCTGCGTCTTGGGCGTGGCAACATTGGTATCTGTCAAATCCTCTCTTGACGCTTCGTCGTCGTCCCACCACGTCGTGTTTGTCCCACTGGTCGCAAACAGCTCCTCTGTCTCTTCTGGCTGCACATATAATACGTCTTGGTCCTCGTGTTGGTCCGAATCAATCTCCTCGATCGCAGGACTCCAGTGCCACGCCAATGTATTGTGCCGATCACTTGAGGCAGGTACTGGCTCCTCAGCCTTGCACTGCCCTTTTTCATCGTACGCACGCCATAGCCCATCTTCCAGCACCCAGCGCCATGCTGCTTCTTCGCCTCCCATGGCGTCTAGCATCCGCGCATCTACATGCTCGTTCTTGTACCGCGTCGGATCAATCGTCACGCGTGCTGCACGCCGGACAATACGTGTTGTCGCACGGCGGCGTCTGGATCCTTCGGCAGCGTTGGGCCGGGCGATGGGCCTGCTTGGCCGGAGGTGCACCGGACGTACCAAATGCCCCGCAGGTGTCACTTTCCAGCCCCATGCGCCGGCATCGATGTCTTCCCGTGTCACAGGAGTCTGCTGTGGTGCCTGAATTGCCATCCATGGCCGCCGCATGTAGCGCAGGCGTCGCCGCTCGGCTTCCTTCTCGAGCCGCTGTGCCGACACTGCCGCCACTTTTTCGCGCTCTTTTTTAAGGCGCTCGTCAAATCGCGGCTTTGCCTCGCCTATGCGGAGCTTAGCACCTTTCCAAATCGCGCCGCTCAGGCTGTTCATGCAGCGGGCGAGCTGTACTGGCGTCGCACGCATCGTCGCAAATGCATATGGACGACGGTTCCCAACACCATCCAGGTATGCATCACTGCATCCTTCCAGCTCCATGACCTCGCCATACTGTGACAGCTTCTCGCGCAGCGAAACACGCGAAAAGCTGGGAGTAAGTCCGCTTATATGCAACCGCTTTACCAGCGGCACGTCCGACTGCATGGTCTGAAAAAAAGAAGTGGAGGCAAAAGCGCTGCGGGGCTATGGGCCTATTCAGTAAAATTGGGCCGCAAATACCGTATGTACTTTGTGCGCGACGCGCCATGCGCCCAACACGCCAAAAAGCATCGCTACATCGGCAAGGAGCAGCCCCAACCCACCCATCATGAACCGCGGGACCCAAATCTTGAACAGCATCAAGTGTCTGCGAAAGACGCAAGCGAAAATGGCGGCGCTCAGCGCAAGCACGCCATGGTAAAAGAGAAATCCCATGGATGCTCGCAGTAATGCAGCAGCAGTGTGCATCGGCACCGGCGGAGTATCCTGCCTTGGGCGCGTAGGCGCGACATTCCAGAGCACGAGCAAAACAATGGCAAACGCCGGCAAAAAGCTGAGCGGCCCAAATGCGTTCAAAATGACCAAAATGGGCGACCATGGATACGTCACCGTCGTCCATCCCACAAAAGCGACGCGCCACTGAATGGATGCAAGCGTAGCCTGGTGTCCAGTGGCAAAAAACGCAACAAAGCCGAGTAGCGCAATGGCACTCGTCTCCAGCAAACTCGGCATCAGTGGCAAGATTGGCTGCTGCAGCGCTGACTCGGTGATCAACACAGCGTCTCGCTCGTTATCGCCCAACTCGGCCAGCAGGACCAAAGCGAGGAATGCGCCGGAGAGCGCAAGCTGGCCCATCGACTGCGCAAGCAGGAAAAGAAGCGCAAAGAGAATGGTCGTAAGCAAAAGGTATGCGCTTCCGAACGCGTTGCCGAATCCGAGAATCGCGGCTTTGGGCTTATTCTCCACTACTTGGCGCTGCATACGCACACATAGAGGGAGAAAGTACCATGCAAGCGTGCCGAAGACAACAATCAGGATCAGGTCCAGGCGCGCTACCCAAGTCTTGGTCACCAACAGCCACGCACGCATCTCGTCGTCAAAGCGCTCCAGCCCTTGCGCCCAGTCGACGATCCAAAACGCAGCACCGGCGAGCAGCGCCGGACGAATGATCCACATGGCGAGCGCTTGGGCAATGTCGGTGTAGGTTTGGCTCTGCTCCAAAATCCTGCGTAGCACGTCGGGCACAAAAAACGCAATGGCGTACGCAGCACCTGCGACATACATACTGTTTGTCGCAGGGCCAGCGTAGGCATACGCTGGATTATCGGCAAACTTGCCGTCGGGCCGCGCGACGCGCGCATAAAATGAAGGCACACATGTAGGCGCCTGCTCTTCGCGGCAAACGCGCGACATGGCAATCGATCGCACAAGCACAAGAATCGCAAGCGCGAGAAGCGGCATTTGGACTTGCAGTCGCTTGGTCGGCGCCGCGAGCGATCCCAAGCCTCGGAGGAGCAGAACAGAGGCAAAGAGACCAAGGCTAATTCTATCTTCCCACATGGTGAAGCTGTTGCTTGCAAAGATACCCGCATGCAGTGTGAGAAGTGTAAATGCAGCAAGCGTTGCAAGCGTCGAGCGTCGAATTTTTCGAGGCGCCGCACGCAGTGTCCACGCACCGACCGCGATGCCACACAAAACGGCAACCGCCACGCCCAGTACTCCACGTTGCAGGTACGAAAAAGGAATCGGCAACAGTATGCACACTAGACCAAACGGTGCATAGTGCATTGGGCGTACCGCGTTCCAAATCGCGCTTGCGCTTTCGTACGCGGCAATATGCCAGAGCCAGACGGTCGCTAGGACCGCGCCAAAAAGCACAAACAGGCCTGCTGCAATTTTGTTATAGTGAAACTGCGCCCAAACACTCCGTGCATGCTCGACAGCGCGGCGTGTATACGCAGCGTACGCAGCGAGCGCTTCAGTTGCGGCGCCAGACAATGCCGTACTGTCCTTGCGCCATACATGCACCAGCGCGGCAAATTTGGCGTCTGCTTCGAGTGCTACATTCCACAGCGCGTCCAGTTCGTCTTGAAATATGTGCAGGTCTTTGGAGCGTGCTGCATAGGCTTTCAAATAGGTATGTACCTGACGCGCATTGATGCGCAGTGCACGAAGCAGGCGTGCATCTGGGTCACCGAGCGCGCCCGACTTTGCGAACACTTCGGGAATAACTGTGCCGAGGTTGTTGAATGGAATCGGCGTGCCAAGCAGGAGCGAAACTGTAGGCACGAGATCGATCTGCGGCACAGAGCGGTGCGTACCGTCCAGCGGAGAAAATGGCCGGAAGCCGTCGCAGAGCATGGCTGCCACTTCGGGTTCCGCGGTAAGGTTCCCTCTTCCGCGCGCGCCAAAGGGCTGTTTTGTGTACATCCACAGCGCTGCACCGACTTCCAGCTCGCTGTCGCCTCCGTGGTCTCCGGTAGCGTCCATCCCATGATCACCCAGCAAGATGAACAGGGTATCTTTGTCCAGCAGTTCCAGCACACGATCTACCAGTCTGTTCATCTGCTCCAGTTTCGGGACCATGCGCGGATGTGAGGCGCCAAAGCGGTGGCCGACATGATCGACGCCGAGCGAGTGTGCAACAACGAGCCGTGCATCTTTGCGCACCATCTCGCGCAGCATATGCTCTTCTACGCCAAGATCCACCGTGTCGAGATCCTCGACATTAAAAGAACTGTACGGAAAAGAGCGGTTCGCGTCGAAGAGGTCGGAAAAAACAGTGTCCCACGTATCGTCACCCACAAACGCCATGCCCCTGTGCGGCTCCGCCTCGATCTTGTGGAGAAACTGGGAAATCCAGTTATCTTCCAAAACACGACCAGCCCCGCCAAAATTGGCGCCGGCCTCGATAAATGTCGGGAGCGAGCCCGTGGTGAGTCCTTTCAGGCGCTGCAGCGTCGTCGTCGGCGCGTCGGCAAGAAAATGCGCGAGAAATGCATTGCGTGGCTCGCTTGCACTGCGCAGTGCCGGTGTCTGCATATGGCCGTGCATGTACGGGTCGCGCATAGTGTCGTTTGTCGCCGGCGCGAGAAAATCGTAGCGAAGCGCGTCGATAATCCAGACTACAGCCTTGTCGAACCGCGGAGGCAGTGTGCACTCTCCTTCATTCATGGGATCCAGTATTGCTTCCCATGCACGCAGCGCTTCTGCATCGCCGTCTGCCGCGCGCTCTGGCGGCTTTGGCACGGCCCATGCATTTTTTGCGCCGCCGCATGCATTCTTCTCAACGAGTTCGACGCGCTGCAGAAGAAAACCAGTCGTGAATATACCGATGCCCACAATGTGCAGCAGCATCACAGTACAGATCAGCGCAAGCACCGCCGCAAACGCAGGGCGCACCGCTTTTTGCGCGCCGCCAGCGCGGACAGCATCCATGAGGGCAAGGTGGAGTGCAAGTGGAGGCTCGCAAGACTGGCGACGCCGGCGGCTGACGGCGCCTCCACTTGCTCGTCGACGCTCCGCTCGCTGCTCCATGCGCGTCGCTGAGTTTGCACAGCAAGTGCAGCATCATGTCGTGCGCGAAGACGGATCGGGGCTTGCAAAATTATTCTCTATGCATGCACCGTCAACGCGGCGATGCTTTGCGACGATCGCGAATCCCAGCGCCTCTACTGTCCACTCGTTGCTGCCGCCGCTGCCACCGCCATGGCCAGACCTGTGCACTCAGTACCTGCGCAGCGGCGCGCTCCTCTTTGGTCCATCTGGACCTACACGCACCCCTTCCGAGTCATGGACACTTGCCTGCGATGCACTCCAAGGCGTCCTCACTGCCTTTCTCCGGTACACTACACAGCTCAGTGCCGGCCGCTGGGTGCTGCCTTTGCTGCTCTCCTTGCTTGGCGATCTCCGCTGGGTATCACAGCATGCAGATGATGCATTAAACGCAGCAACACACGCCGCTACCCCCGACGCACGCCCGAGCCACAAATACACAGAAGACTGTGCGCGTCAGCTGAACAAGGCCTTCTCTGCGTGCGTCGCGGATCGAAATCCGTCGCTCGATGAGAGCAAGAAGTGGGCGACGTATGCCTTGGTAGGTATGCTATTCCGCCTCTACTTCCAGCTGCACTCGACCGCGCTGTGCAAGAATGTATTGCGCGCACTCAGCGCCGCGGACCTGCCGCCCATGGATCAATTTCCCCGCGCCGACCAAACTACGTTCCACTACTACTGTGGCCGTTTGGCCTTTATGGACGAGCAGTATGGCAGGGCAGATGCAGAGCTATCGCAGGCATTTTCCGACGCGCCGAAAAGTGCCGTGCACAACTGCGAGCGGATCCTCTTGTACCTCATACCCACGCGACTCCTGCTTGGGATCCGCCCGGCGCGCGCACTTCTTTCCGTCTATCCGCGCCTGGAAGCACTGTACAAAGCGCTGATCGAGGCTTGCTGTGAAGGCGCTGTGGCGCGGTACGATGCACTGATCGCCGATCTCCCCACCGAGCGCACGCTCGTACGCCTCGGTGTCTATCTTGCGTTTGAGCGCGCGCGCGAGCTTTGTGTCGCGCGGCTCTTTTCGCGTGCATACGCAGTGTCGGGCAAGGAAACGCGCATGCGCCTTGCAGCGTTCCAGCACGCGCTTGCGTGGCAGGGCGTGCACACGAATGTGCGCGAGGCCGAGTGGGCGCTTGCGACGCTCGTTGCCAAGGGCCGGATCAAGGGATACATAGCCCACGAGCGCCAAGTGGTGGTGCTCAGTGCCAAGGACCCCTTTCCGGCGCCCACGCTGGCCATGCTTACATAGGGCATACGTCGTCCGTTCCTATATATGCAGGGTATCTATGCTTGAAAGGCTACAGGGTGCGATGCAAGCGTTTCCATATTTAGCAGCACCACCTCGTGCGTTTGCGAAAAGTCTGGAACGAGGATGATGTGAATGGTATGCAATGTTCCATCCGCACGCTTCGTGTTCATGGTCGAGTGTGCATGTGCAGCTTGGTTCCCGACAATGTACACGTCGGGTGCGGCGCGAAGAACAAATGGGTCCGTGTGCTTGAATGGGTAGCACCATAGCGTATCCGGCGCAGTCGGTGCGACGTGCGACCATTCCAGCGTTGCGCGTGCCATTTCCATGGCTGTCTCTATTGACTGCGCAGCCTCTGGCGCATACTTTACAAGATCCGCCACGTTCTGGCCCGCGGTTCCCAACATGATGCGCCCGTGCAGCATGAACCACGCTGGGTTCGTCACGCATTCCAAGCTACTCCATCGCGCAGCGCGCGGCATAAGCGCACGCAAAAGCGGCTGCTGCGGCATGGTCGCACTGCTCGGATCCTGCATGCCGGGCATGAGAATGACCGAGTCTAGCGTAGCACACAGTTCCTCCAGCACAGGGTCCAGATCCGCAAAAGGGCTCTGCATGGCTGCGCGGTGCTTTTGTCTCTCTGCAGCGATAATTGGGTCGCACCATGCCGCGCGTCGCACCGAGTCGCCGGCAAGCACGATGCTCGATATACACGACGCTTGTGCGCGCATCTCTGGCGTACCGAGCTCGCCCGTGAGGTACTCTAGCAGCAGCGCATGGTACATGTCCTGTTCCGGCGCCGCGTTTCCCATGCACAGGCCGCTTGTGAGCACAATAGAAGGCGCGCCTGGCGCATCGGGCAAGCGCTGCGGAATGTTGCCGAGGGACAGGGGCGGCGGCGGACCCGGCGCGACCATATCCAACACGTCCAAGTCGCCGTCGGGCGTCTCGATGCCCAGCACACCTACAACTGCCCCAGTGACACAATGCATCCTATCACGCGCCCCTACTAGCCGCACACGACCGCTCTGGTCTTCGATGTAGAGCTCGTCGTATTCCGGATCCGCGTACGAAACCACCTGCTGGGGTGGAAGCGACGCCTCGCGCGCAATCTCCTGCAGCACATCAGGCTTGTGTTTCATGTGCGCGTACAGCGTGCCGATCACGAAACAACGCTGCCTCGGGGGAGTGTCTAATATGCGCTCCACGTACGGCGGCTTTTCGCCAAACTGCTCGGTCGCCGCGGTGAGCACGCGGCGGCGCAGTACCGAGAGGCGGTAGTCGTAGATCTGTGCAAACTGCATCGCGTACGAGCGCTCCGCTGACGAGACATGGAGCGGGCCCGACAAATCCGGCAAGCTGTCGTACCCACTCGCATACCTACGCGCCATGGTGGAGAAAAGGAGATGCTGCTATACACGTGACTATCCTTCCAGCGCCGCGTCGCCAAAGCTGTTGGACTTGTGCTTGGGCATAAAGTGCCAGTGTTGCGGCGCCTTGCCGAGGAAGAGCTCCGAGACGCGGACCCAGTCTTGTGCGCTCGGGCTACTGAGCAACGACTCGAGGGGGTCGCGCCCCTGGAACGGTTTCGGGCGGTCGTTCATGCGCACAGGCACATGCTCCAAGATCCCAATCGGTATATAGCGGTGCGTAAACGATAGCATCTCGCACAAAAAGCGGCGTGTCGTATTGACACCTTGCGTGTCTGCGCCCCAATGCGTCAGGCCATACTCGGCAAACTGGCGCACCATATCGAGCCGCTCGCGACTGCTGATATCCCAGTCGCGGCGCTCCTTGATCTCGGTAAAGATCCACGGCTTGATCAGCGCGCCGCGCGCAATCATCTCGCCGTCGACACGCGTCTCCTCCATGTGCCTGTAGTAATCTTGCCAACTGTACACGTCGCCGTTCCCATAGATCGGGACCGGCTGCATTTCCGGCATGTCGGCATGTACCGCTTCTTCGTTCCACGCACGCACAGATTCGCGCAGTGCATCGGCACACGTCCCGATATACGACCAGTCGGCATCATTCTTGTACCGCTGCTTGCGCGTGCGGCCGTGCAGCGTGACACCTTGCACGCCCCACTCGGTCTGTGCGCGCGCAAAAATCTTGTGCGTGGTTTGTTTCGCCGAGGTGCCGGTGCGCAACTTGATGGTGAGCGGGATCTCACCAAGCGCAGCATTCATCCCACGCACAATACGCCCGAGCTTATTCGCATGGTCGAGCAGCGCGGAGCCGCCGCCTTTGTTGTACACCAAGTCGATAGGGCAGCCGCAGTTGACATCGACAAAGTCCAGGCCGGAGCCGATTTCGCGCGCAAGCACCTCGGCAGCAGGGACAAGGTACTCGGGCTTTGCACCACATACCTGCGTGCCAAAAATGCGCTCTCCGTCCCAGCGACGGGTGAGGCTCCATTCGGACGCGTGGCCATTGGTGAACGACTCGGCCATGCCCATCTCGCCGCAGTGGATATCGGAGCCAAACGTGGTGCAGATGCGGCGGAACGGAAGATTTCCAGTGGTGGTCAGCGGCGCAAGGTACAGCTCGCCATGCCATTGCAGGCGCCGTTTCTCCGCGGCACGCACGCGCGCCAAATCCGCCGCATCGTCGCTCGGTCGCACATTGCGCAGCGCATTGGCGTGCTCCTCGAGCGCTTCTTCCGTCGCGTCGGCGCCGCTCGGTGCGCGCGCGCGCTCCTGGGCAAGCGCTGCTTCGTACGCGTAGTCGACGACCAGTGCGCCTTTTCCTGCCTCGCCGTTTGCGGAGCGCGCCTCGTCTTGCAGCTTCGCAACGATCGCCGGCGCACGCTCGTACTTGTACTTGTGTAGCCGCAGCGCACGCATTTGTGCACCAGACACCCAGTTGATCTCGTCGCTCCCGTTGTTTGCACGCGCCGAGGGATGCTGCGCCTCCCACGCTGCAACGCGTTCCAAATCCGTGTGCAGCGTCAGGCCCGTTTGGAATGTACCTTGCGCCGCATCGCCTGCAGCGGCACGCGATCCACTCACACGCACTACATGTGCCCCGAGAAACCTACATTTCCAGCCTGCAGGGCACGTACCTCGCGTTTCATAATACGGGCAGCTCGTGGTGTAGTCCAGCGACTGCTGGACTACGTCGTCACACGGTCCAGGCGCAGGAAGATCGCCTGCATCGAGCGCAGCCGCGTGCAAAAATTGCTGCTCAAGCCACGCATCACGGTCCGCATCGTGCGCGGGCGACGCATAGCGAAACAAATCGCGTGGCTTGTGCTCCAGGTACGCACACAGGTCATGGCCAAGGCGGCACTGCTCGCCAAACGCGCATTCTCCTCCTTGCGCAATCTGCGAACAGAGACTCACTTGATCGCCCGTTTTCGCAAACGTGCGCCCTTTGTTCTGGCCGCGCGCCCGTTTTTGTGGCCGTGCGTCGCTTGAAGGTTCGCTCGTACTGACTTCGGGAAGGATACTGGGCGCCCCGTCTTTGATACGCACACTGCGCGAGGGCCACGAGTTCAGCACATAGCTGTCATTAGCATTTCGCCACACCTACCGCTCTTTTACCGCCGCAATGCCAGTCATGTACGTCGCCGCCATCGTGTGCAGGCAACGATGCACGCGCATCCATTTTCGTACACGTGACTACTTTCTTCGCCGAGGCGTCTTACGACTCGTTTCGAACGACGATGGCGACGCCGTTTGCAACCGTCCCGGCGCCTGTGGAAGGGCTCAAGCGGCATGTGAATGGATCGAAACATGTGCTTATGCAGACCACGTCAGAAAATCATCCCGATAAAATTCTTCCGCAGCACGGCCAAAAAAACATTCTCGTCACTTCCGCATTGCCGTACGTGAATAATGTGCCGCACTTGGGCAACATTATCGGCTCGACGCTATCTGCCGACGTCTTTGCGCGTTATTCACGCACTAAAAATAACAACACCCTCTATATTTGCGGCACGGACGAGTACGGCACGGCGACGGAGACGAAAGCACTCGAAGACGGCGTCTCGCCGCAGGCGCTTGTCGACAAGTACCACAAGCTCCATGCGCAGGTGTACGAGTGGTTCCAGATCGGCTTTGACTTTTTTGGGCGTACGACGACTCCGATGCAGACAGAGATTGCGCAGGACGTATTCCTGAAACTGAACAAGAATAACTTTCTGGAGGAGCGTGCCATCACACAGCTCTACTGTGCGAAGGACGACCGGTTTTTGGCGGACCGCTACGTAGAAGGGCAGTGTCCAAAATGCGGCTACGACGATGCGCGCGGCGACCAGTGCGACAAGTGTGGTCAGCTGCTCGATGCAGCGGAGCTGATCAAGCCGCGCTGTAAGCTGTGTGGGACCAAGCCAGAGCTGCGCGAATCGCGCCACATGTTTTTGCGGATAGATACCTTGCAACCACGCACTGAAGCATGGGCGAAAGAGATGGCCAAGAAAGGACAGTGGTCTTCGAACGGCACGCTCATCACCGAGTCTTGGTTCAAAGAAGGCCTCCGTCCATTCTCCCTCACACGCGATCTGAAGTGGGGTGTTCCCGTACCAATAAAAGGTATGGAGGAGAAGGTGCTTTATGTGTGGTTTGATGCGCCTATCGGCTACCCCAGCATCACGGCAAACTATACGCCTGCGTGGGAGCAGTGGTGGAAGAATCCGGAGATTGTGGACTTGTACCAATTTATGGGCAAAGACAATGTCCGTTTCCACACGGTCATCTTCCCGTCGTGTCTCATGGGCAGCGGCGATCCATGGACGATGCTGCACCATATCAACACTACCGAATACCTGCAGTACGAGGGCGGAAAGTTTTCCAAGTCGCGCAATGTCGGCGTGTTTGGCGACAAGGCTGGCTCCATCGGTGTCTCCCCATCCGTCTGGC
Source organism: Malassezia vespertilionis (assembly GCF_029542925.1). Classification (NCBI taxonomy): domain Eukaryota; kingdom Fungi; phylum Basidiomycota; class Malasseziomycetes; order Malasseziales; family Malasseziaceae; genus Malassezia; species Malassezia vespertilionis. The sequence goes on along the minus strand of NC_079254.1, from coordinate 230,740 downwards.
GCTATTACCTCCTCGCCACGCGGCCAGAGTCTTCCGATAGCCAGTTTGTCTGGCACGATTTCGTCACACGCAACAACTCGGAGCTGCTCAAGAACCTGGGCAACTTTGTGAACCGCGTCGTGACGTTTATGAAAAAGTACGATGGGCGTCTGCCGTCGATTCCCGAAGGCATGGGTCTACGACCAGGCACCGAAGGTGCACTCGCTGCCGCGCCTGCCAATGCACCCGAAGTGCCGCCCAAAACGCCGTTTTCCGAGATTGTATTGCGCTTTACACGCGACATCAACGACCTTTTGCACCAGTATGTCGAGTATATGGACGTAGGCAAGCTGCGCGCAGGCCTGAATACCATGATGGCCATCTCTGCACGCGGAAATCTGCTGCTTTCGGAAGCAGGGCTCGACAATGCGCTGTTCGCCGACCACCGCGCGACCTGCGACGCTTTGCTTCTCGTCGCCGTGAATTTGATCTGGATTCTTTCCGCGCTCGTGCATCCCTTCATGCCGCAGACCGCAGACCAAATACTGGCACAGCTAAACGCGCCTCCGCGCGCAATTCCGGTGGATGGGCGCTTTGCGCTTGATCTTTTGCCCGGCCATATGGTCGGAAAGGCCGCCCACTTGTTCAAGCAGATCGACGAGAAGCAAGCAAAAGCGTGGCGCGATCAGTTTGGCGGCGATAGCAGCGAGCCAGCAGCGCCACAAATAAGCAAAAAGGCAGCGGCAAAGGCACGCAAGGCGACAGAGAAGCAAAAGGCGAGCTTGTCCAAGACGGACGAAATGCGGGCGATGGAGGAACAAGTCAAGCAGCAGGGCGATGCGGTGCGTGAGCTGAAAGACAAGAAGGATACACCACAAGAAGAGCTAGACGGCGCAGTTCACAAACTGCTCGTGCTCAAGAACAAGCTGCAGGCGGCCACCGACGCCGCACTCGCCGCACAGACGGCCGGCGCGCAGCTCGCATAGTTCCATAGGCCCGATCTGCCCGATGTATCCCCGACCTCGGGTGGCCACTTTGTCTCCCCATGCCGCCAAAACGCGAGCCCATCCAATCTGCCCTCGCGCCGCGGCCGCGGGGGATATTGAAGAACAAGCAGCCGGTGGCTGAAAACGCTAGTGGATCGAGTCAGCTACACTGGGACGAGGGAAATTTGGATGTCAATCAGTACGAGCGCGACAATACAGCGGCGCGCATGAAAATCGACGAGCCCAAAACGCCGTTTGTGCATAGCACCAGTGCGCCGCCGCTGGAAGAAGAGGGGTTTGATCTCGATATGGATCCAGATGCGCGGCCACGTACTGCGTCTGTTGTGCGCGATGACGATCTCTTGGATCGGGAGCAAGTCGCGGCAAATACAAAGGCCAATGCACAGCAATCAGCAAGTGTGCCGCTCGTGGCGCCGCATGCCGTGGCGCCTGCGCCATCCTTTACCGAAAAAGGGACTCAGCAGCTCCACCACGCCGAGTTTCAGGAGAAGCGGCACCACCATTATGGGGACGAGGCGCAGGCACTAAAAATGGCGGCGCAGCTTCCCGAGGAGGAGGACGAGTAGGTATTGTAGTACCCTGTTTGTAGGAAGGGTTGTGCTATGCAAAGCCATTGCGCGAAGCACCTGCAAACATCGTAGAGTGTACGGTCCCTGCCGATCTGCACCATGTCCGCCTCCGCTGCATCCCACACCCACACCGCGACACTGGCAAACGCGCACACAGCCTACAGCAATCCAATTAGCATATCTAGAAACTATTTCGTCGCGCACGGACGCCTCCCGAATCCTTGTCATCCGTCGTTTTTGCATCGACATTGTCCGCATCCGACGGCAAACGATGCTCTTCGTCCCACTTGCGCAGCGCTGCATGCGTCGATACATACCCCGCCTGAAGAAGCTCCTCGTACTTGCTAAACTCGAGTGTACCATATTGCTCGACGGGCATGCGCAAGTACAGGCAGTTGTCCATACTCTTTGCATCCTCGAGCATGCGCACAGACGTTGTATACGTAAGTCGCGATTGAATATCCGGGATGCCCGGAACTTTCCACATCTTGCTCCATGGATTGAACCGGCTAAGAAGGACCCACCAGCCCGACAAGGTATCGCCGTAATGTTGCGGACTCGTGTCGTCGATACTGCTCACATCGACCGCAAATACAGTCCGAGCGCCGAGCGCCATCATTACGCCCACTGGCAAATTATCGGTGTACCCGCCATCGACCAACATATGCCCATCGTCGATTAGCGGCGGAACAATCCCTGCAAGTGTCATGCTCCCACGGATATACCGCCACGCATACCCACTTGTATGCACTTCCATCCGACTCCATGTGATGTTGGTCGTATTGCAGAAAAAGGGAAGCCACATGTCCTCGATGTGCGTATCGGCAAAGCACTTGAAAATACCGCGGTTGAATTCGTGGCCGGTGGTATAGGAGACAAGAGGGTAGGTCAAATCCGTTACAAAACGCCAGAGACTCGCCATCCTGCCGGCAAACCGCTTGGTGCGCCCGTGGCTCGATACTGCGTCGCCATCGCGCGCGTACAAACCGCCAACAAGCGACCCAATGCTCGTGCCACCGACCATATCGATTGGAATACCATACTCTTCCATCGCACGCAGCACACCGACATGCGCACAGCCACGCGCGCCGCCGCCGCCAAGCACGAGCCCAATACTCGTACCGCAAAGCCGGCGCGCGAGGCGTGCAAAATCGTTGAAGTGCACGGGCCTGATGGTCGCGACGCGCGAGCGCGTTTTGCCGCGCCCAATACGCGTCTCGAGCCGTTCCTTGAGGCTGCGCAGTGCCCTGACAGGGCGTGGATCGTCGGGGGGGAGGGTAGGCGCGGCCGTTTGCGGCACGTCCAAGCCCGCCATCTCTACGTGGTGGTGTGCACTAATCCATGGGCGCGTACGCAGCCATTCGCGCGTCGAGCCATGCAGGACGCTGCGCTCTGCGTGGAGCAAGACGAGCTCTTTGCGAGCGGTGGTCTTGACGCTCAACAAAAGCCGCTCGAATTCGCCCACCCTCGGATCGTCGCCAAAGCCCACGAGGAGAATACAGTCTGCTTGGCGTATGCTGGTTTGTGCCCAGGAAGAGCCGACGGATGTATCGATAACGTAGACCACGAGCCTGTGCATCTGCTCCTGGTGCGCGAGCCATCCAGCGAGCTTGAGCTTGCCCATGCGCGAGAATGCATGCCTTCCAAGCGCACGCATGATCGTATGCCGATTGAGGAAGATGGTCGAGCCGCGCATCTCTTTAAACGTCGCTTGTAATCGGCGCGCAAACTCGACGATCGGGACTTGGAACGAGGAGGGGAGGAGCGCAACCGTTTTTAAATTCAGGGTGCTGCGCCCCAGGCTTGAAACGCCAGCAACGTGCGTCGGTAAGTCGTTCAGTCTGCCTTTTTTGGGGCCTAGCTCGCGGCGCATGCGCCGCGCAATCAGGCGCGACACTTGGATCGTGATGGGCGGATGCCACACCGAAATAGCGTTGAAGAGCGTGATGGGCATCCTTGCCAGCTCCGAATCGCGGATCGAGTGCACGGTCTTGGCGCGGCGGCTGTTGGTGATCATATCAAGCTCGCCGACACTGTCGCCCTGGCCGTACTCACCCAAAATTTCCAGCTCGCCATCTTTTCCGTGGTCTGTGATGGCGCGCAGGCGGCCGTTGATCACAATATAGATGCTGTCGCTCACGTCGCCTTCGCGGTAAATGACTTGCCCAGCATCGACTTGCTGCCAGTCAAGCGCCGCATCAATGTGCAGAATGAGCGGAGGCAAAAGAGACAAGAGGCGCTTGGAGAGGGTCAGCAGCGCATTTGTACGCTTCTCGACGAGGCACTCAAGTGCCTTGACGGGAAGATAGCCGACGTATACGTCGGTCTTGGCAACAATGTCTGCGTAGCTCGGCACGCCAAGCAAACTCGATAGATACCCGGCGATACCGCCGCGGCCAATGCTAAATAGAAACTGCGCCGAGCGCTGCTCGCGTGCTTGTCCAGTCATGTCTGAATGCGCGCGCTTCTTCTTTGTTTCTTCTGCCGTTCCGTCCAGTGCATTGCCGACCTGCGAAGGAGGCGGCACGTAAAATCTGGAGTCGTGCATCTCTTCCAAGTCCGCCTCGCGAGACGTCTTTTCGTGTTTCGACTTTTGCTTCTCCGGCACATCGTCTACATTGGTTTGCTGCAGCGATAGGTCGAGGAAGCCGTCGATCACGTAAAAGAGGCCTGCATTCTGCTCGTCTGCATGGACGAGGTACTCACCCGCATGAAAAAAGCGGATCTCCACGCCATTCTGTGCACCGTCGATGTTCGCGCTGGAAAAATCGGCGCGGCTCGTTGCGCTCGTGCTATCCTCGCTGGCTGTCGACATGCCGAGGCCAGAAAGGCCGGTGTACACATTGCGGTGCAGAGCGTCTTGGCCGCTCAAGTAGGGGCTTGCATTCGTGCTCGGAGCTTCTTGGATCACCGCTTGCGTGAGCCCAATGCTGCTTGCAATGCAGTTCATCACTTCTTCGCGAAGATCGAGCGGGACGTTGTTTGCCCACGCCGTAATGTCGTCAGGGCGCGCGCGGCTCGACGCCTCGCGCATATCTGAGCGCAGAGCAATCGATGGATGGCGCGACGAGTGCTCAAAAAAAGCGGGCTCTTCGAGCGTGGAAATCATGCTGTGCAAGTCGCCCGGTCCTACGGCCGTGTGCAGTTGGGGCAGCGCATCGTCGCCGTTTTCTTGGGCATGGAGTGTGGCACTTGCAGCGTGCGAGACAACACGCGAGCGTGGCATGGTTGCAGGCGGCGAATTGAGCCACGGTGCGTCGCGGTCCAGCGGCGAGACGGGCGTATTGGCCCAACCCGACGAGGGATTGGAACGGAACCGGCGGCGCAGCTGCTCGATCGCGCCCTGCTCATAGAATATGGACGGCAAAAAGACTTTTGCGTACTCATTGATCGCTTTTTCCGTCTGCATCACTTCGCGCGTGAGGCCGAGGTACCGGTGCGCGGTGTGAAATGTTACGCGCGAAAGGCGAGTGAGGATGACCTGGACAATGTGCGAGGCGGCGCTGGGGAACTTGGCCGTGAGGCGTCGGAATGCCTCGGCAGGAATCACAGCAACAGTGGTGTCTACCGTCGCACGCGCCATCGAGCCCGGCGCCATATCGGCAAGTGGGGGCTGCTGCGACGCGGTAGCGGAGCATGAAGGGGCACCAAACGACGACAAGGACGGACTCATGGGCCCTAGGAGCGGCGATACAGCCGCCATGGACTCGGAGAGGTCCAAGGTCGAGTGCTCGAATGTGTCTGGCCTTGCGTCTTGCGCATGGTGCGACGCCGCATTGTTCAGCACCGAGGAGGGCGAGAGATGCGGCGGCGCTGACTGCGAGTGGGCGTCATGTGTGATGTCCGGTGTGTCCTGCGTAAATCGGAGCTGAACATTTTCGGTAAAAAGACGCAGGATGGTAAAGAGACTGCTCAGTGTTCCGCCTCGTTCGACTTCGTTGACAAGTTGGTATGCATCCTGGGGCTCGGACCCTGGGGGGCACGCAGACGGCTTTCCAGACGGCGCGAATACCTGCACATTCCCGTCGACAACAATGTAGAAAGAGTAGTCCGAGTCTAGACTTAGTACGTCGCCCGCGACAAGACGTCGCGTTTGCAAATGCCGCGCAAGCTCGTGGAATACGGGGCGCTCGAGAAAGCCAAAAATTCGGATGGCCTGTAAAAACTCATCCAGGTACCAGTGAAAATTGCCGCGGTCTTCTCCGACCGCATTGTGTGCGACATCCGGGTGCAAATGGTACGCATTTTCATTTTTGCGGATCGGCTCGTCGCGGAATTTCTCGTACCGGTTCCAGTGGCGGTACCGCAGCCATGCAAGCAAAATGGCAGAGACGCTGATGAGGACGACAATGAGAAATGCGAAACTCAAGCGCAGAGTAAGGGTATAATGCAACACTTTGTACACGGCACTGGGGACGGTGAGGGAGGCAAATGTAAGAAACCATCGCGCCAAGCGCAGTAGCGCAAACGAAGTTCCGACAATTCCGTCAATTATCAGCATAAACGATACTAGTACGCCATCGTGGTTCGGTAAGCGTGCCGGCGCGGCGTGCACGTTTGTGCGCTCCATGGCATGCACGGACGAAACTACGCAGGGGGCATTGGACAACGTGCGCACAGCTATGTGGAGGCATCCACGTGATGAACACGAGGGATGGCCCGCCTCGGCAAGAGGGGCTCTAGTGTTCAGAGCGTGTGGGGGGATAAAGCAAGCAGTGTTGCGTATCTAGACTACACAGTTTGTGCACGCCCGCGACATGGATCCAGTGTCGCATCACGTAGCGATAGACGGAAACAAATTACGATCATGACCAAAAAAGTTCAGCGTGTAATTACGGAGTCAGCAAAACCGTCTCCGCAATGATGCCCGTCACACGGTAGGGATCAATGTTGGACGCGGGGCGGCGGTCTTCCAGATAGCCCTTGCCCTGTGCCGCAACGTGGCGAGGAATGCGAATCGATGCTCCGCGGTTCGCAACGCCAGCAGAAAACTCGCCAATGTGGCCCGTCTCGTGGCGGCCAGTCAGGCGCAGCTCATTATCATCGCCATAGACGGCAATGTGCTCCGTGTGACGTTGGCTCATCTTCTCAATCGCAAGCTCAATCGCTTTCATGCCATTCTCCTCGCGCATCCGAAGCGTCGAGAAGTTGGTGTGGCAGCCAGCACCGTTCCAGTCGCCTGGCACTGCTTTCGGGTGGAACGAGACCTTGACGCCCCACTCTTCTGCGACACGCAGCAAGATGTAGCGCGCCATGGTGAGATGATCGCCCATCTCAATCCCTTCGCAAGGGCCAACTTGGAACTCCCATTGAGACGGCATCACCTCGGCATTGATGCCCGAGTGGTTGATGCCAGCGTACAAGCATGCACGGTAATGCGCTTCAACGAGATCGCGGCCAACGACACGGCCGGCGCCGACACCGCAATAGTAGGGGCCTTGCGGGCCAGGGAAACCGCCTACGGGCCAGCCATAGGGCCTGTCGTCCAAACCCATCAACGAGTATTCTTGTTCAATACCAAACCAGCATTTTTCATCCTTGACCTGCTCAAAGATCTTTGCAGCATTGTGACGGTAGTTGGCCTTATTTGGCGTGCCGTCATTGTTGTAGCACTCGACAAGGACCAGCAAGTTGTCACCACCACGGAAGGGATCCGGATAATACGCGATCGGGCGCAGATACACATCCGAGTTTTCGCCAGATGCCTGGCCAGTGGAGGAACCGTCAAAGTTCCACTCCTTGAGGTCAGCAATGGACTTTACGGGGCCGGGAAGGGTTGTCGTCTTCGCACGCGGCATGCCGTCAGCATCGAGCCAGACGTATTCAGCGGCAATCATGCCCCGCTGGGGCAGATCCAGATACGGTGCAAGAAGGGTAGAGTTTTTTGGGACAGCAGTCATACGGGAATACGATGGTGTATTGGGGAGTCGTCGTTTTTAAGTACACCAGCACACCACTGAACCGGCTGGCCCCGCCGACCCACCGTGCCAAGCAAATAAAACCCGCACCTGGCCTGTACAGGCGATTTGCATGTGACTTTTAGCCACAGAACGCAAGGCGTCGTTTCTCTAATCAAACAAATTTGCATTTGTGCCGCTCACTTATCACTCCCCCTCGATAATTTACCCCGTGGCGCGCCCGATTGGTTAAGCGCTTATCAATGCGCAGCCAAAGACTTGTCCGATGCATTCGTGCGTTTCGTTTGCCCCTGCGCACGCGGCGCCACGTGGTTTTGCCACAGCGACGCGACGCAGCGCGTCGCGTGCGTTTGGCAACGCGCTGCTTGGTCACGCATTGGTTGATCCGAGCGTAACCATAGGTGAGCTGGAGTTGTGCTCCAATGCAGCAGGCGCTGCAGCGCGATCATGTGGATGACGCGTCTGAACCGCTGCGGGATTTCGCGCCGCCCACCGAGCAGGGCGAAGGATCGGACGCGCCCACCCAACTACTCTTCTCCTCGACCGTCACGCGCGGCAATTTCCACCAGTGCGGCTCGGGCCGCCGTGTAAAGCTGTATGCGCTCAAGGGGCAGGCTTGGATGGATTGTGGGACGGGCTACTGTGCAGGCGTATATAACGAGGAGAAAGACGAGGCGCTATTGGTGGTGCGCAAAGAAGAGTTTTGTGAATCGATCGGCGATGTTGCAGATGCCGCTGCCCCCGTGCTAGACGCGCCACAATCGTACATGCTTGTTGTGCGCGCGTCGCTCGACACCGATGATTTTATTTTGTGCTCGCCCGTCGCCGAAGAAGACGTATACCAACGGCAGCAGGATACCCTGGTAGTGTGGACCGAGCCCGACGGCACGGATCTGGCGCTCAGTTTTCAGGAATTGGAGGGGTGCAACGAGGTGTGGGAATTTCTGAGTGAAGTACAGCACCATTTCTTGCTTAACGGCGAGGTCTCGTTCAGTGCTTGGTCCGACAAGAGCAAGAGTGCACTGGACCCCGAGTTTTCCGGCGAGCTAGACGATGCGCCAAGCAGAGCGCCGTTTGCTTTGCCCCTTCCCGAGCTGGACAATCTAGGGTACATTGATGCAGCTTTGCGCGATGCATGCATGCACAGCGTCCTGACGCGCGAAAAAGCAATCGAGTGGGTCCTCTCCACGGATTACATTCGCAAACTGATACCCAAGTTCGATGCTGCAGAGCATGGTGAGGATCTCGCCGCGCTGCATCGACTATACAATATTATGCGCACGCTGGTCACTGTCAATGACAACGTCCTGGTCGAATATCTATTGCAGGAGGACGTGTTTTTCGCCGCGATCGGAATGCTTGAATACAGCCCTGCATTGCCTACCATGAAGATTGGATTTCGCGAGTTTATGCAGCACACAGTACAGCACCACGTCGTTGACTTTGACGCTACGATGGAGACCAAGATTGCCGAGACGTACCGACTTGTGTACCTAAAGGATGTGGTATTTGCCCAGTTTATGGACGACGCACTGCTTTCGATGATGGGCTCACTGGTCTACTTTTACCAGAGCGATATCGTGACACACTGCGTCACAAATCCACGGTGCCTCGAGCAGCTCCTGGAGATTGTTGCAAATAGCGACGCGGCCCAAAAACGCGAGGCGGTCCAATTTCTTCAGCAGCTGTGCGCGATGGCGAAGCAGGTCCAATTGGCCGGCAGGGTCAACTTGTTCCGCACACTTGTCGAGCGCGATGTGCTGCGCATCGTCGAGTACGCACTGGCGCAGTCAGATCGGACCGTGCGCAATGCCGGCGCGTATATGCTATCGGTCATCTTGGAGTACGACGCTGGATGTGTGCGTCAGTATGTCCAAAGACAACTTGATAGCAGCGAGCGGCCTTTTTTGACCATGCTCGTTGACTTGCTGCATGCCACGCCGGATCTTGGGCTCAAGGGCCAGCTTGCCGAGATGGTCAAGTCGCTCCTGGACGTGACGCAGGAGCAGCACGAAAAGAAAAGTGCAGAGTCGGAGCGCTACTTGACGTGGGTGTATGAAGCGTGCATTGAATCCCTTTTTACTCCGCTCAAAACATTGCCGCTTGGTGCGCCTGCGCGAGTAGAGCGCCACGCAGTCCCCGATGCAATGCTCTATACCCTCTTGTGCGATTTGCTTTGCTTTATCGTGCAGCAACACTCGTTCCGCAGCCAGTTTTACGTGCTCACTTCGGACGTGCTGAAACACAGCCTGACGCTCTTGCAAGCGCGCGAAAAAACACTGCGGCTTGCCGCCGTGCGTGTTCTTTGTGTATGCCTCGCATCGAACAACCAGTTTACGCATCGGCACCTTGTCGCTATTGGCGCGCTTGCTGAGATGCTGCGCGTACTTGAATTGGAGGCGCCGCGCGATAATTTGGTTAGTTCCGCAGTGCTGGGCTTTTTTGAGCTGATCCGGCGCAATGACATGCAAAAGCTTGCGTCCGAACTGCGTGCATCGCACAGGAGTGCCATGGAACGGCTTGCATCCATACCTGCATCACGCGCCTGTTTTAGCCATTTCCTGCTGCACGAAGGTGTGCAGCCGGAACAGACGAGTCCAGAGTCTTTGGACGGGCTGCAAGCTGGGGACGAGGAGAACTATTTCGCGTCTGAGGAGGCTACGCCGCTTGTTCCCTACAGCGACGACGACGAGGAAGAAGAAGGGAAAGAAGAGGAGATCGATACCGAGACATTGGATCTGTCGCTGGAGAAAATGCGCCGACGCAAATGTGCGAGTGCAGACGAGGACGATGGGATTGCGCGGCTAGCCAAGCGCAAGCATACGAGCCGTGATGCGCCTATGATACCAGAGCTGCCTATTTCGGCAAATGGGCAGCGTGGGTAGCGATGCGTGCGCTCCAGCACAGCGCGCTGTTGGCTGCTGGGCAAGAGTGGCTTTTGCTAGGTCTTGGCGAGCTTATTCCAATGCGCCTGCGCAGCTTTCCGCCGTGCCTTGGCCTGCAATCCCCACCGACTGTATACATTTGTCTCTCAGAGCACGTTTTCTGCGTATAGTGTTGTACAGGGTATTCATTCTATCTAGGCGACGATGCGGGCGGCACTTGAAGTGCCGCCGGTTCCAGCGCTGCGATCTTTGCACGCGCTTCTGCGACGCTGCGTTCCATCTCGATGAGCCGCACGCGATCCGAGTCCAGCTGCCGGACTAGGTTCACACGCGCCTGATCGATGCGATCCGCCTCGTTGCGCTGCGCCTCGAGGGAGAGCGCCTCGGCCAAATGCCCCGTAGGCGTGTGCAATGGATGCAGCGGGTTTTTTTCCCTATCTGCGCGGTACGCTTCGTAGCTTTTCGGGTCTGCAAACGCCTGTGCAGACGCGACAGGCCAGGGCGTGGGTGGATGCGAAACTAGAATGTCATAGAACGACTCGAGCGGCTCCGGGAATACGATCTCCTCGTACTGCCACGAGTGCACGACACGCGGCAGTGATGCGGCCGGTGTGCCACTTAGACTGGGCCCCGAGATAGCAGCGGGCCCCGGAACAACAGTGCTGCTGATGGGCGTCGTTGGCCATGCGTGCAATTTCAGGTGGTGCAGCACCGTAAGTGGCTTCTCGGACGCCTCCGGCACAAAGAAAAGCTTGATTTGGATCTCAAATTCGCCCCACCCCGTCTCGGTGACACTGAAAGGTGCCGTATCAATGTCTAGTGTGAGCGGTGTGCATAGATACATACTCCTGGTTGGCTGTGCGTACGTCTCGTGGAGACGGAATTGGACGCGTTTGATGAAATACGACAAATCATCCTTGCCGCCAACGGCCTTGTGCAAATCCAGCTCGCTTTCCCGTTGGCGTGTCCCGATGGCACTCTCATCACGCGGCCCATCCGTCTCTTCCGCAGGAACGGACGGTAGTGGATTCGACGCTGCGCTGCGCACCGCGACAGTCCACCGATGCGTATGGTCCGGCGGCGCAGTCAGACGCTCACTCGGACTCAGCGGAGTCGCTGTCGATCCAATCAAGATAGGACGCGCTACTGCAATTCCCTGGGGTGAGCAGCAGGGCAACATACACGCATCCGCTTGGACGCCATGGTGGTCAAAGGTGGATTAGGTAAGCGATGGCCTGCTCGAAAAAAGCGTGCGTCGCCCCGACGCCGCGACGGCGAGCTGGGCGAGTGACCGTGCTGAGAGCCCGTATGAGCTATGCCGCTGCGGCGTTTGATCGCGGGGCATTTTTCACTTCGTCATCGTTTACACAGCATGCGCTTCAGTGGCTCTGGTCGTATACATTAGAGCTGCCACCGGTTTTGTTCGGATATGCGCCGGGCACGCTTGCCGATCAGTGTGGCCGCGTTCCTGGACGGGAGCGCGGCGTGTATACCCATGCGGTGCAACGCAATGTAACTGCGCCGATATCGCTTGGATCGCGCCACACCGTCACTGCATTTCGCGCGCCTGCCGCGTTAGTGCGCCGCGCAACGAGCAGCGCACAGGCAGGGATGCGCCTTGCTTGCAAAACACACGCCCCTCTTGAAGCGGCGCTTGCTGCACTTCCGCCGCCCCAACGGACGCGGGATATGCGCGAGATTGCACAGCGCACAGCGACGCTGCACGCTATTCTCGACGCACTCGCCGACGCCGACGCGGTTCATATCCTGCGGAGCGTGCGCAAAATTCTCGATACCACCATCGCCTTTACGCCAACGCGCGAAACGGCCAGCGCACTGCAAAATATTCGCCTGACTCTGGGCCACCGCATACAGCGCCGGCTTAATGCGTGCCGCGATACGAGCGCCGCATGGCAAGCCGCCCAAGTCGAGACGCTGCTTTTGCAAGAGCGTGTAGCGCCTGCGATGGACTTGTTTGGCGCGTTGCTAGCCGAGCACGAAGCGCTGCTTGTGCACACACGCACACGCGCGGATGCGGGACATATGCAGCGCCAGCGATCCGATCCAGTGCTCACGAATGTATACAAGGCACAGCGCGCCGTGCTTTTGCATCGCGTCGAGCAAGTCCAGCTGGCGCTTGCGCTGGCCAAGGCGCCACGAACGACAGAGCTCGGCGCGCCCGCCGCCCACTTTTTTGCATGGGCCGTCAGGCACCCCCTCGTATTCGCCCTCGTGCAGCCCGCCTTTCCCAAGGTGTGCCAAGCGATGTATACGCTCCTTGCCGCGCTTCCCGACCCCGTGGACAAAGTGCGGGACCTGCTCAAGCACGAGCAGCGCACGCGTGTGGCTACACGCGCCATCTCGCTGCTCGCCATCGCGCATGCGAACCGCGGCACGCCCGAGCTCGGCGCGCGGATTGCCATTGAAGCGGCCGACCAAGGCATGCTCTTACCCGAGCCGATCCTGCGCAAAATCTTGCGCGTGCTGATCCAGACGCAGCGGCGCCGTGTCGTGATTGCGCCGCTAATTGCGCAGTTGGATGCGAGGAAATCACTCTCGCGCTCGACGCTCACCATCCTTGTGCAGTACCACGCCGAGATGGGCGATAGCGATGCCATGCACGCAAGGCTCGCCGCACTCTCCCTCTCTGGCGAGCAGCCTTTTGCGCGGCGCGCGCAGCTCATCCTCGCATCCTCGCACGGCATGGCCGATGCCGTGCGCTCCATGTACGAGGCCGAGTTTGGCGACATGCACGCGATGCTTCACGGCACGCGCAACGCCAATGCAACACACCACCACGGCACTCCGCCCTCGTTCTTTGTCTACTACTACCTGCGCGCTTTTGCCAAGCGCGACAATGAGGCGCGCGCGCGCGCCGTCTTTGACGCGTACGCACAGCACGCAGTTCCTACTCCGCGCATGTACGGCATCATGCTTGGCCTTGCGTCGCGCATGGGCCGCGCCGAGGAAGCGATGCGCCTCGTTGCCGAGATGGAGACGCGCAATGTGCCGGTCACGAGCGAGACGCTCGTGCACCTTGTCCATGCGCTGGGCCGCGCGCGCGTTCCGGAAAGAGCAGCGACCCTGATGCAGCACTACCCCAACCCCTCGCGCCGCGTGTACAATGCACTGATGAATGCCTACGTCGAGGCGGGCGGCTGGAGCGAGGCGCTTGGCATCTTGCGCTGGATGCAGTCGCAGCCAGAGGCCTCGCTTCAGCCCGACGCGGCGTCGTACACCACCATTATAAAAGCGCACGTTTTGCGCGGCACGCCCATTGCCCACGTCCTCGATCGCCTCTTGTGGATGCGCTCCCAAGGCATGCTGCCCGATGAGCGCACCTATGCCTTGGTGCTCGCGAGTGCGTGCGACAGCGGCCAGCGCAGGCTAGCCGAGTCTATTTTCCAGCTCGTCGACGAGGCACTGCAGGCGTCGCACGGCGGCGCCACCGTGTACCACTATACCGTGCTGATCCATGCCCTGTTGCGCGCGGGCGATACGGCATCCGCGCGTGGGTACGTCGAGCAGATGCGCGCGCGGGGAATTGCGCCGAGCCGCGTTACCTACAGCGTGCTCATCAAGTCGTACGCCAACAGCGACGAGGACAGCGCCGCGCTTGCGACCGACCTTGCTCTCCTGCGCACCCTCGAAGCCGAGACCAACGCCGACGCGCCGCCGAGCCGCGTACCTGCGCTCGAGCAGGGGTACGTGTACGAGGACCTGCTTGTGCCCCTCATCGACGCACACGCGCGCCGCGCCGAGCTGCACAAGGCCGACGAGCTCTTTGCGCGCCTCCTCGCCACCGGCGCGCCGGTGTCTACGCGCGCCATGACGGCCATGCTGAATGCCCACCGCCGCGCCGCTGACGTGGACGGCGTGCTGCGCATCTGGGAGCAGGTGTATGCACACGCACTGCAGCGGTGCGAAGCGACCCCCTCGTTCGACGCGCAGTGCGTGCCGGGACTGTACCAGCGCAACATGCTGTGCATGCCGCTGAGCATTGTCATCGACGCCCTCTCGCGTGCCGGACAGCACAAGCGCGTCGCTGCGATTTGGGTGTGCATGAAGCGCGATGGGTTCGCTTTCGACGCGCACAATTGGAACCATCTCGCGGCAGCCCTCGCGCGCGCCGACCGCTTGCGCGAAGCGATGCAGCTTATCGAGCGCGTCCTGCCGCACAAGGCGCCCTCTGCACGCGCCGAAATTCACGCAGAGGCGATTGGCTATGCATTTGCCAACGATCCGCTTTTCCATGCGCCGCTGCCGAGTGCAGACGGCGCGTGGGAGCCACAGACCAGCGCGCCGTTTCGCCCGCCCACCCGGCGCAGTCAGCCGCGGAGCGACGACGTGGAGGGGGACATGCGCCTCTTTTTCGAGGGTGCGCCAGCGCAGGATGTGCCTTCGTGCGACGACAGTGTGCTCCTGCGCCCGTCCGAGACCTGGCACGTCTCCTTTGACACACTCTCGGCCATGCACGCCGCGGTAGAGCGGCACAGAAAAGTATCTCGCGCGCGCAAACGCCCCAAGTTTGCGCCGCCACGCGAGATGGGCGCCGAGGCGCTTGCTTCGGACGCTCCGCACGCACACGAGTCCATCACCGAGCTCTTCCATCTCTTTCCCACCGCGGCGCAGCGCCTCGCCGAGTACGAGCAGCGCGTCGAGGCGGATTCGCTGTAGTTCGATACCCAAACCACGTGACATACGCGTCGAGTGTTGCTTCGCGCAACGATGTGCAGCGGACGTGGCGTGCCTAGGCGCCCCTTGCGTGCGCTCTCTGCGCGCGAGGTCGAGCAGCGCAGCGCGCGCGCGGGCAAGGCGCCAGCGAACGAGGCGCCTCTTCAGCACGTGTGTGCGGAGATGCGCCGGCTGCAGCTTGCTGGGCACACGCCGCGCCGTGCGCCGCAACGTCCTGATCGAGACGCGCACGCGCCTGCGTCGCGGCTAAAGCAGCGAGCGCCGCTGCCTCCGTTCACTGTGTACCAAGACGATGGTGCGCACGGACCTGAGCCTGTGCCGTTTTGCATCCACACACGCGCAATGCGTGCCGCCGAGGCCGAGGCCGAGAAAGAAAATCGTGCCGTCTAGATACCAAATTATTTATCATCTCCAGGCGTCCCTGGCTTTTTCAATACTGCTGTCAGCGCTCACTGGGACGTACGGCTCTGGAAGAAACTGTGGAGAACCTCGGTTTGTTTTGGCGTCGTCGCATTGGGCGTATCGCGCGCTGCGTGCAACACATCGTTGTGCATGCTCCGGCGTGGCTTGCGTGGCGTCTCGAGGCGCATGTCCTGCTGTGCCGCGATCGCGGCGCCGACTGCGGGCATGTCCAGCGTCGACTGCAGCGACGCTGCCGCCTCGCTAGACGACTGCTGCGCGCGGAGCTGCGCGAGAAACGCTTGTGTATCCGGCATGGGCACTTCGCTGTGCATATGCGCGGCCGATGTCGGCGGCGGAGGCATCTTGTCTGCGTGCGCATCCAGGAGCGTGCCGCGGCCCTCCATCGCTTCTGCCCACGCGTGCGCATATGCGTCGCACTGGAATGACTCGTCCAGCACCTGGATCTTGCTCCAGGAATCCCAGCCTGCAGGGATGCACAAACCCGCTAGATCCGCGCTCGATGCGTGCTCGTCCCACGGCAGTGCTACAGAAAAGAGAAGGTGATCAAGATAGCTGCGCAGCGTATCCATCGATGCGGGGTGTGCCTGTGATGTACCAAGGACGCCCGCGCCGTATGCAAGCGCCACCGTACGTAGAACCTGCACCATGTATTCAAGCTGCTCCTCGCGCACGCGATTCTCCTTGACGAGCGCGGCTGCCGCATCGGTTTTGGTCAGCACCAGCACTAGGCGGACGCCTAGGTTTGTAGTGAGCATGCCGTCGGTGAGTGGTGCTTGCGCGAAGGAAGAGGATACTGGGTGAGTACGCGCGCGACGTACACTGGGTGCGCATGTCTGCACGCACGCTAGGCGCATCGTCTGCATGCGCTGTGTCGACCAAACTGCGAATGCTAGCAAGCCATACCTTGAGTTGCGCCAGCACGGACCACGGCGCGCTCGTGTCCAGCACGAGGAGAAACACGGCATTGCGCATGCGCTCCAACGACGCAGACGGTGCGTCACCACGTTCTACCGGAGGAAATGCATACGGCAGCGTAGACAGCACCGCGTCGTCTGACGAGTGCAATGTATAGATGCCTACATTGTGCAGTTGCTCCTTGTCCAGCGACGTATGCACGTAGGAAAGTACACTTGCGTTTGACTCCGCACCACACAGGCCGTGCAGGAGCGTCGATTTGCCCGTGCCAGGCTCGCCTACGGTGAGATTCAGCGTCACGTACCCAGCACAACCACTGTGCGCGGCGCCGCATCCTGCGCACGCGCGCTCTCCAGCAAATTCGCCCACAGCGCCGCAGCGTCGGGCATGGTGCGTGGAGGTATGGAGGTGTGCGCCGCTTGGGCTCGTCTGTGCGCCTTCTTCCACCATGGACGAAGCGGAGCGGCGCGCGCGGTTCAAGCCGCGTGAGGATGCGCTTGCAGTCCGCTTTGCACGGCTCAAGGCAGAGCATTCACGTCTGCGTGCGGCACATATTGCCGCAGGCACGCTGCCCGATCCCGACAAACCCGGCGCCCTCGAGCATGCTTCCAAACTCGTCGGAACGTGCGAGGAAATGTGCCCCGAGTACGAACGCGTAGAGCGCCAGCTCCAGAAAGAGCTTGATCGGCTCGAGATGGTGCCGGGAACGAGCGATGCTGACCCTGGCGCCGCGGTTAAGATCTACCGCCGCCCTGCAGCGGGCCGCGAACTGCCGCTGCCCGAAGAAGTTCGTCCCGCGCGTGTGCTGCAAAAAACACTCGACTATCTCTTCCATGTCTTGCTGCCAGCTGCACCATGCGACCCCACGTTTGCCAACGTGCAGCCGTTCCTCTGGAACCGCACACGCGCCATTCGACAAGACTTTATTGTCCAGAACGATACGGGGCGCGTTGCCATTGCATGCCACGAGCGCATTGCACGCTACCATATCCTGTGTCTGCACTGGAAAGGAGGCGTTGGCGCAGAGGGATGGAGCGAGCAGCAAGAGCTCGAACAGCTGCGCAAGACACTGCGCAGCCTGATGGAGTACTACGCCGACCAGCACAAGCTTGGGCGCGCCTCGCCCAACGAGCCCGAATTCCGCGCGTACAACTTACTGCTCCACGCGCGTGATCCCGAGACGCTGCGTGAAGTCGAGCTGCTGCCGCGCGCCGTGTTCCGCGCAGAGCCTTTGCAGCTCGCCGTGCAGCTCCGCGCATTGGCCCAGCGCTCCAACATCCTCGAGAAGCGCGGCACGCCGCGAAATACAGCAGCGACACTCAACTTTTTCACACGCTACTTTGACGTGCTGCGGGGAATGCATGCTTGGTATCTGCTTGCGTGCCTTGCCGAGCACATGTTTGTCAGTGTACGCATCGGCGCCGTCAAAGCACTTGCCAAGGCGTACATGCCGCAACACAATGGCGTTCCCATTTCTTTTCTTACTAGGGCGCTAGCACTGGACGACGATGCAGCGTGCACTGCATTCCTGCAGTCGTTGGGCATCGAGCTTGTGGAGACCGCTGCCGACGCTACGGCCAAGATCAACAAGGCCAGCGTGCTCGACGAGGACAAATCTTTTCCTCCGGCATTCAGCGCGTGGGTCGAAGCGAAGCGCAACGGCGCAACATGCCAGGACTTGATCGATTGTCCGGTCATGCTCGGAGCGCAACAGAGCGCGCCGACACCGAGCGTACCGCCGCACATAAAGCCTGCAACACCGCCGGCGATTCGCACTGTGCACGCTGCACCTGTATCAACAACACCCGCCGTACCGCCGCCGCGGCAACACGCTCCTCCGCGCATTGCTGCACAGCACACCGTGCCAACACTGCCCGTGCCAGCGAGGGCACCAGCACCGCGCCCTTATACCCAAACGCACCGCGCGCCGGACAAGCTTCGCCTCGCACACACGCTTGCGGCGCGTCTTCTCGCCGAAACGCTTGCGCCGCTGGTGCACCGCGCCGCAAATGACGCTGCAACGCACGCGGTGCACCAGCGGCGCATTGCGCAGCGCACACAGCTAATTTCCAATACAAGCCAACGCCTCGCAGCGGAACTCTTTGCGGCGCCTGTGCAAGACATGGCGCAAAACGAAGCGCGCAATGCCGCTGCCACTGTCTTTGCGCGCCGCCGCGTGTGCCGCGGTGCATGGGCACAGTGGCAAGCCACGCTCCAACGTGCGCGCGACCGAGCGGCACAAGCCACGCGGCTTGCATTTCTCCGCGAAAAGCTCGACGTGCTGTACCCAAGCAAAGCCGCGCCTGTGAAAAAGCAGGCCAAGCTGCAGCGCCCGTCGGAGCGCGAAATGACGCATGCATACTCCACTGTAGCCTTGCGCCGCGATCGGCTCTGGCGGCGCGGCACATTTATCGATGCCTTGCTCGCACATCTGTATGTACTTGCGCTCGACATTCCGCCCCCCGACGATGCGTCTTTTACTGCAGCGCTCTGCGTCGACGACAATGACCGCGGCGCTTCGTGGCTCGTACGTAAATTTGCGCTTGAGCACGGTGCACAGCTGCTTACTGTCGACAACGCACGCGTTGCACTCCTCGCGAACCCTGCCTCGCTGCAGCGCGCGCAGCTTGTGTTTTTTGCGTGCGGCCACGCAGTCGAGCCACGGCTCGCAGCGGCGCAGCGCGCGCTGGTCCACGGCACGCTCCCGATGCTCATGCTCATTGCGTGGACGCGTGCAGAAGTACACACTGCATGCAAGGCGCTCCATCGCGCATCTTGGTCGCGCATTCAGGTGCTCCTGCTCGACGACGCAGCGCACGATGCAGATACCCAATTTTCCCACACACTCGACGCGCTCGTCGTGCATCCAGTGTGGTGCATGGATTCTGCGCCGAGCTACGACACGGCTGTGCGGCCGCTATACGATGCTTGGTACACAGCCGTCGGCACACTCGCACGGCTCGCTTCGGAAATGCCAAACGCCGCACACGCATTTGCCCTCGCGACCGCGCTCACAAACTTGTTTCTGCGCGACGTTGCGGCACAGCTTGACGTATGCGCGCCCCAGCTCTCCATACCTCTCCACGGCACCTTGTATACTATGGCGCGCGCACAAGCCGCGTCGACGCCGAGTTTGGCGTTGCAGCACGCCGCGCTCGCAACCAAGGACGCAAACTGTACGTATATCTGCTGCTGACAATAGCCTTCTCGCTGCTGGACTATATGGACCACGTTCTATCTATCCTGCTGGTACTACTCGCACGCGATACCATGCCACAGATACCCGCGGCAGACGTGCAGGAAATGGCCAAGCTCGGCGCGCTGGCCATCGCCGAAATCAGCGCGCGCGCCGCGCCGAGCGTGCCGACAAAGCGCCCTGCGGAAAACACGCACTCGCCACCCAACAAGCGCACTGCGATAGCTCCGAAGCGCGCCGCGGCGTCTCCTGCGCACGACACGCCGCTCAGCACGCTGCGCTCCCTCGTCGCATCCACCGCAGCGCTCCTCCCTAGCCCTCCGTAGCCTCCACACGGCCATACGCCTCCACATTCTCGCTTCCGCTCCATGGCGCAAGCTCAGGGGCCGCACGCCGACCCCCTGCACGATGCGCCGCTCGAGGAGACGAAGCACTATGAAAAGGTACGTGTGCTTCTTGCTCACATAGTTCAATACGATTGACTGGGTCGTCGATGGGCGCCGTGAGCGCGTAAAAGTCATGTTCCAGGAGGAGCAAGTCCAGCGCCTTGCAGAGCGCATGCAGGAGCAGGGCTCTGTCGTGTGGCGCACGCTTGATATGGTTGCTGCGCGCCTTCCGCTCAGTACGTATGTGCGGCACGTAATGCAGCTACTAGGTGCGTGGACCAGCTCGCTCTTGCGCAAGATGCACAAAGCGCTGCACGCCGCCGCGGAAAATGCGCTTGTGATTCTCGTGGGCCTGCTGATTGGGATCAACATGGCGATCATTAGCGTGGTGACCGAGTGGGCTTCAGATCTGCGGCGTGGGTACTGCTCGTCAGCTTGGTGGCTCAACCAAAAGTTTTGCTGCTGGGCGCAGCTTGATCCCGCAGGTCCGGGCGGCTCGCAGGTCCCGAAGCATGTGGCTGCCGCGGCGCAGGCAGCGAGCGGCGGGGCGATGCACACTGTTGTAGATTTGGCTTCGCGGATGTTGATCCGCGAAGCGAATGCCACCACCGCAGCCGCGCCGGAAGTGTCGTGTACGGAATGGGTCGTTTGGTCGCACTGGTCGCTGTTGTATTGGGCCGTGTACGTATCGAGTGCTGGCCTATTTGTCGGCGTTTCCGCCTACTTTGTCAAGCACTATGCATCCTATGCGGCTGGGAGCGGGATCAGCGAAATCAAATGCGTTCTCTCTGGCTTCAACATCCGCGGCTTTCTCTCCCTTGGCACGCTCGTGATCAAGAGTCTCGGGCTGCCGCTTGTGATTGCGTCTGGGCTGAGCGTTGGCAAGGAAGGACCGGCTGTGCACATGGCATGCTGTATCGGGAACGTGGTCGCGACCTTGTTGCATCGACTTGTCCCTAGCGAATCAAAAACCCGCGAGCTGCTCACCGCCGCAAGTGCCGCTGGCGTCGCTGTTGCGTTTGGCTCGCCCATTGGCGGCGTGCTTTTTGCCCTCGAGGAGATGACCAGCCATTTTCCAGCGTCGACCATGTGGCGCTCGTTTCTATGTGCGCTCGCCAGCACGGTGGCCTTGTCATTTATGAATCCGTACCGCACGGGCAAGCTCGTCCTCTTCCAGGTCGAGTACAACCACGAGTGGCATTACTTTGAGCTTGTATTTCACGTGGTGATCGGGATTGCCGGTGGGCTGTACGGTGAGTATGTGGTGCGCTACTACCTCCAAGTGCAGCGCTTTCGGCGCAAGCGTCTAAGCGAATTCGTGGTGATAGAGGCGGTCGTCCTTGCGACGCTTACCGCCCTCGTCTCCTACTGGAATCGGTTTCTCTTCCTGGACATGAGCGAGTCGCTCGCGATTCTTTTTCAGCAGTGCGAAGGCGCGAGCGAGACGGATGTACTGTGCCAGAAGAAGCACGAGTGGCCCATGGCTTTTTCGCTCCTGGTCGCGACGCTGGTGCGCTTTGTTTTCGTCGCTCTTTCCTATGGATGCAAAGTGCCTGCAGGGATTTTCGTGCCGTCCATGGCAATCGGCGCCACGTTTGGACGCATGGTGGGCATACTTGTCAAGGCGCTCCAAACAGCGCATCCAACGTGGAACATCTTTTCTGCGTGCCCTGCCGAGGGTGCTTGCATCACGCCAGGCACATATGCCATGCTTGGTGCCGCTGCTGCAATGGCAGGCGTCACAAGAATCACCGTGGCGGTGGTGGTCATCATGTTCGAGCTCACCGGCGCGCTCACCTACGTCCTCCCTACTATGCTCGTTGTCGGTACGGCCAAGTTGGTTGCGGACTTGCACGGGCACGGCGGCGTCTCAGACCGCTCGATCAAGTTCAACGGGTACCCTTACCTCGAAAAAGACGAGCAGGTATTTGGGATCGACGTAGGCGCAATCATGACGCGCAAACCGGCAATGCTCTATGCCAATGGGATGAATCTCGACGCGCTCTACGCACGTCTTGCACACGGCTCCTACAAAGGATTCCCTGTGGTGCGCAGCGCAGAAGATCCGACCCTGGTTGGGTACGCTTCGCGACGCGATGTACGGTACACGCTGCAGAATTTACGGCACACACAGGCGATGCAGCACAGTACGCAGTGCCTCTTCACGCCGCACGGTGCCGAAGCATTTGCACTGAACAGCGCTGTAATTCAGGACGACGCTGTTCGAACGAGTGCCGCGCCGTACGACGTCTGGAATCGGTTCTGGCAGCAGCAGCAGCAGCAGCCTACAGAGGAGGAGTTTGAAATGCCGCCAGCGATGACGGACACGGTGCGAACCGTCGACTTGGGCGTTTGCGTCGATCCCGTACGTTGTACTCATGCTGACCACAGACACCATTGATTGTCCAGGCGGAGCTCGATCTCGAGGTGGTGGCAGGTATGTCTGTGCTTCGCTCACGCCAGATATGTTCAAAAGTATGGGGCCGCGTGTGATTCTTGTTGTGGAGCGGGGAGGCCTGCGTGGTATGGTGACAATCAAGGATCTCCTGCGGCATGTCGCTTCCAAAGAGCATGCAGAACTTCGCGCGCGTGATCTTGCACTGCCGACACAGGGTTCAGACGACGAAGGTGTGGCATCTGTCGATTTTGGGATCGGTACGGGAAATGTCGAGGTTGCGCTCGACTGTGCATGGGTGTGGCTCCTTAGGCAGTGCAGCGCTCTCCAGCTTCCCGCTTGGCTGCACCGCAATACCGCACGGCAGCCTGATCATGCCCCGCTCGAGCCCATTTATGAGGCCGAGGAGTTTCACGGGCCGGACACGCCGTAGATGTATCATAAACGCGCTGATTCCAGCCGCGGACGTGGCAAGTGGAATATAGCGAAGTAGCGGCGCATCGATAACCTATATCCAACCCAATCCTACCGAACACGGCGCCTGATGTACATACGTTGGCCGCTACCGCAACTTTTTATCCTCGAAAAACGTGCGCAGATTCAGCAGCTGCCAGATACAGGCAATCACGAGCACGAGAAACTGGAATACCATAAACCACGCTGCACGCGTATTCGTCGCCTCGCTCAGATCGCGGAAGCTCATCTCGCGCTCGCGCTGGTATTGCTGCTCCTTGTGCAGATCGCGCATTTTTGCATTCAGCGCTCGCGCTCGCGACAGCAAATCGTCCGAGTGCACCTTGTCCTGTGCAGACGTAGACCTGTGTGCATCGCCAATCACGATATCAATGTGCATACGCAGCTCCGGAAAGTGCCCATTCTTGAGCCGCGCGCCGTGGTACTCTGTCTGCAAACAGATCTCGTGCATTCCCGCCTCGTGCGTTGTGAGCGCAAATTTGCCCGCGGGCTTTCCATGCGCCGAGACAAGAATGTGGTTCGTTGGGGTATGGCGCACCACGATCCCGATCCCAAGCTCCGTAGGGATGTCGTACTGGTTGTGTGCGTCGTCCCATTCTTCTGTGAAATAGTGGCCCACCACAATCGTGTCCAGAGGCAGCTGCTCATAAAAGCACTTTACCTCTCCGGCCTCAAAGTACATGTACAGGCATGCCGCGCCACGTGTGAGCATGCACAGCGCGACAAACCACACCCACAGCACACGCATGCTTTGAAAAGGACAGAGCACCGCAGCGGCGCCGCGCAACATATGACCACGTGACTCGTGGCTTGTGCACCTCGCCATGCCGCGCGCCATGCCGGGGCGGCGTGCGGGCAGCATGTTGCGCCGCACGGAAGAAACGCTGCACAAAGCACTGCAAGAAGGAGAGCGTTTAGATCTGCGCGCGTCGCAGCGTACATTTGACGGTGCATACCTGCGTGGAGCGCTGGGCCAGCTGACGTTTAGCATGATGATCATGAAGATTTTTGAGCCTGCATTTTTCTGGATCGGCCTTGCGAACTGTGTACTGGCGCTGGGTCTATTTGCCACTGCATTTTTTCGGTACAGGATGACGATGCACTACGAGCCGAATAGCACAGCACTGGGTACATTGCAGAGCGAGGCGCGCACAGAGCCAGTGCATATGATTGACCCCGACTCGTACGTGTACCTCCCGCGGTTCAAAACGGCGGGGAGCGTGGTTGTGTGCGTGTCGGCATTTGTTATTATGATGGAGATCGCGATTATTGTGCTGATTGCGACCATGCTGTAGACAACGGCTTGTAGAGTAGCAGCACCTCTGCCATATTTTTTTTTCATTACCTCATTACGTCTATCATGTTATCGTTTCACTACTTGGCCGAGAAAAACCAGCCCCCTTTAGGTTTCAGCTCCGACGCATCTACCGCGCCTGCACCACGCATGGGCTTGGCGATTCTTCCAAACGAAAAATTCTCCGTGTCTTGCATTGCGCGTTCTTCGCGCACTTTGAGGCGCTGCCGTGTCGCATACAAATCCTCTTCGAGCGCCTGAATCCGCTCGTTTCGCGCGGCGACGCGTTTGTCTGCGGTCGCCATGTCCTGCTTCAGTGCACTGTTCTGCTCGACAAGACGCCGCTGCACACTCGCGAGCTGCTCAAGGTGCCGCTCCAAAATGCCCATCTTGCGCTGCTGTACCCGCAAATTCAGCGTCTCGAGGAGCATCTTGTACTGGTCCTGCATCTCCTCCATTGCCATTTCCATCTCGACAATCTTCTCGCTGCGCTCGCGAAGCCCTTGCATCAGCTGCTGCTTCAGCCTTTCGTACTCGCGCAAGCGGACCGTGACCAGCTCGCGCGACTTTTCCATCAGCTCCGACGCGTCCACTAAGCGCTGCATCGCTTCGGGCCCTGCCTCTGTCCCGTCGGCGGTGACCGCCAAGCGCAAGTGATGTAATGCCTGTTTCTGCTCGTCGTGCGAGGCGCGTAGATCGTCGAGCGAGCGCGCCAGATCCACAGTCTCTTCTGCACGCGTCGTAAGCAGGCCTTCAAGGTGAAGCACTTCATTGCTCGTATTCAGCTGCGAGGCAGTCGTCTGCTCTTCCAGCATGCGGCGCAAAGACGCAAGCTGCCCGCCGGTTTCATCGCCTAGGCGGAATCCATGCTCCAGCGCGCCGATGTGATCTGTAATGAGATCGTAGCGCTGCTGAAGCGCGCCGATACGTTCCGACAAGGCATGTTTCTGCAGCCGCAATACGGAGAGTTCCTGGGCATGAATGCGCACAGTGTGGATCTGTTCAGAAAGCATGACCTGCTCCTGGATAATCGTATCGCGCAGCATGCGCACTTCTTCTGGCGAAAGCTGTCCACCAGGCAAAGACAGACGGTCGACAAGCGCCAAGATTGTGTCGACGCCGGGGCGGTGCTCTAGCTGTAGGCTCGCAAACATGTCTTCAAGCCGCTCGTCGCGCCCTTTTTCGCGCTCGATTGGCGGCGCAGCAGGTGGTGGCATTTCACGCACTATTTCGATTTGTGCAACTGCCTCGTCACGCGCAAAAGCAAGCGCATCGGAGTGCAGCTGCAGCGCTTGGATCTCTGTCTCGAGCGTAAATATCCGCTCGTTGGCCTCGCTTGTCTGTGTGCGGGCAGTGCCGAGCTCTTTGCGCAGCGCCTGTTCAATGCCTTCTTTTTCCGCGAGCTGTTCGTGCAGCTCGTCGGTCTCGGCCAACGACACGGTACTCCGTGTCGGCGATCGCACTGGCGATGCATGCACGCTGGTCGATGCCCATGCAGACTGTGGCACAGACTCTCCAGCGCGCCATTGGACAAGTTCTCGCTCCAGCGTGTCGATTTGCTTGCGGTAGTGTGCACTTTGCTGATTCGCTTTCTGCAGCATCACACGCAGCTCCATCGGTGATAGCTCTGCATTTACGTGCGCATTGTTCTGGATGCGCTTGGCGCGCACGCCAAAGCGCAGGGTGGAAAGCGTTTCTTCGGCATTGTACGCAGTCGGCGAGCAATTTACAAGTAAGGTCGTGCGCGAATTTCCGCCGAGCGATTCCTGTAGAATGCGCGTGAGTTTCGAGTCGCGGTAAGGGACGTGTGACGACCTGCCATCGGTGAGCGCATTAATGACCATGCCCAATGTACTGAGGCTCTTATTAATTTTTTTGGCCTCCTCCAGCGTCTGGCCACTTGCGCCCGACTTGCCTACTTTTTCGGAGCCGGCGAGATCGACCAAATAGAGATTGCCCGTCTTGGTCGAGCCCGTCTCGATATTGCGCTGCTTGATGGTGAAGAGGACAATGCTGTGCGAGCGTGAAGATTCAGTGTTCATCCGCGTAGCTGATACAGCGCGTGTCGTACTGCCTTGCCGCAAGAGCTCAAATACCTCGGCTGCACTGCTTACATAGTACTCCGAGAGGCCCTTTACGTGGACGCCTTTGCTAGTATCCTGCTGAATGGACAGGTTGTCGTGTTGCGGCACAAGCAAGTCGCGAATACGTTCCATGTAGATCTCCATGTACGACACCTTGACCGTGTATTCCAGCGCCGGGGGACTCGCGAGGATATTGCTGAAGATTTGCTCCGTGATGCGCGGGATAATACCGCGCAGCTCCTCATGATCGATATCAGGACCCATCATCGTGTGTGTCTTCCCGCTTCCTGTTTGCCCGTACGCAAATATCGTGCCATTGTATCCGCGCAGCACGTCCGAGACGGTATCCATGATACCGTACTCAAATACATCGCGCTGGTGAGCATGCATGGGAAAAACGCGGTCAAAGGTGAACGCAGCGTTGAGATCTGCCGCCCCGCGCATCATGCGCACTGTCTGTGCATCCTCTACCAATACGGCCAGACTATCCTCGGTGTCCACCGGGCGAAAGCGCGCCACGACTTTGACATGCGCCGCCATCGCGCAGGAGAAGCAACAAAACCAACACGCTGAGCTAAGCACGCGCGCTGCGCGCACGCTGACAAAGCGTTTTTTTGGTCCGCGCTCGCGGCGTCGGCCTCTCCTAATGGCAACGTACGAAGCGCGGAGCAAGACGAACTTGAACCTTGCTGCGAAAGAGCTACTTCGTACAATCGCCGAGAAAAAGTCGAATCTTTGCGTGAGTGTGGACGTGACCCTCAAAGACGATTTGCTCGCCGTTGTCGACGCCGTGGGACCGTTTGTGGCGCTGATCAAAGTGCGTTGCTGCTTGCTGACCGCAGACGCACGTCGACATCATCACAGACTTCGACTGGGACGTGATCAAGCAACTGTCTGAGCTGGCTGTAAAACACAATTTTCTCATTTTTGAGGACCGCAAATTCGCCGACATTGGCAACACGGTGAGCCTTCAGTACGCGGCTGGGATGCACCGCATTGTGCAGTGGTCGCACCTGACCAATGCACATCTCATCCCCGGCCCCGGTGTGATATCTGGCCTTGGCTCCGTCGGCCTGCCTCTCCAGCGCGGCCTGTTGCTGATTGCGGAGATGAGCACGCAGGGCAGCTTGACAAAAGATGCATACACCACCGCCAACGTCCAGGCGGCCATGGAAGATACGTCCAACTTTGTCATGGGCTTTATTGCGATGCACCGCGTCCACAAAGACCCTGCACACATCTCACCCAAAGCAACCGAAGCGCAGCGCAACAAGGACTTTTTGATTCTCACGCCCGGCGTGGGCCTCGACGCGACGGGCGATGGAAAAGGCCAGCAGTACCGCACGCCTGATCAAGTTATCCGCGAGAATGACTGTGATATGATCATTGTCGGTCGCGGCGTGTACGGCCCGCTGCTGGACCAGTCGTCTGCACGCGACGACGCGCTCAAGCAGGTGCGCGACCAAGCAGAGCGGTACCGCAGTGCCGGCTGGGATGCATACCTTGCAAAAATGGGCACTACAAGTAGGTAGGCGATAGCGAGCAAGTTCTAACCGTAGGACGCCGCGCGGCGCGGCATGCCTTGCCGACACCGCCCCAGACGCCGATCAAGCGCGCCAAGCACACACTGGTAAAACACGAGCCGGACTCGCCGAGCCGCGGCGCAATGCCCCTAAAGAAAATTAAAATGGAACTGACCGAGGAGGAACAAGGCAAGATTCGTGTGCCAAAGCACTGGGAAGAAGTACATGCATGTCTCGCCAAGATGCGCGAGGAGACCGTTGCGCCAGTAGATACGATGGGGTGTGTGGAGAATGGCTTGGAAACGAATCGTGCGGACCGCGGCAGGCTGGGCCCCGACGGCGCGGAAGAAAGCAAGGAGGATGCTTTGCAGCGGTATGAGTATACGACACTCGTCAGCCTCATGCTCAGTTCGCAGACCAAGGACACCGTCACTGCCCTCGCCGTGTACAATCTCCAGCGCACCCTGCCTAACGGCGTCACGGTCGACTCTGTGCGCGGCGCGTCTGACGATGTACTGCGCGAGTGTATCTGCAAGGTGGGTTTTTTTCGGCGCAAGACCGAGTACATCCGCAAAACTGCAGACATCCTCGCGGAAAAGCATGGCGGTCAGGTGCCCAAGACGATCGACGAGCTGTGTGCACTGCCTGGAGTAGGACCCAAGATGGCCTTTTTGCAAATGCAGGCGATGGGGTTCAATGTGGGAATCGGCGTCGACACACATGTGCATCGCATCGCCAATCGCCTCGGCTGGTGCAAGACCAAGACGCCGGAGCAGACGCGACTCGCGCTGCAGAGCTGGCTGCCAAAGCATCTCTTCCGGCAGATCAATAAGCAAATGGTCGGGTTTGGCCAGGTGATTTGCGTGCCGATTGGGCCGCGCTGCGATGTATGCACAATTGGCCAGCGGCGCCTCTGCCCTTCGCGCCAGCGCGTCGAACAAAATTCGATTGCGAAGCGCGCGCCCATCTACTATCGCGATGGGACTGTGCTTGTAGGGAACAAACGTGTGACGCTCCACGCGTTCAAACAAGAAGCGCTGGACACTTCCGACCAGGAAATGATCGATACCGTCGTCAAAACGGAGCAGGTATTGGAGTGGTAGGCATCGTATCGCTAGACATGTTGGGGCGAATGAAGCGCTTCCTATGGTATCATCTATGCGGCTCCATCGCACGCGGCGCATGAAAGTATCCCATATTCGGCGGCGCTGGGCGCGGCATACTACGCGGTACTGCGCGCGTTGGGTCGGGCGAGTAGCGCTCTATGCTGCGATACTCATCGTGCGGTACATACATCGACCGCGGCGTGCGGTACTCGTCGGGCCGGGAGGCGTAATAGGGAATCTCTGGGCCGTAGCGTGGCTCGTGTCTGGGGGTGTATACACGCCCTTCTTCGGGATATGCAGGCGAAACTGGGTGGTAGCCATACAGATAGCGATCGTAGCCTTCGCGGTAGTACATGGGCGCACGTGGAGGATAATGGTACGGCACATTCGACTGCGCGGGCGCGGGCGTGTGCATGTGCGCCGGCGCCAACGCCGGCGCGGGCGCATATTCCCACGCCTCGGCGCGCTGCGCGCCGTCTTCGTCGTCTGTCTCGTCAAAATCCTCGGGCAGGAGATGCGGCGCGTCGCGCAAGAAACGCGCAACGTCGCTCGGCCATCCCTCGACATTGGCTTGTGTTTCGGTGGGCAAGGAAGCGTACCACGCATTTACAAAATCAACAGCCGCACGCACACGCTCTTCCCACGGCAACGCCGCATTGTCAACGGCAAGCGCAGCTGCAGATTGAAAGTGGGGACTTTCGCTCGCGTGACGCGCGAAAAAATTGCGCGCTTGCGCGGGCGTTTTGCTGGAAAAGGTAGCGGCTAATGCAACCCAGTCCTTGCCATGTAACGCAAGGAGGCGCAAAAACTCGGCGCGCTCGGTCATGGACCAGTGGGGCCCGCGAGATCGACTGCGCGTCTCGTCGCCCTCGCGCTTGGGCTTCGCACGCGCGCGTTTCTTCCGTGCGGCGGCGCTTGTCCCAACGCTTGCCAGCGCCTCCAGCGCCTCAGCAGCGGCCAAGTCGCGGTCCATTTCCGTCTCTGGCTTGGTGGCGACGACGCTAGAGAGCTGGGACAGGCTTTCTGCAGCGTCCTCCACCGCACTCCGCTGGCGTTTCGGAGTGGCCTTGGCGCGCTTTGCAGAGCTTGCGATGCGTGGGCGCTCGATAGGCGCGTCGGAGAGATGCTTGGGCACGTCCGGCACGTCCGGCGTGTCCGGCGTGTCATCTAGCTCCTGCTCTTCAGCCGGGGCCATGTCGGCCATGAGGGCACTTCCTTTGGCCTTCTTTGCACGCACTTTCGGCTTGCGTTTGCGCTCGCGTTTACGCGAGTTCAGCGACTTAAATCCGTAGCCGTCGCTATGTTTGTGCAAGTAATAATACACCACACATTGCTGCGAGGTCTTGTGCGGCAGGCCACTGGCAATGCGCCCAAACTGTTTGGGGTACTTTGCGTAGCGCCGCATGAAAATCGCGCGCTCCTCGTCGCTCCACACGTCGGGATCAAAGTCGGGGAAGAAACGCTCGCGAAAGTCAGCGACAAAACCATTGTCCTCGTCGGGAAGCGGTGGATCTTCGGGGAGACGAATGGCCATGTCGGGCTCGGTTGCCGCAGTGCGTTTTGCGCGCACGACAGGGTCCTGCATCTCGGCACTTTCCAACGACGCAAGAATCTCGAGAAACTCCGCCTCGGAACGCACAGCATCGCCAAATCCTGCGGCGCCGTACGCACTGCGTCTGGAACCGCGCGAAGTGAGCGGCGTGCTTAGCACAGAGGGAGCGACGCTGTTGAGGCCGCTTTCACTCTCGGCAGGACCTTGCATCGCTCGCCGCTGAGCCTCACGCCGCTCGTAAATCTCATCGAGGCGCGCACAGTAGCTTTTCCACGCAGTGTGGCGCTTGCGGTATTCTACACGCAGCGCTTCGGCCTTGGACGCGCGCGCTTGTGCGCTGGATGCTAGCATGGGGGCAATGGCAAAGTTCAATGGCGGCGCGAGCGCGCCGCTTTTTGTGCTTGCTAAGCAGGTGGGAACGGTGAGCGAGGCAGCCACGTTGCGATTCTCGTCATAAAGCGAGCAGACGTAGTCGGGTGCAAGGGGGTATTGGGCCACGAGCTGCTTTGCCAGCGACTGAATCGCACTCTTTACCTCCGCTGATTCGGCAAGAGGGTTTGTATCGGGTGCAGGCGTCTCCATCTCGACCTCCTCATCAAGAATAGCTTCAAGCGCGTCCGTTTCCTCGCGTTCTGTGCTTGGGTCAGTGTGCGGGAGGCCGATGGGCGCAGCGGGTTCGGACGTGCTAGATTCGTCCATGTCCATGTCGGACGTATTGCTCCGTGCCACGCTGCTCGCGCCGCTACGTTCTGCCTCGACAGCGGGCGTAGCTGGGCTTGGCGCAGCGGCTGTTTTGTCGTGTGCACTGGCGCAATCGCTTGGATTGCGCAGGGATTTCTCGGTGAAAAGTATTTCGCGCTCAAGCGCATCCTCTGCATCCGATGGAAAGAGTGCGGCGCGCTTGGAAGTATTCGCGCGCGTCTCGCGTTCATACTCTGCCTTCAACACATCCGCATTCAAATCCGCTCGATCACCAGATTCACCACGACCACCATCGTCAACATATGGAGAAATGCCATTCGACTCTTTCACCTCCTCCGTATCCCGCACGGAGGAGTTTAAAGCGCGCCATTGCTGTGCGGCGCCCGTAGTCTGTACCTTGCTTTCGACCGTGGGCAGTGCAGAGGCAACCACGTCCACTGGTATCGGCGCGATAACACGCGCATCCTCGCCCTCCGCATGCGCCGCGGCAGCGTCTGGACGTTCGAGCTCCAGGGCATTGCCCCGCCCGTGCTCGCCTCCCAGCATCGCAGCGCAAAAGACTGCGCGACGAGGAACACCGAGGCTATTATTTCGGCCGAGCCCACATGGCCGTCCGGGCGCGGCGCGCGCAAAGGAAGCCACGCCCCTTTTCTCCTGTCTTTTACACACTAGTCTACGCCACGGGGTAGACAGTAGCGAATAGATACCTCACCATGGCAATGAAACGTATTAGCAAGGTGTGTATTTGAGGCAACCCTGGTTCCGTACTAACACCGTGTCGCGGCCGTGTGCCCGTTTGTGCGTTAGGAATTGGCGGACCTCGGCCGTGATCCTCCGTCTTCGTGCAGCGCTGGTCCCACAGGGGACAACATGTTCCAGGTACGTTGCCTATGATGCTCGAGGACTTTACTGACTCGCGATTGCACTATTCAGTGGCAAGCTACGATCATGGGCCCTGTACGTATGCTGCAATTATCATGCTTACAGCCAGAGCGACTCGCCCTACTCTGGCGGCGTCTTTTTCCTTTCGATCACGTTCCCTACAGACTACCCATTCAAGCCACCAAAGGTCTCGTTCTCTACCAAGATCTATCACCCGAACATCAATGCCAACGGCAGCATCTGCCTGGATATCCTGAGGGACCAATGGAGTCCCGCCCTGACGATCTCCAAGGGTACGTTGTGCTTCTTGGCTCACTCTAGTTTTGCTGTCGATCTGCTCGATGCTCACAGATCCCAACCCGGACGACCCGCTTGTGCCGGACATTGCCCACTTATACAAGACGGATCGTGGCGCGTACGAGAACACGGCGCGCGAATGGACTCGAAAGTAGGTACACTCTTCGACACGCTCACAACCAGGTACGCCATGTGATGTGCACTTGAAAATGCCCTTTTTTTCTTCGGTCGCTATAGCGTAAAGTGATAGTGTTTCATACGGAATGCCAGCGGAGCATCGGTTCACAAAGCCGACCCTGGCCAAAAAAAAAAAAGCGCTACCACAAGGGTACTTTCCCCACGTTGTCGCGTAATTTTTGTACTTGCTCTTTGGCGCTACGATACCACTATCATGTAATTGCGCAATTTCTACCGCAAGCGCTTCGCAAAGATGCGAGCGCGGCCCGACAGGGACCCAGACGCAAGCTTAGTTTGCCTTCTTTGCGTCGCCCTTTTTCGCCTTGTTGTAGGTGGACCTGTAGACTAACGTAAGCGGGAAAAAAAATACGTACAGAAAATAAACAGGACGAGGTAGCTGGAAAGAATCACGATGCCTGTCCATGCGTAGATGTGGTCGCCGTCGCAGTGACGGTGCGGCAGCCAGGGAAAGAAGTAAGTAGCGTAGTGGTTGTATGCTGTGGTCAGTAAATGCAAAATATACGCACTTCCGTAGTAGCAAATGTACAAGTCCACAAAGAATTGCACAATTTGCATCAGCGTAATCAGCTTCTTGAAAGGGAATCGGATGCCAACGCTGGAGGCGGCATAGTACGCGTACATAATGACGTGCACGAAAAGATTCAAGCAAATAATAGCCCACGCCATGGGGGTACGACCCACAATTTGCGTCCAACACAAGAACGCGGTAGCGACGTGGTGATAAACGTGCAGGAACATGAGCGGCTTCTTTTTCGCAACAAGGAAGAAAGTGTCGACAAACTCCCAGTACTTGAAGTAGTAGTTGATAATGTAAAACAAAGTCATGCGCGACGACGTAGCGCCGTACACACAGATACTGTCGTGCCAGCCGTACTTCTTCGCATACGGGAGCATTTCCTCCAAATAAAGTGCAAGCAGCAGACCACTAGCAAGCGAAAGGAGAATGTTGTGCACCAAAAAGGGGGTGCGCAGCAGCTTGGAGGAGACCGGAGGCCTGTTGCGCATAAATTCGCGGCCACCCAGCACTATAATCAAGTACAATGCCGACATGATCATTGTAGACTTGAGCGTGGAGAACGGCGTAACCCCGGGATGCCAAATCTGCATGGGCTCAGTAGCATGCTGAATAGATTGCGGAATGTACTCCTTCAGCAGGCCGTACAAGGACATGGTTGTGTAAGGCACGCTAGAGTTTAGGGCCCGCCAAGCTCTACGCCATTGCTTAGTCAGACAAAACGAACCGGGGGTAGCATGCACCAGCCTCCACTTTCGGGAATGATTTGGCCGCGAGCAAACGCCGCATGGTTTACAGGGATCTTGGGTGGCCTCCGCGCGAGGCACCTGGAACCGGTGCGCAGTAATGCGCTACAGGCACATCCAGGTGCTGTGCCTTTTCGAGTGTGTGGATCTGTGTCGCATGCGCTCGTGGCATTCAACGCGCGCGACGCTGGATGTTCTGCGCTCCTGTACGCCGCGGGCATAAATGCGTTTGGCGAGTTAGGGAACGGCACGACGGATAGAGCAAGGAGGGGAGAAAATGTGTTGGAGATGCACGGGATTGAGCACATTGCAGCAGGAAATGGGTTTACGCTGGTAGCGGCGCGTGATGGATTGTACGGGTGCGGAACCACTGCCCGAGGCCAACTCGGCATCCAAGGGCGCGATACGCTCCTTAGTATGACCCAGATCCCTCTGCCGCGCCCTGCAGCACGTATCACAGATCTTTCCGCGGGAATGGATCACGTCCTGCTGCTGCAAGACGCGAGTGTATTTGCAACAGGACTTAACACTGACGGCCAGCTCGCAAAGCCTGCCGTGATTCCGTACGCGACACAATTCACACACGTGGCACTGCCCGAGGGTGTATTGCCCACGCGCGTCATTGCCGGCGGCGATACGTCCATGGTACTCACTTCGTCGGGGAACGTTTTTGTTTGGGGAAATACCGAGTACGGTCAAGCGCTGCAGGCAGCGACTGTTGATCAACTCCGCACGCCAACCGAGGTGGACGTCGGAATTTCCGTTGTGGATGCGTGCCTCGGCGGCAGTTTTCTTCTCTTCTTAGACGGTACGTACACACGCCTGCGAGGATGCATTCAAGGGACCAACCGACCACGGACGACACCCCTATTGCTACTGCGGCGCAGTGCGGGGTGCTTGCACCGCCGCCTGCTTCGTAGCCATGGCTGAGCAGGCCTAATGAAGGATTTGCTGACGCACAGATTGCGGCACATTGCACACTGCTGGCTACGGAGCGATTGGCTACGAAGCGCCAAGTACCATGCTGCTGCGGCCGCTCGCCCTGCCGGAAAAAGTCACATGCATTGCCGCGGGGCTTGACTATGCTGCGGCGGCGACAGACGCAGGCAATGTGTACGTCTGGGGCATCGTGCATGGCGAGCCTGGCGACACACACCTCTGCCCTGAGCATGTTGCCGTGCCGTTTGACGGTACGCGGCCGCGTCGCATCACCGATCTTGCTTGCGCGCGCGGAGCGCTGCTGGTCCTTGGTGAGAAGCATTTATAAGCGACTAGATATCCGTGACTACATATCCAACCCCTGGTATATACTTTCTCGCGGCGCCTTGAATGAGTGTGGAATTGCGGCAAACATGGGCTTAAACGCCTCTTTGAGCTTTCGACGCCGCGCAAGCATTGCTTGCAGCGTGTCGGGGAGCTGCGGCTTGCTTGGCCCGGCGGCTTCAGTCGGCACAGTGCCGTTCGGATCGTGCCCTTTGCGCTTCTTGCCCATACTCGCTTTGATTTGTCGCTGTCGCTTGGTCCAATTTGCTTCAATTTCGCGATCGATGGCCTGTAAGCATGCCTGGTAGTCTTGGAACGCCATCCGATCCTGTGCAATGCGAAAGAGACGTGCCTTGCGCTGTTCGTTCATGCGGGTCTGTTTCTGAAGCAGCTCTTGTGCCTGCCGCAAGGCGCTGGAGATGGAGCTATCAGCGTGCTCTTCCCAAGGAATGCGAATCCCAGGCTCGAGCAGACCCACCGCCTCGAGCTCCTGCCGCGCCTGGGACTCTACCTCGGCCATGGTCTTGTGTGTGTCCGGCGGCGGCTCCAAGACCAGCGCAGTATCGGCGTAGGCTGCGCCTTCTAAGGAACTGTCGTCGTCGGTGACAAGAATGGACGAAGCGAGTCGCTCCGTTAGGGGGCCGCACCATGCTGTGCGATTGTACATTTGCCGGTCACCAAGCTCCCGGAGTGTAAATGAGCAGGCTGGATTTGTGTCCGAAAGAAGCGCATGCGCAAGCGGCACATCGTCGTCATGGACTGCATTGCCTACGAGCGCCCGCGCCCGCGCCTTGGCTGGGTCGTTTTGCGCGCTGCCGTCGACGGTATTGAGCTCTCCGAGCAGTTCTGCGTCTTCTTTTCCCCATACTTTACGGTACGGCGTGCCGAGATCAGGGAACTGAAAGGGGTATGGGTCATCAGCCTTACTCGAGAGCCACGCAAGGTCGTCTTCGGTGACGGGCTTGAAGTAGGCGTCCGCATAATTGTAAAATGTTGTGGCCGGAACTTGCGTCGCGTCTTTGCCTTGCCGACTGCGACTCGCATCTTTCGTGATGCTCTGTCCAGGCGCAGGTGAGCCCATGCTCTGCGTATCACGATCCCGCCAGTCTTTGTTGGCAAAGTCGTCGTGAACGTCGAATGGGTGCGTCGGGCACGGCCTTGTTCCGCGCCTCGGCTCGAGTTGAGGAAGAGCCGCGGCGTGCACGTCGGCAGGTATATCCCAGCTAAACTTCGAGTCGTCCACAAACGTCTCGTCTACATCCACCACATGCGGGCGTGGGCGCAGCGTGACGGCTTCGGTGGGAGGCTGTTTTACGTGAGCAGGATCATGCGCTTGGATGCGCAACTTCACGCCAAGGCCCGTCCGCACGGACGCGCCAGGCTTGCTGGGCTCGTCCATGTCCGTATCGAGATCGCTGCTGGTCATCTCTGCGGGAGAACTGTGTGCGGTCTGCCGCCGCGGGCCCCTTCCGTAGGTATGGCTTACTGTCCCATTCGTGTGTGACCATTCTTGTTCAGTATCGTATACACTGAGGCCTGCATTCTCTTCATTCTTGTATACCGTGGCGTTGGATGTATTCGTGCGCGGCTGGTGGCCGCGCTCCGTCAGCAGTGCATTCAAACGCGCGTCTGCGTCGTTGCGCAGAAAATCTAAGTGCGTGCGCAGCGCCGCGAGCTCGTCCAGTTCGGGCACAGCGCTATTGTACATGCCCATGTAGTTTTTATACAGCTGCTCCGTATTTTTTAAGGATGCTAGTGCATCCGGCCCGTCCTGGGCCGGCAGCATGTTCGATACGATGGTTTGTACGGCGCAGCAACCTGCAGCATAGTCATACATACGCACGTGGACCCACGTGCAGATGCGTCATGTTACGCCACCGCAGCCACCCTGGTAAACGATTGCTACGATGGCGGATAGGGAACCGAGTACGGTGTCGTACCTGGCACCGTCACAGGCGAATGCCTTGATATACAGCACCTTGTGTGGGTTTATGCTCATCGGTCTGTGGGCTGGCTACAATACGCGGAATAAACAGGAGTTCATTAGTGGCGTAAAAACGCAAGCAGGTATGTGGGCGCTGTGCTCACAAAAGCGCTGCCTTTGGCCTTGAATTGGATTGCATCGAGTTAGTGTTGAAACAAACAGATGCGCAGGACATTTTAGCATACCCGTGATGGTAACGTATTTCACCGCAGCGCGCAAGACGTAGCGTGTCTATTCGTCGGTGACAGCTTGATGGCGCCGCCCTCTCTTTCTGTCATACGTGAAGATAACACGCAGGGTCAGCAGCTACGGGTGCCGTTGCCTGTGTTTCGGCACATAGCCGCGCATGCATTTCTCGTAAAGCGTGCGCGAAAGGCAACTTGGCTGAGATTATACCGTGAAAGCAAATTGCTTTATACCTGACCGAGATAATGCTCGCGAAGGGAATGCTGTGTGTCACTGGAGCTTCTGTGCGGCCTTGTGCTTTGTGCGTTCGGAACTAACACTTTCAGATATGTCGTCTTCTCTCCTGCAGAGTTATCCCGAGCTGGCACTCATGCCCCAGGCTGGTATCTTGGGCCTCTTTGCGTACACATTTGCCTCTGTGGTGCCGCTCTGGATGTTTGCCATTTTTGGTCCCTTGATTCGTCGCCTCTGCCCCGATGGGTTTACCCTCTCGGAGTATATGCGCCGGCGCTACGGCTGGCCGATTGGTGTGCTCAGTGCGCTAATTTTTATCGGGTTCATGTTTTGCTTCATGATTGTCGAGCTGAACACGTACGGCGTGATTTGCACCACGATTGCACCGAATGTAAACCGTATCATCCCCCCGCTGATCGTCGCTATTACCACTACAATTTACACGGCCTACGGTGGCTTCAAGGCGTCTCTCTGGACCGATAACTTTAATGCAATCGCAGTGATTATTTTCATCATTATCGGTGGCGCCATGTTTGGTACACAGCTGGACCTTGACAAAACCAAAGTGCACGAGAAGCCGGACAATAATGCTGACCCGTTGCAGCTTGGCATACTTACGCCGCAAAAGCTCGGTGGGGAGTTGTGGTACATTTTGCCCGTCTCCATCATCTTTTCCCAAATGTTTAATCAGGGATTCTGGCAGCGTGCGTTTGCATCCAAGTCGAACAAGGGGCTGTGGGCATCGGTGCTTCTCGCATCCCTCCCCCTATTTGCCATCATATTCCTCGTTGGCATGGCGGGTCCGTTGTCATATTGGGCGCACCAATGGCCGCCCAGCGAGCAAGGATACCCTTTGATTTCTGATGGCGACGAGGAAGATGGCTCAAACGCCCTCTTTTACGCGCTTCTTACCATGCCCAAGTGGGTCCATGGCATTGTGCTTGTCCTTGCCGGCGTACTCTCCTCCAGTGCCTATGACACATTTCAGTCCGCACAAATTAGTGTCATTCAAAACGATTTGTTTCTCGGCCGCGTCAACATTTGGTGGTGTCGTATCTTCTTGCTGCTGCTAAACGTACCTTGCGTTGCGCTCGCGTCGATCTCGATTGACATTTTTAAAGTGTTTCTTGTCGCAGATCTCGCGTCGGTCGCGGTTATTCCACCGGCATTCCTCGGCTTGAGTTGGCGGCTGTACATGTTGAATGGATTTGACGTGTTCGTCGGCGGCTGTGGTGGCTTTCTCACTGTGTTCATCTTTGGCACGATTTTCTACCACAATGCCATCGACGGCGGAAAGCTGATTGGCCTGCCGAATGATTTGTATGCGGACGACTATAGTGTGCTCGGCGCGTTTTTCGCTGCGCCATTGGGCGCACTGGGATTTGCTCTCGCCTCTTGCATTGTGCGCATCTTGTGCACATATCTGTTCTGCCGCGCGACGGGACGTGCCTTTACGGCACTCGAGTACCGCGAATACGATCTTAGGCACTGCGTACTGCCCCAGGACCGCCCGGCAGGGCTCCATGGTATCCATGGATCAGGCAATCCAGACGATGGGCGACGTCTGGATCCGGAAGCAAAGGAAGTGAACGATGGGTTTGACTCCAAGCTGCATGCAACCCATCGCATCCAGTGGCTTCCCGCTTTCCTAGGTGGCGGGTTGGGTTTGCACGACTCCGCGTCGGATATGGAGCAAGATTTCGGACATGACGAGAAGAAAGAGTGCCCAGACATGGATACCCCTCTTGCAGCCGAGTCTGTCTCGCATGTTTATTCAGATATGCCGCTCGAAATGCAACATGAAACACACTCTTTCCCGGTTACGTGAAGCGCTTTAATTCATTTCCGTATTTTTTATGTTCGTATCAGTAATCTATTGTGTGGCCAGTTTTAAAGTAATTTGGCTTCGCTACGTAGACGTTTTGTGTCCAGCGGTCTATTCTCCACCGTCGTTGCTGCACTCAGCGGGTGTACTTCCCCAGCCACCCCGCCGTGCGCTTCGCCTGGAGACCGCGGCGTATCTACTTCATCGACACGGCCGTGCGGTATGCCAGATAGACTGTTGCTACGGCCTTCTTCATAGCTGGGTACGGCCTTGTGTAGGAATGGTATCGGGGAAAGGATTGTCGCCGATCTCACGTCGAGCATTTCGCGCGGCGCGCCGTCGTCGTCATCGTCGTCTACGCCTATGTCGGCATGTGCGCCGAGCGCAGCTGTGACGGAAAGTACACGCCTAAGCGCGGCAAGGTACTTGGACCTGGTATGATAGTGGCGCTGCGGCTCGAGTACCAGCTCAGCAAGCCGCTGGAGGGTGAACGGCGGCGCGGAATCAAACTCGTCCAGCATGCTGAATACACTCTCCAAAGCACGGTCCAGTGCATCGTCTTCCAATAACACGTCCCACGTAGGGTAGGCAGGATCGGGCGGCGCCATTTTTGCAGGGTAGAAATCTTCCTGGTCGGCCTGGGTAAGATCGTGCTCATCGGCGACTAGCTCAAGCACGGAATCCGAGGGCTCCGGGGATGCATCCCTCAAACTCGATCCCTGCCCGTTGGCTTGGCGCTTGCGCAAAAGCGGCGCTAAGCATGCAGCCTTGCTGAGGACCGGCGTTGGCCTCGATGCAATCGCGTGCACATTCTGTATCAGCATACCGTATGCACCCACCTTGGTTATTTGCGATCGTATTGCAATGCTAAGCTCTGCCCAATTGTCGATGCTGCGGTGAGCCGCGCAGAGAGCATACCTTTCCTCATTGCCACTGGCAAATGCGCGTAGCACAGCGCGTTGGTCTCGCGTAAGCGTGCGTGAATTCGTACCTTCGCTGAGCGCATCGGGCGGTGGCGTATCGGACGGCGCTGCATCTGCTGTGGGCGTATGCTTGTCCGCCATGATCTGGAAAGAAGTGCTCCGCGTTGCGTGATAAATTAACACACATAAATCCCAATTGCCCCGCACGCCTGCAGAACCATGGCAAGTGGGCGGCGCAATGACGGACCTGCGCATGCAGCGCGGTGCTGTGGCCAGCGCACATCAAAACAAAACCTGTGATATGCAATGCAACCTGCTGCTGAACTTGGTTGTGACTATACTATAAACGTAGAAACATTGTCCGACACACAAGGGTGTACTGTCGTGCAAGTTTGGCGTAAGTCAGACATGCAAAGAAGTGTGCATTAGCCCGTGTCTTTATTACCTGCGTAGCAGATCAATTCTTAGTCGGAAGTGGCATGTCTTTCGAGTTGTCACGGCGCAGCTCGTCCAGCACAGCCGCTTTTCCAGCAGCAGTGAGCTTTGGCTTCCCGTTTTCGATACCGTCCTCAAAGTAGCGAGGCACAAAGTTGGTCCCTGCTTCTGCCCGTGCTTTCGCCTGGTCGCGCTGCTGCTGCTCCAAATCAATCTTCACATTCGTTGCACGCGAGTACTCTTTCTCGAGGATTGCCTTGGTTACGCCACTCCAAATTCGGCGACTTTCCAGCTCGTCCTGCTGCTCGAGTGGACGCACTTTTCGCTCGCACGGCTCCAAATCTGCCAAGTCAATCAGCGGATGTGTTGTCTGTGTGAGTCTTGCCTATCACGTACCTTTTCGTCTTTGTATCTCCACGTTAGTAAACCACGCCAGTTGCCTTGTATATAGACCAACACACGGTCAGAAGGCACTTTGCGAACGCTGGTATAAGACGCAGACGCATGGTCCGGTTCGTATGCGTAAACCACGCCTTCCACGGCGTACTTGGGCTTGGACAGCCACCCCTCCTCCACGTACTCCAGCAGCGCACGAAGGTACACGGGCTTGGCACCGTTGGCGCTCGGGGCCGGCGTACAGGTAATCGTCGCCGTGTCGGTGACCGCGGGCCAGAAACTGCCGCGGAAAAGACCAAAGATGGCGCCTGCGGGATGCGTTAGGTGGTATTCCTCGCCCACAGCGGACTTGGCTCGCACGCCATAGGTGAGCTTCACAAACACGCCCTGGTTTTTCTCGCCAGAGAAAATGCGCATTGCTGTGCCTGTAAACTTTGCGCTCAGCTGGTCCACACCGGTCATTTCCAAGCCCGCATCCGGACATGCATAGTAGTAGAACGAGACGGGGGGGTGGTGCGATACCTGCTCCGTCACGTACACAACACGCTTCTTGCATCCGTCATGATCCTGTGGCTGCTTCGTTACAAGCTCAAGATGGGTGGGTGGTTTTGTGTTTCCCACAGACTGGTGCGGCACAAACCCACCCGATGCGTCCGTTCGTAACGGCTCGACATCCCAGTGACAACGAAAATGCTCGCCCTGATGTTAGTGTGCAAAAAGCGCACGTACAAGAATGGAGTTGTATGGCTTGACCACTTTGCCATGCTGCGGTTAGTGCACGAGACCCAAACGTACAACAAATTTAAGCTCTTTCGTAACGGCATAGCGAACCATTGCAAGCATGCGGTCCATTGGGTCTTCGTAATCTCCAACAGTCACAAAAAAGTCCGCACGATCTTGGTAATTCCAGTATTCCAAATTCGGGATCGGCTCCATCATGTAAGCCGGCAGCGAAATACGCAGCGATGCTAAATCCTTTACGCCGACGGTTCGCTTCAGAATAGAAAGCAGAGTTTTTAGCTTGCTTGCATCTGTAGCGCTGGCTCCATCAGTAACAGAAGGATCGTGTTCTGCCATTACGTGCACAACAGAATATGGAGAAAGAACGGGCTAGGGGAAACGTTGAGTTCCGAGCATGCACCCGCATTACTAACACTGCATTGGCAAGCGCAGCCACGGGCCCTTTGCGCAAGCGAATCGGGCACAACACCCCGATTCTGCCCTACGCCGCTACTTCGATTGTTGCGCTACGCCGCGTGTCATCCGAAGATGACGTCGATGAGCCAGGACAAATGGATCGGGCTGATGCTCGCGGTGAGTTCCAGTGCGGCCATTGGCACGAGCTTCATTATTACAAAAAAAGTGTGTAAACGCTGGGGCTCACA
Source organism: Malassezia vespertilionis (assembly GCF_029542925.1). Classification (NCBI taxonomy): domain Eukaryota; kingdom Fungi; phylum Basidiomycota; class Malasseziomycetes; order Malasseziales; family Malasseziaceae; genus Malassezia; species Malassezia vespertilionis. The sequence continues at coordinate 188,369 of NC_079254.1, read as the reverse complement.
CTAGGGTTTAATGAGTGCCGCAGAAAATACGGCTGGGCTCGCGTCGGAGCGGCTGAGCTACCTGCAAAACCCAATTTGGTGGGCGGGTATGGCGACAAGTGCGTACATGTGCAGTATTCTAACATCAGTGGTTGTCGGCGAGGGTGCGTTGCGCGCATGACTTACAGCAGTGGCCAACTTTATTGCGTATACATTTGCACCGCCCATCCTGGTAACACCGCTCGGCGCATTAAGTGTCCTGATAGGGTATGTGGATGCAATTTTCTTATCCCAGTGCTGTTCTTGCATCGTTTATCCTTAACGAGCGCCTCGGTGTGATTGGAAAGGTTGGGTGCGCCTTGTGTCTTGTTGGTACGGTCGTGATTGTGGTCAACGCGCCCGAAGACCGCGACATTCAAACTGTGGACGAGATCCTAGCATACGCGATGCATTGGCCATTCCTTCTGTATTGCATTTTTGTCGCTGTCTTTAGCGTGTTTATGATATGGCACGTCGCGCCCTATCACGGGCGTCGATCCCCGCTTGTGTACCTCTCCATTTGCTCTTTGGTCGGATCCATCTCTGTGATGAGCGTCAAGGCATTTGGAGTGGCATTGAAGCTGACGTTCAACGGTAACAATCAGCTGACGCACGTCTCGACGTACTGCTTTGGGTTGGTGGTCGTGCTATGCATCCTTGTCCAGATGAACTACTTTAACAAGGCACTCGATCAATTCGAGACGAATGTGGTGAACCCCATCTACTACGTCATGTTCACAACGTCTACCATCTTTGCGAGTGTCCTTCTCTTCCAGGGATTTAACACGAGCGGCGCTGCCGCAGTCTCGCTCTTGGGGGGGTTTCTCACCACCTTTTTTGGCGTCTACCTTTTGAACTTGAACAAAACTGCCGATCCAGTCGCGCCACGGCATTCACGTATTGCATCGCAGGATGGGAGCAGGAGCTTTAGCGCAATGCGAACTCGCCCGAGTGAGGAGCACCTGCGCGACTCGTACGAATTGGAGCCACATCATGATATCGAGTCGCGCGTTGGCGGGGTAGATCCGTTTGTTCTTGGCCACGCCCAAGATGAGCTACCCAGCGTGCAGCCGTTCCAAAAATTTCACGACATACCCCGCGACAAATAGTGTTTGTTCGCTAGCGATTCATCACGTGGAGTTTGCATCGTTTCGCCATGTCGGCGCGTGGATTGCCGCTGCCGCCGGTGGTAGTGCCGCCATTTGAGTATTATGTAGTAGCGCCGTGCGTCGTACTTGCTCTCTTGTACAACTGCTTGCAGTTTGTCCCGAGCACATGGCTTCCCGCTGCGTGGTTTGGCTTTGTTGGATACCCTAGCGACATTTTCTTGTGGCTCGGCGAGCGGACCGCCGTATCCACGCGGATCTTGCGCGAGGCAATTGCGCCGCAAGGCACTCTTGGATCAATGCGTATAGTAACAGACTGGTATAAGCGGTTTGGCGAGGAAGGCATCGACAACTTTCTCTTGCGCTTGTCCAACGTCGAAGGGCGCAAAATGTACCTCGCCCTCGGCAGTATACCGATCCTGTCTTGCCTGTATTGCAGCACAGTCGAAGATTACAGAAACTATGCTATGCTCTCTTTACTTGGCGTGTATAGCGCACATGCTATGCTGCTGGGACTGCTGACAATTCCGCCACGCGGTGCATTCCCTGCACTTGTCAATTGGTACGTGACAGGGACGGCAACGGGTGCGCCGCGGCGCGCTGGCCTTGTATCGCTGTACACGCGTAAAGGCTCGCGTAAATTTGCTACTTGTGCACTACTTGCAGCGTTCGGAGCCGAATGTTTTGTTCTAACGCGCTCGCAGCAATTTGGCGGCCGGCACGGGCGGATGGAGCACTGGCACGCCAATATGCACTTAGTGCGCCACCTCTTTTTACTGATGCTCGTGCTGTGGGTCTACCTACGGCGTGGAATCCAAACACCGGCGTTGTCCGTGATCCAGTCTCTCCAATCGCTATCGGCTACAGAGGAGCATGTAAATGAAATCCTTGCGGCAAGGTCCGCCTAGTGTTTGTTTTATAAATACATTTTTTGTACCCATGCAGATTTTTGGACGCGAGTGCGACACCGTCGGCCGATTCATTCTACATCCTAGCCTGGACGCCCCGAAACCATACACGGCGCGGTTGTCCAATATGCTGCGGCACTCGTGCGAGCACGCCGCGTACGATACGTGCGAGGTCGTATCTGATGAATTAGAGGCTTCCTTGCTCTTTGGAGACAACCCTGGGACAGAATTAGACTGTCAAGGGGCGAAGAAAGCGCCTCAATTCTACATTGTGTACGTCTTGCTCCTTTTGGGGCTGGCAAGCGTAATCACAGTGGTGCTGGGCACAATCTACTTTCGGATCCCATCTACCTTGTATCTATATCTACTTGCAATGTGCTGCGTATTCCCCATTTTCTTTGCTGCAAATGTACGGCACATGACCCGAACGCGGCATTTTCCACACTCAAGGCTGGCCTCCGCGTGGATTATATTCACGGGAATCACGACTCTGTACAGTATAACATGCCTGCTACTCCCGCTTGTCGGACTATCCCATTATTCCGCACGCGGGCCGCCCAGGCCGCTCTTTCCAACAGCGCCTGGAATGTACAATGTACAAAACGAGACCATTTTTTGGGCATCCAACCTGCACAATTCCGAAGCGATTCTTCCGCATTACACAAATTCGCTGTTTCGCTTTATCAATATGATGGGCCCATCCAACGTGTACGTGTCCATTTACGAGAACAATTCCAAAGACCGTACGCAGGAAATGCTTCGCAGCTTGGAGTCAGCATTAACGCTCCGCGGAGTGCGTCACACAATTCGGACGGATATGCGCGCGGCATCGTTCTATGATATGTATCGCATCGAGCGTCTTTCCATCTTGCGCAATGAGGCGATTCGGCCATTGTACCACGATGCATCCGATGGCCTGCACGGCACGCCATTTTCTAAAGTCTTGTTTGTCAACGACATCATATTCGACGCAGAGACGGCGCTTGCATTGATAAATACTGCGGGTGGTTTGTATGATCAAGCGTGTGCTTTGGACTTTTACCCGGTTGGCTTCTACGATACGTGGGTATCGCGCGATATAACGCGCTCAAGGCCCCGCCCACTTTGGCCGTTTTTTAAGCGCCCTGAAGATCAGTACGCAATTGAGCACGGCGAGGCATTCGAAGTGAATAGCTGCTGGAACGGGATGACTGCGCTTGATTCGCGCTGGCTCCTCCAGCCTGTGAACGCGACGGTATCTCCCGTGGAAATGGCCTCTGAGAAGACCAGCACACATACAGGCAGCCAAGTGGTACCTGGTAAGGATCGATTCGTCGGCAGACATGCCAAATTATCCATGGACAAGAGAACCGCGGCTAACATACAGCTCGGCATGCACCGGTCCAAGCACACCCCCATTGTCGACCGGACTCCTTTGCATTCTTCTGCGCATCCTATCATTCACAATATCCCTGCAAATACTATGCGGAAGCATGAGGATATTACCGTACAATTACCCCTGAAATTCCGATTCAGCAAGACGTGCCATTCGTCAGAGTGCTTGCTGATCAGCTTGGATATGCACACAATGGCGTACCCAGATCCGCCGCGCATACTGATTAACCCGAGATTGGTCACGGCCTACGACTACCCCACCTACATTATGTACCATAACATTTTGTTCTGGCGAATCGTCCAGCCATGGCACCACATTTGGGAGCGCTGGATTGTGAATAAACTCTTCTACTTTTTCCCGGAAATCGGGCGCACCAATGATACGTGCCAGGATGCATTCAAAGACTTGTGGTCGCCCCGCCTTGCTACCCACAACACAGCATTTTTGCCATAGTTCCTGTAGCCATTTCACACCATTGTGCTGCAAGGCTTTCGCATCGTCACGTGCAACCGTGCGCCGTCGCTCTTCCCAGCATGGTGGACTCGGCGGTCCCTGGATTTGCGATGCCAGCTCCGCTGGCGCGTGGTCTTCCCCTGCTCGCGCCGGAGCAGCAGCCGGAATTTGATGTGGATGCGTTTTTGTGCTCGCGCGCGTACGGGCAAGATACGCAATCAATTCTAGGGGAATTGCGCGCCTATAGCAACACACTGCACGAACAGCTCGTCCACGTCATCAATGAAAAGTACCGCGAAATTGTGATGCTTGCTACCAAAATGCACAATGATGCCCATGTTATCCAGGAGCTGGGAGAAAACGCGGATCTGAGCAAAGCGTCTGCCGCGCTTGCCGCCCAGCGCCAGCGCCTCGTGGAGAAACACGGCGTGCTTTCTCAGGCCCAAAGTGCGAACCAAGCAGCGAGCGAGGAAAAGCGCCAATTGTTATTGCTCCTCGATATCGACTCGGCACTCGACCGTGTCCAGGACGCGATGAAGCCCTGTACAAAAAGCCTCGCGGCCGATGCACTAAGCGACGTACTCGACGCTTTCTCCGTTGCTGCTCTCGCCGACGCTCCAGAGATGACGGTAGGAAGCGTGCGTATGCAGGAAGAGCACCACACTCCGTCCCTTCCTATGCGCCTCGACCGTGCATTGCCTGCGTATACCAAACTGGAAGCGCTGGAAGCGCGTGTAGATACGACGCAGTATGGCGCATTCCTCGCGGCGCAAGCGCCTCGGAAAGAGCAGCTCCAAGCGCACCTTGTGCAACATGCCGAACAGCTGCTTCGTGCGCTTTTTGGCCCAGGCTCTGCACTGGTTCGCGCGCCGCGCGCCGAGTCATTGCCGTGGGGCGAAGCGACGCATGAGCAGCACATTGCATGGCTTCGCCTTGCGCTGCGCGTATTTACAGCGCTGCACGCAGACACCATTGCACTCGCCCTCTTTTCCGACTTGCTCATTCGCCCAATGTTGGAATCGCAGCCCCCAGTGCCTAACACATACCTCTCGCCCGCACTGTGCGACGATACCCAAGAGCAAGCCTTGCTCCATTCGCTTACAGGCCTTTCATTCCACGAGCACACCGATCTCGACGAGGCGGAAGCGTTGGTCCACACGTACAATGCTATCCTCACCCTCTCCCAGTCCCTCCGACCCATCTTTGCGTGTGCTGCCGAGGTTGGAACGGATGTGTTTGCACTGTTTTGGCAAGAATGCGCCGCAAAGCTCGTGCGCGAGCATGGAAATACCCTCTTTTTCGTGGGACGCCCCAATGCATTCCACCAAAACTACACCATCTCGCAAGCATTCCTGCACGCACTGCTTGCGCACGCGCCCAACGACCAAGCGCGCGCTGACTTTTATACCCACGAAGCCACGCGTGCGTTTGAGCGGCGCTGGCAGCTCAGTGCGTTTTTCCAATTGGCGTCGCGGACCATGGTGGCCGCGCTAGAAACGGGTTTGGCGCAGCCAGGCACGAGCGACGCATTCCAGCACGCTGCTTTTGCGCACCTCTTGCGCGCATTTGTGCTTCCCTGGCGTGCAACGCGGCATATCCGCGCGCTCAGTGCGCGGCAGTGGCGGCTTAGTTTGCACGTACTCAGTCGATACCAAACATGGCTCGCAACCTTGCTTTCTCCCGAGCCAGACGCGCCATCGCGCACCTCAACGCCCAGCCTGGACGATCCCGGCTTTGCGCCTGAGGAAGTTGAGCAGCTGCAATCACACGCGCTGCTCCTTGCCGATGCAATGCTCTTTGAGACACGCGTACGCCGCGTCTTTTCCGAGTGGATCGTGCCCAAGATTGCTGGCCCCGAGAGCGTTGCGCGCGCTTTGCAGGATGCGCTCGATGCCTCGCTCGGCCACGCCGAAGCACTGGCGCCGCGCGTTGGTAACGTCGTCGTGACCGCGCTGCAGCACCGCTGCGCCGCGCCACTCCGCCATGTTCGTGCAGCCAGCACGCAGTACCGCGCACTGGCCACGGATTCGCAGCAAGGCCACGTCCATCCAAGCGCCTATATTGCGCAAATCTTCACGCCGCTCTACCAGTTTCTCGGCCCGCACGACGGGGCGCTGCACCGCCGCATGGACGCTGCCGTGGTGCAACGCTGGGCAGAGGATGTGGTGCGCTGGACGCTGAGCAAGTATGCCGACGCTGTCGATACCATCTTGCGGAACCTCGAGTCGCTGCGGCGCCTCAAGCGTGGCGCGCAACTGGGCAAGGATGGTCAAGGCGCGGACAATGCCGTATTTGCGCAGCTACGTGTGGACATTGCAGCGCTTGAGCGCAGCATGGATGCGCTGCAAAAAGAAACACGGGTTGCGGTGGAGTATGACACGCCAGTATGGACACAGTTGCGCGCGCGAATTACCAGCTAAAGCTTTTCTATATTCTCGGTCTTGTCAAACGTGCGGCCGTGGACAAGGTCCAGGCCTTCGCCCGCGTAGGTAACCAATGGGCTCAGCTCCACCGCTGCGCCCTCGGCAAGGATCGCGCCGTTCTTTTCGAGCCAGCGCGCTTGCTGCGCAAGCAGGTCTCTGCGCGAGGTCTCCGAATTGTCCGATTTTGACCCACTCGCATTCTTGAGCGGGCTAAACTCTTCGCGGCGTGCCACTTCGTGGATTGCGAGTTTCGGGCAGAAAGGGAACACGTCAAAGATGAATAGCTCCATCTTGATCCCGTTTGGCGTGTCTGGCTTGACCCGCTCGCCAGTGCGGAGGTCTACAGTAGGTATTTTCTTGCGCGCGACGTGGTAAGCCATCTCGTGCTCGAAAGACGGCACCTGCTTGGCAAGAAACTCGGTGGTGTAAAAGTGGTTCGCAATGTTGGCATCGCGCAAGAGCAGCTGGCCATGGGCGTCTTTGGCCTCGCTCAACTCCGTAGGGATCTCAGAGTACTCCACAACGCTAAACTTGCCATTCTTGCGCGCCACTACGCCGACAGCCTCCCCAGGTTCCGTTTTCTGCACGACCTTAACGCCCGTCGGCACCTGTTTTTCGACACAGACGCCGATAAACACGGGGTCACCCACACGCACAAGACAGTTGTCCACTCCGTAGGCATGCAGGTACTTGATCCCGCGCTTCTCAAGATCGGAAATGACCGTGTCTTGCGTTCCTTTGCGCATCGGCGCGCGCAGCGCGGCGTACACACCGCCATTGCCGTCCGGCGCCGTGGCAATCTTGTGGGGCGCATCGAGCATAATCTTGCCCTCGTTCGAGATGCACGGGAGCGTACCCTGCTCAAAAAAGATCACATTTTCCTTCGCAAGGCCAAAGTAGCGGTGCTCGACAAAAAAGGCCTCGGTGGGCGCTCGGGTGGGGCCAGAGGTCATGACGTACCACGGAATCACCACCTTGTTTTTTCCGGCGTGCTCCGCCGCAAGCTGCTCCAGCTTGCGAATCCGCTCGGCCTGGAGCTGGAAGAGGCTCTTGTGGCTCGGGAGCTGGATGTCGAAGCAGCCTTTCGGGGCAGACGAGCCAAGCCTTGTGCCTTGGCCGCCGGCGAGGAGCAGCACGCCGACGCTCCCGGCACCGATCGCATCCAGTCCAATTTTGGTGTAGTGGTGTGCTGCATCCTCGTCATTGACCGTGGACACAACGATGTCCTCGGGCGGGGGCGCAACATCGACGCCCGAAGCGTTGCGTGCAGCTTCGTCGGCGTCGAGCGCCTGTTGTACGATGCGGTTTAAACGCACAGGGTCTACAATGCTCAGTTGCTCCACAAGTGCGTTCTTATCGTCGTCGGACAAGGTGTCCCAGAAGGCAAAGACTTGTTCCTGGCCCGCCTCGGCAAAGCGTGCGCGGAGTGCGGCGAGGTCGGTCATGGTTAGGGAAGTGCGGGCGCCAGGCACGTGCCAGTTACGACCAGCGTGTGTGGAGGCATGAAGGCTACCAGGCTACAAAAGCGCCTACGAGAGCGTTGCGCCGGCAAACTTTTTCGAAAAGCACGGGCCGCGCTCGGTGCAAAGAAGAAGCGGTGCTTTGTCGCCGTCAGGCGCGTCGGGAAGTGGGCCGTACCATGCGGCTTGCTTCGTATCCGTAGTCATATAGTCGGGCTGGATCGCCTCAAAGACCTTCTTTTTGGGGTTCATTTGCTCCAGCGGCTGCATGCCCTGGTAGCCGTCGACAAAAATCACGTCGCCAGGCACGCTGCCCTCTGGCGGAGACACGGGATCAATTCCGCCCTCCTTGCCGTCTTTGCTAGTCGCGCACAGGAGCATTCCGTAGCTCTTAATACCGCGCATCGCTACGGGCTTGAGGTTGCAGATACCCACGACCATGCGGTCGCGCATTTCGTCAATCGGCACAAAGTTGACCAAGCCAGAGAGGATCGTGCGTGGCCCCTCGGGCTCGCCAAAGTCGACCTTTTCGAGGTACAAGGCGTCCGCATCGGGATGCTTGCCAATGTCGACAATGCGGCCCACACGCATATCGACCATGCTGGGCTGCGGTCCCGCGTCCGGCACGGGCACTGCAGCACCTTTGCCGCCCTTGCCGCCCTTGTCTGCCTTGGCTTTCTTCTGCTTGCCCGCAGCAGCCTCCGGCTGCGTTTCGCTGGGCTGGCCTTCGCCTTTGCTCTTCTTCTCCTTGCCTGCACCGCGCGCAATCTTGGGAAACCCCTCAAACGCAGGCTCAAACGGGACCACAGGCGGATCAAGCTGTGCGCCTGCAGCAAGATGCGACATATGCGAAAAGTAGCGCGCAAGCGAAGGATGGGCGTGCTGCGCACCCGGTGGAAGCGTCGACACTACGTCGTACAACGATGCAAACAACGAGTAGTCCGCCGCAGTCACCCGGTTTCCGCTCAAAAATGTGCGCAGCGAAAGCTCTTTATCCAGCTTCTCCAGGCTGCCGTTCATCCCCTCGACCTCGTCGAGCCATCGGTCCGTCTCTTTGACATCGGCGTCGGTCGCGCCAAGCACCTCGTTCGGCTGCTGCGTCAGCGCGGCAAGATCATGAGCATAAACACGCAGAGGCTGATTTGTCGCAGCAAGCGCCTTGAGCGCCGCCTTGTCCGAGACCAGCTGCGCATACACTTCAGCAAGCAGCTGCCGCGAACGTTGCACCGACATGGACGTGGAAAAAATAGCGGCGCTTCGGCCGAAGTAAGACTACACACTACTCGAGCTCAAAGATGGCGTCGTCGGCATCGTCCGTGCGCGGGAGGATGGCGGGCGAGCTCGGCGTGTGGAATCGGTCGCGCCCATAGTTACCCGCACGGCGCGTGCCCTCCTCAGGGGCAAACCGCGCTCCGTACAGCGAAAAGCTACGGTCTCCAATCGCGCCGGGCGGGCTGAGCGTTGGCGAAATGACAGGCGCGAGAAATGGTGATGCGTGCACATTTTTCGGTGCGTTCACAGAGCCAGGCATGCCTTGCGCGCCGATCCTCCCGTTAGTGCTGTTGAACATGCGGCTATGCTTGTATGCGGGCGGCGAAATATCCTGGAGCGCGTCCAATTCAAAGCCACGCGACGGCAGGCTTTGGCTCGCATGGCCGAGCACAACGGGACGACTTGTCGTGTCGCGCGTATGCAAAGTGCGCCGCTCGCGCTCGGCATTGGTAAGCAGATCACTGAGACTCGACGGCAGGAAATCTTCCGCATGCTCGGCAAGTGGATCGTCCGTGCGCGGCACGGACCACAGCGACTCGGCCGGTGCGTTTGGCGCGTTTGGCGCCGCGGGCTCCTTGTTTGTGTTGAAAAACAGGCCGTGAGATCCAGGATAGCTGAATGGGCTCGTGCCGAACCCCAGCATGGCGGCGTCGTGCGATGCGCGCGCTGGATCGGCGTCCCAAGCCGACCTGGACCCGTTGTGGAGTTTTGCATTCCGTAAGGAGGACGAAAGTGAAGAAGTGGCATCGTCCTCCTTGGGCATGCGCGCGCCAGGCACAAACACCGCATCCGGCGCTGGGGGAAGTATCGGTGTGCCGTGCGTGCGCCCCCCCTTTTCGTCGGGCCGTTCGTCGGGCCGCGTATTTTGTTGCGACGCGCGCTTATTCTTGCGGTCCATGCTCATGGGCTGGCCCGGCATAATATGTGCAAGTGCACAGCGGTGGCCAAAACGGCAGCTCCCTTTTACATACCACTGGCACACTGCCTTTTGCTGTCCTTCGGCGGGAAAAGTGTGAGCAAAGGGGCAGGCATCCCCTGCGGAGCATCCATTATTTCGGAAAAACTTGCACGGGACTTGGCCGAGCGCTTCCTTTTTTTTTGTGCTGAGCTTGGCATTGGCAAGCGCGCTGCCGGCGTCTTGTGCCGTATCGTTGCAATGCTCGTCGCGCCGCCGCGCCGAGTCAGACTCTTTGGCGCGTGCGCGTCGCTTTCGTGTGGATTCAGGCTTGACCAAGAGCTGGTCAAGCACGACAAACAGCAATGGGAGCGTACGTGGCACTTTGCCGGGGCCAAGCACGGCAATCGGCGCCATTTCTAGCTCCGCATTGCTGGGTCGCACCGCTGTGCGCAGCAGTTGGTGCGCAAAAATGGGCGCTGCTGGGGCACCCGCACTGTGTAATGGCATACGCTGCTTGTCGCGCGCCTCGTCCATCAGCAGCGATGTGCCGGAATTAAAAAGAGACTCAAGAGGCGCAAGGGACGCCAGGGGCGTGCGCCGCAGACCGAGCACACGGAGCGCAGGAAGCGCGGGCGAAACGCTCGCATCGCGCTCCGGGAGCGCAAACACGGCGTCGCTCAGCTCATTGCCCTCCAGATCTAGTTCTTCAAGCGCGGTAAGCGGGAAAAAAAGGTGCAAGGGCAGCGATCCTTTTATCGCGTTATCGCTCAAATCCAAGCGGCGCAGGTGCGTCGGCAGTGCCAGTGCCAGTGCGCGCGGGCCAGTCAATGCGTCCAGCGTGAGTCGGTTATGGCTTAGATCAAGCGTGCGAAGTGCGGGCATCGGTGCGCCGTCCATCGTCCACAACGACGCAATTTTATTATGACTTACATCAAGGGAGGCAAGGTGCTCGAGCGATAGCAGGCATGCGGGGAACGCGGTCAGTTGATTGCGCGCAATGTTCAGCGCGGTCAATTGCTGCAAATTTGACATGCTATCCGGCAGCGTGTAAAGCAAATTATGCTGCAGCTCGAGCCATGTAAGCCCGGCAAACTCGCCCACGCTCTCGTCGACCTCGTCAAGCTCGTTTGCCCCGAGCTGCAGGACGGTGAGATCGCACCGGTTGTACCACGGGCCTTGCTCCTCGTCGCCTTCTGTGTACCAGTCCGGTACTTGGTCCTCCAACAAATCAAAAAGCTCTTCGGGCCACGCGTTGAGCGAGGGAAATCGCGACGCAAGGTTCGCACGGCCCGTCACACAGGCTGTGCGCACAATTTCGTGGATTGATTTCTGCATAAGGATGGGGTCACGCAATGGGCCATCCTGCGTGCATGCCAGTTCTGCCCGTTTCTCGGGCGATCGGCTCGCCGCACGGTCCCTGGCAATCGCAGCCCTCACCGCTTGCGACATCCACGCCCGGTCGTGCTGCGTGCCACAAAGGCCGTACGGGTCGGCCCTCTGTCGACGGCTATGTTTACTAATATGCGCGCTCGTGCCTCCACGTTACCACGTGTGCAGCCTTGGTGCTAGGACGCTACGGACCGCGGTAGAACTTGTTCGGGACGAACGGCATGCGCGTCACGACCGCGTCGCGCGGCTTGCCGCGGATTTCCACCTTGACGGGCGTGTCCTTTTTATGGTATCCGTTTTTCACATAGCCCATAGCTATGTTTTTGCCCAGCGTCGGGGAGGGAATGCCCGAAGTCACCTTGCCGACCTCGGTGGTGCCGTCTTCGGCAAAGATTTTGGCACCTTCGCGCGCGATACCGCCGGTGACGGTAAATCCAACGCGGCGGCGTTGAGGTCCTTCCTTGAGCTCCTTGAGCACACGCTCCGCGCCCAGAAAGTCGGCGTCCGCGCGCCGGTCCTTGCCGACGGTCCATGCGAGCCCACCCTCGATGGGGCTCACACTCTCGTCAAGGTCGTGGCCATAGAGGCACATGCCAGCCTCGAGGCGCAGACTATCACGCGCAGCAAGACCTGCGAGCTGGACCTCGTCATTCTCGATGAGCGCAGTAGCAACGTCATCCACGTAGCCCGGCGGAACAGAGATCTCAAAGCCATCCTCGCCGGTGTAGCCTGCGCGAGCAACATGGCACAAGACCGTCTCGTTCGTTTTGCTGTTCACCGCGACGGGCACCCATGCACTCCTGCCAAATGTCAGCTTCGCGAGATCAAAGCTGTGCGGGAGCACACTGGCGAGCACCGAGGCCGACGTGGGACCTTGCAGTGCAATCAGTCCTTGCTCCTCCATCACATTGTGCCTGAACGTGGCTTCGGGGTGCGCCTGCTCCCACGCCGCTTTTTGCTCCGCAAAGTGCTGCAAGTCCTCGTCGCGCCGACCGGCGTTAGTCACAACGTAGAACTTGTTTTCGGTGTGCTTCGTGATGATCAGATCGTCCAGTATCCCACCGCTTGGGGACATGAGTACAGAGAGGGTGGAGCTAAAGGGCTCCAGGCTTTGGAGCGACGCCGGCGTGAGGTGCTGCAGGAAGCGCAGCGCGCCGGGCCCTTCAAACATGTGCTGCACCATGTGGCCCACATCAAACAGACCCGTGTGCGAGCGCACATGGTGGTGCGACGCAATCTGGCCCACATCGCTGTAGGACAAGGGCATCGAGTAACCGCCAAACGGCACAAGCTTGGCGCCGTGCCGACGGTGGAATGCATGCAGCCCCGTCTTATTCAATTCAGCGGCACACGCGCGCGCAGAAGAGAAGAAACGCAACGGGGAAGACCCGCACGCACGCTGTACTGCCCCCGATCCGGCAAGCCTCGGTGAAAACACCGCACGCAACATGGTCTCGCTGGCGGAAACGGGCTCGAGGCCCCCCGCTTTTCGTGTGCGGCCGAGATCGGTAATCGGGCAAAAAGAGTGCCGTGCGCCGCCGCAAAGCTGCATCGTGGCGCCATGAGCACGCAACAATGTACACCCGTCGCACAGGTGCTAGCAGGTGAGCTGTGGGCTTGTGCTGTGGTAGGGGGGTACAAATGCGTATGCGTTGTAATCCATGTGATTTTTGGCCGCGGCGGAGGGGTGCAGCCTGCGTGGAGTGCAAACGAAGCAGCGTACCGTCCGGCGCGCTTTTTGCGGCGCGTGCACACGCTGCAGAACGTGCTTTTTGCGCTCGCGAGCTGCGGGTTCATCCTTGCACGGGTGCCATATGCGGTGCTGGATGATACCACCGTGTTCGGCTTTACGTCACGCACGATGCTTACTTTTGCCTATAGTGTCCTCTGGAGCATTTCGCTCTTCATGCTCGTTACAAGCAGTGGCGGCGCACCGCGCCTCCGTGCAATTGTCTGCATATTTTCTCTGACACTGCTGCTTTGTCTGGGAGAGATATTCCGCGCGGTGTTGCGTGCGCCGTTCACCGTATGGAACTGGACGCATTTTGGCTTGCTCGTCTCGCTGTGCGGCGTCGCAGGCTGCATGCCAAGCATCCCGCTGCGCGTCGTGGCTGGGGGTGATATTGCTGAGCTCACAGCGCGCGAGGATGCTCGCGATGTGCTCGAATTGGGCGACGACACCCCGCCATTGTTTGTCGCGCCGTGCTCCGCCATGGACAATTCACCGCTGGGGTATCTTTTTTTCTGGCACTTTATGCGCCTGATCCGTGCGACAGCCAAATACGGTCTCTTGCGCCCATTAGACGTGCCCGTGCTGGGACACGATTTGCAAGCCTCGACGCTGGGCCACGCAGTTGCGCAGCGCTTGGCCAAGACAATGCCCTCGAGCGTGCCGAGGTCCGCGCCTGTGCACATCGGCCTCTGGTCCAAGAATGTGCGCAGGCTTATCTGGGTGCTCATTGTGGCGAACAAGGCGCTCCTCACGACCATGTTTGGCCTCACGGTGCTGTGTGTCGGTGCATACTATGGCCCCACCTTTTTTGCAAATCGCATCTTTACCGTGCTGGAGCAGGAAACGGACCGGGTGCAGAAGGCCATGCCCTGGGTGATGTGCCTCTTTTTTACCGTGATTTTTAGCAGCATGCTGCAAGGCCGGCTTTGGGCCGTGCTCGAGGGCGATCTGCAAGTCCGACTTTCCACACAGCTCTCCACCATCCTCTACAGCAAGACACTGCGACGGCGAATCGATGCGCAAACTACACAGGACGAGGATGGACCGACTATTGGAGGCAGCCAGGTGTTTACGCTGCACCTCGTAGACCTGAAACGTGTCGCTGCGATTGCGTTCCACCTCTTCACACTCACCACGGTGCCTTTTGAGCTGCTCGTCGGCGGCTACTTTGCTTACCGCGTCCTCGGCATCGCCGCTGTGATTGGTCTCCTCGCCACCATTGCACTCCTCCCTTTGATTCATTTTGTAAGCAGAGAGTTTGCGCGAACCAACGAGCGCCTGATGAGCGCGCGAGATCGGCGGATGGGCCTGCTGAACGAGTGTTTCTTGGGGATCCGCATGATCAAGTCGCAGGCCTGGGAGCAGCGCTTTGACGAGCGCATTCAGCACCCCAGAAATGCCGAGCTGCTTGCGCAGCGCAACACCTTTTTCTTCAGTGCGCTTCTCAATTGCATCATGCAGCTCAACCCATTGCTGGTCACCATCGTGGCTTTTTCGTACTATACCCTCGTCCTTGGGAACCAGCTCACGCCCAAGGTAGCATTCACCGCGTTGTCTGTGTTTACAGAGCTGCGCTGGACACTCACGATGCTGCCGCAGTCGCTGACCAGTCTCGCGCAGTCGCTCATTTCCTTGCGGCGCATCGCCGAGTTTCTCGAGTCTCCAGACGTGCCACTCGTGGACAGTGCTCAAGATCCTTGTGCACCGCCCTTTGTCGCCTTTGTGGGCGCGGCAGTTGCATGGCCCTCGACCACGCGCACAGACACGTTTTGCTTGCACGACCTCTCTTTGCGCTTCGCCCCGTCCAGCCGCACCCTTGTCTGCGGCCGCATCGGTGCTGGGAAATCCCTGCTGCTTCTTTCGCTCCTCCACGAAACCGACGTGCGCGCAGGGAAGGTGATGTGCCCCCGCTCGCCGCCCGACGCTGCGCCGTACGATGCAGAGTCCATGCAAGAGGCCGAATTTGCGCTGAACACGCCGCATTGGCTGCGTGCTGATTTGGTGGGCTATGCGCCGCAAACGCCGTTCCTCCTCAATACCAACATCCGTGAGAATATTCTGTTTGGCTTGCCGATGGGAAATGCTTCGCGGTACAATGCTGTGCTCGACGCATGCTCTCTTCGTCCAGATCTCGCCCAGCTGGAGCACGGCGATTTGGCCCATGTCGGTGAGAACGGCACCGAACTGTCGGGCGGGCAAAAAGCGCGCATTGGACTTGCGCGTGCGATTTATTCACGCGCCATGGTACTTTTGCTCGACGATGTGCTCTCTGCTGTCGATGCGCACACTGCAAAACACATCGGCGAACGCGTGTTTGGCGGGCCGCTCCTTGACTCGCGTACCGTCGTGCTTGTCTCGCACAATGTACAGCTCATGGGACCGCGCGTGGATCGTGTCGTGTACTTGGAGCATGGAAAAGCGCAGTACGAAGGGCGGGCGAGTGAGTTTCTCCGCTCGCACTACTTTTCGGGGCTTGTCGAGGAGGAAAAGGAGGAGAAAAAAGCCGCGCCCGAGCCTGTTCCGCTCAGCGCAAACAAGCCAGCGTCGCGGTCCAACGAGCACCGCGAGCAAGGCGGAATTTCCACCCGCGTATGGACTGCGTACATCCGCACTGGCGGCGGATGGGGTCTGTGTCTCCTGACCTTTTTTCTTTTTGTCGTCTCGAATTTGTGGGAGTTGGTGAACAACACCTGGCTGCGCGACTGGAGCAGCTCGCTCGGCCGCTCCCAGCACGACAATGCCTGGTGGCTCTCTTGGTACGTTGTGTTGGTTGTCGCAGGCCTTGTGTTCAGCTTGCTTTGCTGGCTCAGCATCTTTTCCGTGTCTCTCTTTGCGTCGCGCTCCTTGTTCGATGCGATGCTTTGGCGCACCTTGCGCGCGCCGCTCCATTTCCACGACCAAATTTCGCGCGGCCGTTTGCTCAACAGGTTTGGCCAGGATTTGGAGGTGGTCGATGGCGGCTTTGCACAGTCCATTGCCGACGTGATGACCAAGGCTACCCAGCTCTTGGCCACCTGCATTGCGCTCTACATGGTCGGTGGCTGGCAGTTCATCGTAGCGCTCCTCCTCCTCGCCCCGTTCTACGTGTTTGTCAGCGAGAAATACGTTGCAACAGCGCGCGATTTGCAGCGCCTCACGTCTACGTCGCGCTCTTTGGTCGCGAATGCGTTTGGCAACGCTGTGCACGGCGTCACGCTTTTGCGCGCCTTTGGCGCACAGGAGCGATTCACGCGCGATATGCACACCGCGCTGGACAACAACAATCGGTACGTGTGGTGGACGAGCCAAGGTGCGCGTTGGATCAGCCAAATGTTTAATCTGATCTCCTCCTTCCTCATGCTTGGCTCCTGTATCCTCATCCTCTGCATTCCCGATATCGACGTGCCGAGCGCAGACTTTTCCATCACCTTCCTCATCGACCTCAACTTTGTCCTGCTCATTCTCATGCGCATGTACACTGTGCTGCAGACGAACGGTGTCGCTGTCGAGCGCGTATTTGAGTTTGCCGCTTCGATCGAGCAGGAAGCGCCGGAGCGAGTGGAGCCAAGGCCGCCGCACAGCTGGCCAGCGCACGGCGCGATCCAGGTCAAGGATCTACACGTCGGCTACGCCTCCCAGCCCGAAACAGACATCCTTAAAGGGATCTCTTTTTCCATCGAGGGCGGGTCATCCTTGGCCGTCGTTGGACCCACCGGCAGCGGAAAATCCACGCTCGCAAGTGCGTTTTTGCGCTTTGTCGAGGCGCGCCAAGGGCAGATTCTGATCGACGGGTTGGACATTCGACAGATGGGCTTGGCCGATTTGCGGTCCAGGATTCAGCTCGTGCCGCAAGATCCTGTCATTTTATCGGGCACACTGCGCTCCGCTCTCGATATCGTCTACGAGTATACCGACGAGCAGCTGCTCTGTTGCCTCGAAACCGTGCACTTGGTGGATGGACCTGCGAGTCCGTTTGCCAACCTGAACATGCCAATCGCCGAGAGCGGCAGCAATTTGTCGCATGGACAGCGCCAGTTGTTGTGCCTCGCACGTGCCATTTTGCGCGGCGCCACCGTGATGCTCTTTGACGAAGCAAGTAGCTCGATGGACAATGAAACGGACACGAAAATCACCGAGCTCATCTCGGATTCGTTTGCGCAAAGCACTGTGATTACTATTGCTCACCGCTTGGCCACAGTGATTGCCTATGACCGCGTGCTATTCCTGGAAAATGGCAGGATCGTCGAGCTCGACGAGCCGTACGTGCTGCTCCAGAATTCCGCTTCGCGCTTCTGCCAACTCTGCCGGAGCTTGGGGCCGACAGAGTTTCTGTCTCTCCAGAAAACGGCCAAGGAGGTATACACTCGTAGACATCGGAGCAACAGCTCTATTTTGGAATAGCCAAACAATACTCTGTACTTTTTATCGCGCCGCTCACGCATTCGGCCAAGTGCTGGATCAGGCGCACTTCATTGGCGCCCACACGCAGGCCCAGACGAAACAGCTCCGTCTCGCCAATGTGGCGGCGCGCATGCGGCGCAGAGAGGGGACGCTGGGCTGCGGGTGTGTACGCCTCGTGTGCAAATACCGGACTCTGCTTTCCCACGCCGAGGATGAGCTCCAGCGCAGACTGCCGATGCTGGTCGGTCGGCAGTGCATCCCACGTTTGCAAAGCACAAAAAAGTGCCTCATTTTTCTCGCCGTACGGGTGCAAGGGCGACGCCGGCTGGACAATCTCGCGCAGTGTCGCGTCCTTTGCGATAGCCTCGAGCTCAAAACGCCGCAGCGGTTTAGGATCCAAGCGGCGCAAAGGGTCCATGTAGATCAGCGGGTCAGGCTCGGGTGGGTAGTGCAGGCTATCCAACGCACGCAGCGCTGGAGACGATGGGCGCACAAACGGATGCGTCTCCTTCTCCGAGCGGCCGGGCGGCGCACTTGGTGCCAGAGGCACGATCTTGGTGCGTCGCGCCTGCTGTGCTTCTGCTTGGCCTATTTCGCGTTCGACGTGAGCAAGCATGTCGTTGTCCAGGAGAAACTGAAGTACTTGTGCGAGTGCATGTACGTGCTGCTCGATTTCGTGGCCGAGCAAGGCGCGGAGCAGGTCAGGGGGGTCGAATGGGTTGCGCGGGGCAGCGCGGGGTGCGACGCGGCGGACTGGCTCTTGCGGTGCAGTGCGCTTTTGTGCACTGTGTGTTGCTTCCACTGTTTCTCGGCGCTCGGGCACAGGGATCTTGGAAGATACTGCGTCGCGCTCGGGATCCATGTCCGAGTCGGACGACGCCATGTCGCTCGAGGTATCGGGATGTGTGTCGGGCGCGGCTGGTTGAGAAGAAGCTGCGTCTTTGGCGCCGCGGATCCTGCGCTGCGCCTCTTTCTGTGCGACGACAGCGGGCGTTGGGTACCGTTTTCGCCGCTGCTTGATCCACTCTTCGATCAACGCGGGCGTGTTCAGCTGAATGTTGAGGCCCACAATGGTTGCACCGGCAGGACCATCTGCGCCGCGCATAATTCCGCGCCGATTTCGTGCCGCAAGTTCGCGCTCTTCGGCAACTCGCATTGGATCGCGCTTTTTTAGTTCGGCGAGGCCGCCGGGGGGGTATAGCAAGTGCCTGTCGGCGCGGTGCAGCATGAGCTCCTGTTCGGAATTCGTAGTATATGTGCAGGTATATTGCCGATCAAGTATTGAGTACGTACAGCGGCACGCATGCACGCCGCGCGGACGCGGCTGCGTCCATGGGGAAATGTGCGGACGGAGCGGCGCGCTTTGTCGAGGCCTCGTCACCTGTGGTCGCGGCGGCGCGGGCGATGCTTGTGCGTGCGGTGCAAGCGCTGCATGTAACGATGCTGTTTCTACTGGTTTCGCATCTTCTGCCCCGAAATCACCGAGATAATTACCGTATTCATCATAGCGCGGCACTTTTTTCGCTCGCCGCACATGGCTCATGGCGCAGAAGAAATGTGGAGGTGTCATTATGGTATCTATGGCATAAACGCCGCAGATGCAGCATCGGCGAGCGCAAAAGCGCCCGCATCCGTCGCAGCACCCGTCACCGAAGAGGGCGGTGCATCCGATGGAGGCTGCGCGTCTTTATCTTGAATGGGGTTTTCCGGCTCGTCGAGCTTGAGGGAGCGCAGCTCTTTGGCGTACAAAGCCTGGACGGGCGCACCGCCAAGCTTGCTTTCTAGCCATTCCAGTGCACCCAAGTCCATAACAATCTTGGGGTACTGGAGAATCTGGTACGCATGTAGCTCTCCAGGCTTCTTTTCGTTTTCAGCACGCGGTTTGTCGTGCGGTGGGAGGGTATGCAGTTGCAAGAGCTCCACGGCAGGGAGGTTGCGTGAAGCGAGGTTGAAGTTGCGCACGTAGCGCGCGTGACGCTGCAGCTGCTCGGCGCCATACGTCGGCTCGGCAGACGACGGACGTGCGTCCGTGCGCGCGTGGGCCACACCGAGATCAGGACGACGGGGAGCAGTGAGAAAGAGTGCATGGCCCCATTGCTTTGCGCTTAGGAGACGTGCCAAGCCGTTGGTCGAAGTCGGCGGCGCCTGCCATACAAGGCTCGGAACAACGTGCATGCTTCCTTCGCGCAACCTTGCGCTCAAAGCAGACCGCAGCGCAAGCTCACGCACTTTGCGCGGAAGCTCTGTGGCAAAATCACGCGGACGAGGACCGTGGGCAACACCACCTTTGCGCAGCATGGGGTTCCCGCGATCGCTTAGACGCGCTTTGCCTGTGCCTTTCTGCGGTCGTATGCGGTGACCAGAGAAGTTGACTTCGGCGCGCGTCTTGGTGCTCGCTGTGCCACTGCGCAATGCGTCTAAGTAGTATACGGCGGCCATATGCATTGCGTGCTGATGCGGTGCAGTGTCAAATACGTGCGAAGAAAGCGGCACATATTGGTTCCGCTCGTCCTGCGCAGAGGAGCGTGTGCTCGGGTTCAAATAGCTCAAGCGGATGTGGACTACAGGGTCGCGCCGTTCCACTGCGAAAAAATCCGACGCAGGGCGGCCGTCAAAAACGGTGCATTCAGTATTTGCGTCGCCATTTGCGCGCGTGTTTGTAGAGTACATGCGCTGAAGCTCGCCTCGTGCGTATATAGTCCCCGTATTCTGTACCACACGCGACTCTGCCGCGCGCAGTCCAAGGCGCGCGCCCACAGCAGCGAACATGGTAGTATCGAGTGGAGCGTCGCGATCGTGTAATATCGGCCGAGGCTGAATAAGCTATTTGAAGAACTGTACGATTTGGTATGTACACGTGATTGATGCAACAGCTGCTTTTCGAGCCGCCCGCGCGAGTTTCCTCCTCAATCATACAGATGTCTGACTCGAAGGGTGCAGTGCCGTTCGTTTCGTGCTTCGGCAAGAAGAAGACTGCGACGGCTGTCGCCCACGCCAAGGAGGGCCGGGGTCTCGTCCGCTTGAACGGCCACCCGATCTCGCTCTCTGGTCCCTCGGAAAGCCTCGCTTGGAAGGCTTACGAGCCTTTCCTGGTGGTCGGCGCCGACAAGTTTGCGTATGTATTGCTCGGGAAAACTGACAAACAGCACTGTTGACATCCGCGTTCGCGTCTCTGGTGGTGGTAACACGTCGCAGGTTTACGCTGTGCGCCAGGCGATTGCCAAGGCCCTCGTTGCGTTCTACGCCAAGTACTACGACGCCGCGTCGGCGCTTGAGCTCCGCCAGCTCTTCATCTCCTACGACCGCACGCTTCTTATTGCTGACCCGCGCCGCTGCGAGCCGAAGAAGTTTGGTGGTCGTGGTGCGCGTGCGCGCCGCCAAAAGTCCTACCGTTAAGCGGTGGACTTGTGCAATGCAGTTTCTTTGCTTCGGTTTATGCCTCGTATGCATGCTGTGGTACCTGTGTTCATACTTGATTATCTCTGCAGCGATCCTCCTGGAGTGAGTGATTGCGGTGGATAAAAGGCTCTTTTAGAGCAATATATGGCTTTACCCAAACCTACTGTCCCTTTTCACAGGCTTTCTGCCGCGTCAAGCCACTTGTCAGAACTGCTTAGCTACCTGTAATAGTCTACTTAGGATGCGTGTGCACTCCGCGCCTTGCCCGCTTGCAGCTCCTGCATACGTTCTGCAAGACGCTGCGACTCTGCGACAATCACTGCTTCGCCCACCCACGGCCCATGGAACGTCGAAGAGCGACGCATTTCCTCCTCGCTAAAGTCGCCAACACAGCCCGCAGTCCCGTCAGCACCGCGTCCAATGTGCGAAGTGCCAAGCAGGGTATCCAAGTCGCGCGCCTGGCTGGCGATCCAAGTATGCAAGTGCTGCTGTGGATTTTTGGCAAATGCGGTGAAGAACTGGCGAGCGGCTGCGCGGTTCCGAATGGTGAGCGCCGCTTGCGCAATCTGCTC
This sequence comes from Malassezia vespertilionis, assembly GCF_029542925.1. Lineage (NCBI taxonomy): Eukaryota > Fungi > Basidiomycota > Malasseziomycetes > Malasseziales > Malasseziaceae > Malassezia > Malassezia vespertilionis. Next base: position 166,984 of record NC_079254.1, on the reverse strand, counting down.
GTCCAGCTGCGCAATCTCATTGTTCAGGGTGCTATTCGCGTCGAAGCGCGCAAGCACATTGTGCTGCTTTGTCCGCACCGCCCAGTCGTCCATCTCGAGCTCGATATCAAACGCGGTGGGATGCTTGTTCTCGGCCTTGTCCGTGCGTACATAGTACTCCAATACAATCGGCTGCGGTGGATGCAAGAAGCGGTGCAGGACCTCGGGTATGTGGTGGAAGTTGATCGTCGGCGTGCAAAACAGCGCTTGCAGCGGCTTATCCAAACGCACCACGCGATGATCGTGCTCGTCCAGGAGCCGCTTGCTCTTGATATAGCCCCACAATGCATTCAGCACCCCAGCACGCGTCTCTTCGCGCACATCCAGCAGCTGTGCAAGCGGCTCCGCGACCGAGTACCGCTCCGGGGTGTACAGTGGATAGATGACTATCTTGGCCTTGACTGGGACGCTACCCATGCGCTTGATCTCAAAGCCATCCAACGCGGGCTCCGCGCTGTGAATGAGCGGATTCTCTGTTGCCGTGCTCCCGCCAGAACCCGGGATGGGTGGCTGGGGTGCTACAGATGGGGCTGGGCGGTGCCACTCGACGATATCCCCTTGGCCGGCATCGGCGTGCTCGGTGGTGTCCCGCGAAAATTCCACAACAATGGACTTGATCAGGTTGCTGAACTTGTGTGCACCGATGCGGTTCGCAGTCGCATGAGCGGACAATGCCGCACCAGCGCGCGAGCGGAAACTGGGGTCCAGCAGGCGCCCTTCGATACGCATTGTCCAGGAAGGCACTTGTTCGTCTGCATCCTGGGTCTTTTTCTCGTCGAGTTGCGCGGTGCTCGCTTCGTCGTCCTCGGCATCCGCAGCCGGCGCATCATCACCCTCCTCTGCTTTTGCCACGACTTGAAATGGCTGGTTAGCGCAGGTATTGCTTAAAAAGATGCGCAGTGTGCGCTTCACTTTGGGTGGTTTTCCCATCGAATCCATCAGCTCGGCGCGCTTGCGCGCCATTGTCCAATCAAGGTTGCGCTCAATTCGTTGCAGATCTGTGTACAGCGCACTCTCTTTTACCTGTCGCTTCAATGCAGGCGGCAAGCTGCGGTCCGTCGGGCGGTCGCGTTTGAGGCCGCGGAAGCCTTCGCCGACAAGGATATCGTAGTAATTGCGCGAGCGGATCCGCTGCGCTTGCATCTGTGCTTGCTGCGCTTGTGTTGCAGTAGCTGTAGGAGCCTGTGCACCAGCTTGACGCGCATAGGCGCCCTGCTGTGCTGCAGGGTTGGCGTTGTACATGGTGGCCAAACTCGCGTCGCGCTGCCAACCTGCGGTGCCGCGTGGCGATTAGACGAGGAAATATGCACTGCCACGCCCACGCCCAACCGCGCACGCACTCTCCCTGCTTTGTCATGGCTGGTGCAACTGCAGAGAGGCGCGAGCTGGACGCAGCCTCGCCAGAGGCGGCGGTGCGTTTGATCCAGACAAAGCTAGTGCTGCTTGGCGAGGCTGCCGTCGGCAAGACGTCGGTGGTGCATCGGTTCGTCCAGGACGATTTCCAGGAAAACCGCGAGCCGACGATTGGGGCGGCGTTCTTGACGGTACGTGCCTGAGATGGCTCATTGCAGCAACGGTGCCGGCTCGAGGATCGTCTCATCAAGTTTGAGATCTGGGATACCGCGGGACAGGAACGATTTCACAGTCTCGCTCCCATGTACTATCGCAATGCACAAGCGAGTGCCGTCGTGTTCGACGTGACAAAAATGGTAGGGTACTGTGTTGTGCTGACTTTAGGCGTCGTTTGATAAAGCCAAGGCCTGGGTGAAGGAGCTGCAGCGCCAGGCAAGTCCGACGATTGTGATCGCACTGGTTGGCAACAAGGTCGATCTTGTCACCGAGCAGACCGACGCTGCAGATGCTACGGACGAAGAGTTGCACACCCCTGTAGAGCGCGAAGTGCCGCGCTCCGAAGCTGAGCAGTATGCAGCGGATGCCGGTCTTTTGTTCTTCGAAACAAGTGCCAAGACGGGCGCTGGTGTGTTGGAGACGTTTACGGAAATCGGTACGTTGCGCGCCGTGCTCATCTCCAGCAAAGCGGATTCCATTGGACCAGCAGAAGCCCTCGCCGGGGCCGGCAAACGCATCGGTCAGCCCGCGCGCCAATGCAGTCAATTTGCAGAACCGTGCCAGTGCCTCGAGTGGTGGATGCTGCTGATGTGTAGAATATGGCGGTATAACGCCGTCATTTTTTTGATGCTTGTTTCGATTGTAGAAATGTCAACGCTTATGTACCGTATATGTGCACTGCCGTGCGCACAGCCTGCCGTTTGACTGCGAGCAGCATTCGCATCTTTCCACGTACAACAACCTGTGCAAAGTGCCCATGGGGCGAGATGCGAGCGTAAGAAACCGCTAATCACAATATTAACGGAGCTACGGTCCATATCTAAAAGGAGACAAATGTCAAGGCTCCCAGGAACAGAAGCGTGCTACAATTAACATGCAGCGCAGAGCTGCATTTAACCAGAGCCACCCTTGTAGACCTTGCCAAACATGACCTGTTGGAGCTTGTCGTAACCAGAGATCGTACCGGCAGCGGCAATACCACGGAGAATGTTGGCACCCGCACCCTTGAAGAGCGAGCTAATACCCTCACCTGCGACAATGACACGGGCAGCGTCAAACATGTTCTTGTAGTGCGTCTTACCACCCGAAGTCATCATCATACGACGACGAATGGTGTCGAGCGGGTACGAAGCAAGACCAGCAGCGGTAGTAACGCACCAACCGAGAATGAACGAGGCAAGGAAGTTGTTTGAGAGCTCACCGGGGAGGAGAACGGGCTTGAGCGAGTCGTAGAGACCAAAGTAGAGACCACGGTAAGCAATGATACCAACGACCGACGGGATGAAACCACGGTAAAGACCGGCAATACCGTCCGTGGCAAGCGTCTTGCGGTAGACGTCAATGAGACCGTTGAACTGGCGCGCACCACCCTTGGCGGCAGACTTGGCGTCGTTGGCGAGACGGGTACGGGCATAGTCGAGCGAGTACACGAAAACAAGCGAAGAGGCACCGGCGGCACCACCAGAGGCAAGGTTGGCACCGAGCTTCTTGACGTAAGCAGCGTCTTTGGAAATCTTGAACATAGACTTGAAGTAGTCCTTGAACGCAAAGTTGAGCGCCTGGGTAGGGAAGTAACGGATCACATTGGCCGCGTTACCACGCCAGAACGAGGCGAGACCCTCAGTCTTGTAGGTGCGCATAAAGGCGTCACCGATACCCTTGTAAGGGCTGGCAAGACGACCCTGCTTGATCATCTCATCCTGGTTCTGGATGAGGAGCTTGATACGCTCAATGGGGGCGGCAGCCGTCTTGGAGATGGCGGCAGACACACCGCCCATCATAAAGTCGGTGAGGAAACCCTGAGCAGTCTTCGTCGCTTTTTTCTGATCAACCATTGTGAACTGCAGCGTTAGTATGCCACACCGTTAACTACCTACTTTCTGGAAGAAGGGGGTGGGTGAGAAGTTTTCTCGAGGCAAATGCTTTTAACACGGCTTTCTGCGCCCGGCTCCCCAGCTTGGAACATCTATTGGCCGCTATGTTCCCTCGTCTGCAGCTCGGGATTTTTCGGTCCACGATTGGGTCACGACGTTTGGCTGCAAGTAGTGAGCTGGCATGTGTACGCAGCCACTCACCGCGCGTCCCTGCATGCCGCACGTGGGTATCTACCTACAAGCACGCCTGTGCCCAGCTCAGGCCCACTTAAGGAGCACGACTGCATTGGCCACGCCCGCGGCGTCGAGGGACTGTGCTTCGTCGGAGATGGGTCGCGGAGGAAAGGAGCCGTGCAAGGTGTACGCTTGTGCTTCGATTTCAGGCCGATTCCTAGAGTCAGTATTGCAGTAGAACGTACGCATTAATGTAGCTGCGAAGATCGGCCACGGTGTGGTGCTTGTTCAGTTTAGCGACGAGGCGCTGGCCGTCGGGCAGACGCACTTGGACTTGCGTAGTCGGTTGGACGGGATCGACAAGTGGCGCATTGGCTAGCGCTGCCGGTGCTGCGGGAGCTGCTGATGCTGCGGATGCCGCGGATACTGCCGGCGCGCCGAGACGACTGCCCTGCCCAGCAAACGGCTGCATTGGCGGGGGCGGCGCTGGAGTGTACTTTTCGTCTATCCTTCGCTCCACGATCAGTTCAACAGGCTGTCCAAAGCGCACGTTAAGCACGCTCAATGGAGCGTTCCCTGTATTGATCGCCTCTAGTAGTTCCTGGTTCGCAGGATCGTCGTAGCGATAAAGCTCGCCGCCTTCGACAGTAAATCCATCCTGCCAAAAGATCAAATGGCGCTTCGCCTTTTCCTCCTCGGGATCGTTCGATACAGTATTTTCGCCAACAGTCTCGCCGCTAATCGACTGACCGCGTCCGGAGAAGGCAGACGACTGGCTGGGCATGTCCATAGAATGCTGTGTCCGCTCCAACGAGGTGCGCTTCGCCTTGTCGAGGATATCGTCGACCACGTTGTTCTCACCGTCACGGCGCGATTCTGGGTCCACCACGTTCAGTGCGCTGCGCCCGCCGCCTGCAAACAGGTTGGCCGGATCGTCCGGCTCAGACACATTGTCCGACGCAGTGCGGAGATCTCCAAACGACATGACTCCGCCGCGCGGTGCAGGTCGTGCCGCACGTTTACTAGCACTTTGTGTTGGCGTGGGAGATGGCGCAACACCTCCAGTGGGTGTGCGGGCCCCTGTGGGAGCGACAGGAGCCACATCGTCCTCCGCGCCGTCGAAAAACAGCGCGAGTGCCGCGGCCAAGTCGCCCTCGGCGCTTTCCAAAAGCGTACTGGTAGTCAGTATGTAGCCAACTCAACATACCGTGCCACGTCCGGCGACGCGTCTGTAATGCTTGTAAACTGTGCAATCTGGTTGTCCATGGATGCTTCAAGTGGCAACGCGCACGGGTCGCCCAACGCCGCATGGGAATTATGTGCAAACAGGTTGGAAATCCGCACGCTTCCAAGTCTTTTTGTTCGAGCATGTCGGCGTCAGATGCACCAGTGTACCATCCACGGTCCCCCGTGGGTGCCGCTTTTAATGCTGCTGGATTTGGCGCTGTGTCGGGGCTGCTTATGAGCGCCGTGCAAAACAGTTTGCAAAAGCACAAAGGGGGTGCGATGGGCATTTTCACACGGACCGGCAGCACGATTGCGCTGTTTAGTAGGTGAAGCGCTGAGACTGACGTGTAGCACTTATCACAGGAGCATTTGGCTATGTGGATGCGTCAGTGGCAAACTCGCGCAATAAGAGCGATGCATGGAACGGCGCCGCTGGTGGATGTGCATCTGGGTTGGTGATTGGTGCTGCGAGTAAGTTGGAGAGGAAATACTGACGTGCAGCCCGCTCAATTCCCACCATGGCAGGCTCTTGCGTTGGCCTCGGTGCGCTCATTGGCACGTTCCAGGCCGCAGGCTCGGAACTGTTGAACCAGCGCGGCCTGAAACCCAAACCCGTGGCAGAGAAGCCCGATCCGGAGAGTCCGCTGCTTGCATCGTCGCAAGAGAGGCGCATCAACTTTTTCAAGGTACGTGCGCCTGACACTGACCAAAGCCCGCCCCTGAGTCGGATGCATAGTAGCTGGCTAGAAAGAATGCAGAAAAGTTGTGCGTTTGCGGTGCAGCGTCGTGCGATGCGCACAACATGTGCGCGTGTTTTGAGGTGTGCATACGTAGCGGTCGGGTGCAATGCAAAAAGAACATGCTCCGTCCCGCACAGTCGCAGCGCTTGCGTGCAAAGATGCATGTGCCGCACGGACAATTAGCGCTACCTACTTTCTACTCTGTCCGCTCGTACCCATGCGCCTTGAGCCACGCCGCCACGTTTTGTGCATCGCGCTCGAGCCAGCGCGCTTGTGCACGAATTGAGTCGAGGCCCTGCGCAAGGCTCATGCTAAACTTGGCCGTGTTCCGAGCCGCAAAGAACGCCTCGACTTCCTTGGCGTCTTGCTCCTGGCTAAAGCTGCTAATCGACGACTTGATCAGGTTCGAGAGGGAAAAGTTGCCCTCGAAGCGCGCGGCGAGCTCGTCAAAGCGCGCCTTGACCGTCTCCCAAAGCATGCGCCTGCTCGAGGGGTTGGCTGCGAGTGACATGAAGAAGTACATAAAGTCCTGCGACTTGACCTTCCCGCTAAACACGAAATCAATGGTGCGCTGAAGCAATGCGCGGTCCTGCGTGTATCCAAACGCGACCATGGCCGCAAGTTTGTGCCGCGGCGTGGGCGGCTTATTGTACACACGCATCACCACGTCGTACTCATTCGCGCCGCCGTGCCGCACCGCGAGGCTCAGCACCGTGCGCAAAATATCCGGATCAATACGGCTGTCGTCATCGTGATCGAGGAGCGGCGCAAACCGCTCCTTGACCTGTGCAAGGGTCCAGGGGTCGCCCGCCGCACCAGCCGCGCCAATCACGGTCGAGCGCAGCTCGCGCAACTCTGGCGCGTCGTCTTTGCCAAAGTCAAAGGTGAGTTCGCGCGCCAGTGGGCCAAACACATCGATGCGGAACGCATTGATTGCGTCGCGCACCCCTTCGGGCTGCTCCCACCAGGCGCTGCCGAGTTGCTGCAAGTTGAGCGCTGCTGCTTGGTTCACCAGTGAGCTCTTGTCGCCACGCAGCTCTTGCATCAGCGCGAGGCCGCCGCTGGTCCTGGCATACCCCGCCTGTGCAAGCGTGAAGGCATCGCTGACCAAGCCTACGCGGTCCTCGAGCGAGAGAGGACTGTTTTGTGCAGCAGCAGCCTTGCCGAGACGCTGGAGATGTTCGGGTGCGTATGCTACGCGGTACACGCCGATAGTCTCTGCATTCAATTTCCAGACGGCGTCGGCAGCCCTTGGGAGCGGCACTACTTTTTCGCGCTCATCGAGCATCAGTGCAAAGTCGGTCTGTGGCTTGCCGTTTTGGACCGTTTTGAGCGCAAGAGGGACCTGCCAGAGCGTAGCGTCCTCTCCCGGTGTGGGATCGCCCGTGTCAAGGAACCTGTTCTGGCGCACACGGATCGCATCGCCCTCGACAGAAACGGTGAGCACAGGGAAACCCTGCTTGAGGATCCAGTTCGACATGAGCGCATTGATGTCCTTGCCGGACGCCTCCGAGATACCGTCCCAAAGATCCTTGGTCACGGTGTTGGCATACAAGTGCTTTTTCAGGTAAATGCTCACGCCCTTCAAAAAGACATCCTCGCCCAGGAGGCGCGAGAGCATGCGCAAAACACTGGCGCCTTTGGAGTAGGAAATCGCATCAAACACTTGGTTCACTGCATCCTCCACATTCTCGCCCTGGAGGGGAATTTCGATGGGGTGCGAGGAGCGTTTGCCGTCCAGCTCGAGGGCACGGCCCAGGTGCGATACGATAAACTCGCTCGCGCTGTTCCACTCTGGGTAGACATGGTCCAAGCTAATAACTTCGCCCATGAGTGTCGCAAACGCCTCGTTTAGCCACAAATTGTCCCACCATGCGAGCGTGGCAATGTTGCCGAACCACATGTGTGCGACCTCGTGGCTCTGCACAGACGCAGTGACCTTCTTTCCCTGCAGGCCCGTCTTGTCGTCGTACAGGTACACGCTGGTGCGGCCGGTAATCAAACCCCAGTTCTCCATCGCGCCTGCGTCAAAGTCGGACGCGACGAGGGTATCGAGTTTGGGCAAGGGGTACGCAACGTCAAACAGCTTTTCGTAGACGGGAAGCACAAGGTTCTTGACTTGGAGTGCATAGTGTGCCTGGTGAATGTACTCGGGGGTAGTGTAGACACGCAGCGGAATGGTCTTGTTGGTGAGGGAGGAGTGGTACTCGCTCTCCAAGTGGCAAAAGTGGCCGTTGGCCCAAGCGATAATGTAGGTCGACATTTTGGGCGTCGTGCCAAAGTCAGTGCGCAGCCATGCGCCCGGTGCATCGGGTGCGGGCACGCCAAGATCGGTGTGCAGGGCGGCGGCAATGCCGTTTGCATCGATCGACGACGTTTGGTCCGCCGGCATGTTGCCCAGTGCAGTCGAGCCGTCGCGGTGGAGCATGTGCAGCGTCACCTTGGCTTTAAGCTCGGGCTCGTCAAAACATGGGAACGCACGGCGCGCAGAGGTCGGCTCAAACTGGGTGAGCGCGTAGTGGCCTTTCTTGCCCTCGTGCTCCCAGGTCGACTTGTAGTAGCCCATCATGCTATCGTCGATCACGCCGCGGAAGGGAACAAGGATCGAGGCATGGGAGCCTTGCTGAAGCGGCTCGTCCAACTGCACCGTGACGCGCTCGTGCTCCGCATCGATGTAAGGCGCTACGCTCGTTTGCTTCCCGTCGAGCGAGACGCGCACGCTGCCGAGCGTGAGACCTTTGCCCGCATTAAACTGGATCTGGCGCGTGGTGTTAAATATTTCAAGTTCGGTCGCGACGGCGCCCTGGAAGGTAAGTGCCTCGAGATCGGATAGGATCGTAAGATCATAGTGCCGAGGGCGGACGTCGGTGGGAAGGCGGAACCATTCGGAGCTGTTCTCTGGCGTGGACATCGTCGATGTAAGTCGCAATAATGGAAGAAGTCTGTGAATCTGTGTATAGGCGCGAAGTAGCAGAAACAAGAGGCACACGACAAAAATAGGGTAAAACGCAGGTTTAGCAACTACTCGCAACAGCATCGCACGCGCACCTGGATAATGGAATGCCGTGCGGGAGAGACACGTGGCGCAAGGCAGAAAACAAGACGGGGAATTCGGAAAGAGACTCGGCGCGAAAGGTCCATCTGGATGAGTGGGAGGGCGTACGTACCCAAAGGTGGATCGTCAATGTGCACAGCGGGGATGCGTGGCGTGTTGGGAAACAGCCGGCCTACGAGGTAGATTGTGGAGGAATCAGTGCAGCGGCACGGTGCGCTCGGAGAGAGGGTATGTAGGAAGGGGCTATACGCAACGCAGCTAGCAACAGAACCCGTGTCATGCGTCTTCCATGAGACGCTCTAGGATATGCGCCATGCGCCGCTGCATGGCAAGCGCGTCGGGATCTGTCGTAGCAAAAAAAGGCGGGACTCCGAGCTGCGGTTAGCGAAAGACGGACGTACACGCTCGAGCTCACACTGCTGTGTACGCTGCATCGCATCCCAGCGCTTGAGTGCATCCCACGCCCACTGTGCGTGAAGCGCCTGGGTCTTTGCGCCGCTATTGTAAGTTTCGTAAGTTTGTGCTACACATACGCGTGTCCATGTAGCCTCGCACCGTCCTCCCCGATCAGCTCTGTGCGCTCGTGCGCCAATGTGCGTTCAAGCGCATGCTGCTCTTCGCGCAGCTTGGCAGCGCACGTGCGAAACGCCAAATCGCTCGCCTTGGCCTTTACGATCGGCAGTGCCTCGGCAAACCGCATCGCACGCAAATCGCGAGACGGCGAGGGTGCTTTTTGGCGTGGTATTGCCGGCTCCCATGGGTTGTATACATGCTGTGTACGCTCGTCTCTCACCCATGTACGTCGCTGTGTAGACTCGGGCGGTGGTGGTGAAGGCGGAGTGTCTTGTTGTGCACGCAGCTGTGCGAGCAAGCTCCGCACGCTGCCAGGATCGTCCATGCGTCCAATCGCTAAATGCGCGGAAAGTAGCCATTTCCCAACTTTTTTTTTGCGTCGCCTCCACAACGACGCCGCGATGCTGCCGAAAGAAAGCGCGAGGCAGGAACGCCCACCAAAGCGGCGGCGCACCGCATCTCGCAGCTACCAGCGATACCGCGCCAAGCTCACCGACGTACTGCATGTACCTGGCGCAACAGGCGTCTTTATGTCGTGTGCGCGCGGTAAGGAGCGCAAAGCGGCACACGAGCTGCAGGAAGTCATGGAAGAAGTGCGTACGCCGCTCACTGACTCCAGCGTGCTCTGGCCAAGTACGGCAACGCACGGCCCACAACAATGCTAGACGATATGGATGCACTGCGCAACGGCGCTCCACCCTCCGCACCCGCACCCGCACCCGCGCCCACCGACATCGAGGCGCAAATCCATGGCGAGCTTGCGAGTCTCCGCACGCCCCACTCTGCACACACCCGCACGCTTGATACCGATACAGAGTGCCTGTGTTTTTTGCAGTGTGCACCACCCCTTGATAGCGGCGCGCTCGTGACCTCGTTCCTGGAAGAAGTGGCGCGTACGGGCGTCGCTCGAAGTCGGTACGTCGCCTGCCTGCTGACCCCAGCTTTATCCAGCGCCTCGCGCCTGTCCAAGTTTTGTGCCGCGCTGAGACCGATTGTATTCGTAGCGCTGCTTCCGCTCTGCTTCCGCGCTTCTTTGGTGCCGACAAGAAAACTTACAGGATCGAGCCGCGCATCCGATCGCATACCGCTCTTTCGCGCGATACGCTCATTCCGCTCGTGGCCTCCTGCATCCCTCCGGACCACCGTGTGGATTTGGCGAATGCGGAGCTGGTGATCCTTGTCGAGATTCTGAAAAACGTATGTGGTATCGGGATCGCTACAGGCTATACAAAGCTTGGCAAGTACAATGTACAGACCCTCGCGCGGCCGGCGACAGAGACGCGCATTTAAAGTGCAGCATGCGGGCTGTGCGCGCGCAATGCTTCCGCCAAGCGTTTGATTTCCTCGGGCGTGTTGTGTGTGTGCACACAAATGCGCACGCGGTCTGTACCTTTTGGCACGGTTGGGTATGTCACGGCACGCACAAGGAAGCCCATGCCTTGCAGTGTCCGCGCGAGTGATTTGGCCGTGGGCGTGTGCACAGGCAGGATGGGCGCAGGACACAGTGTGCTGTGGTGCGGCGCGCCCAGTGCAGACCGCAGCTGCCGCGTGAGGGCGTGGAGCTGCGCGGCGCGCTCGTCGCCCTCTTCGTCGAGCATATCGAGCGCGACTTGGATCGTGTACAACGCTACGGGCGGCATCGCGGTCGAGAAAATTAGCGGGCGTGCGTAGTTGAGCAAGTAGGACTTGAGAAGCGGCGTGCAGAGCACAGCAGCACCGGCACACCCCAGTGCTTTGCCGAAGGTGACGAGGCGCACATCGACCGCCTTCACCAGCCCGAGACGCTCGACAAGCCCCGCGCCCTTTGCGCCGTACACACCCACAGCGTGCGCCTCGTCCACAATCACGCAGCGGCGCTCCTGCGGCATATGCTTGTGCACGACGGCGAGGAGTGCTGCGAGTGCGCATACAGTGCCGTCCATACTGTAGACAGACTCCACCGCGAGAAACACATTTCCATCGCTGGCGAGCGACGAAAGGACGCGATCCAGATCCGCGGGGTTGTTGTGCTGGAATGCAATGCATGCTTTCGCGCGCGACGCCCGCATCCCGTCGTGCACACTCGCATGGACGAGCGCGTCGTAGACAATCGTATCGCCTCGCTGCGGCAGCGCGCTAAACATGGACACATTCGCGTCGAATCCGCTATTGAAAAGCAGTGCTTCCTGCGCGCAAAAGTGCCACGCAATCCGGCTTTCCAGCGCCGTGTACTGCAAAGAGTCGCCGTCCAACAAGCGGCTTCCGCCGCTGCCCAAAGCACACGAGGCGCGGAGGCAGTCGCGCAAGCGCGCCATGCCGCGCTCGGACCGCGCGAGCGACAGATAGTCATTCGACGAAAAGTCAATGCACTGCTGCATACGCGCCTTTGCCGCGTCGTCCAGCAGCACACGTCGCGTCCCTCGCGCATCGCGCTTGGCCAGCGCCGCCTGCAGCTGGTCGTGGAGCATCAAGATACATCACGTGTATAAAAAGCGCACCAGCGCGGCTCCTTGCCAGCATGCAGCGTGTGTTTGCGGCCCAGGCGGCGCCGGTGCCGCTGGCAGACGGCGTGTCGGCGCTGGGGTGCAGCGAAGAGGAGGTATACATTGGCACCTCGAGCGGTGCCTTGCACCGCTACGCTCTGGAGCCCCTAGCGCCGTCCTCGTCTACAACGCCCGTGCGCCGTTCGATCGACCAGATTACGCGAGTGCCCGGCACGCCCTACCTTGCGCTGCTCTCGTCCTCGTGTGTAGCGCTGACAGAAGCGCCGTACGAGAAATCGCAGCGTCTTTTTCAGACCCGCGGCGCGCGCTGCTTTGCGGCCGCGACGTGGCACGAGTCGCGTGGCAAGATCCGGAGCGACGTTGCGGTTGGACTGCGTGGCATGGACGAGATTGTGCGTGAGAAGCAAGGCGTGGTGCGGCAAGCGACTGGGGCTGCAGATGGGGTGCAGGTATCGATGCTTGCCGTCGCGTGTGCGCGGCACTTGGCCGTGTACCGCTGGGTCGACGGCGTGTTTTGGGACCGGAAAGAGGTAACCTTGCCGCACGCGCCGCACGCGCTGGCTATCCTCGCAGGCGCCGGCGTGTTTATTGGGTGCAGTTCTACCGAGTATCTGCGGCTCGACGTCCCGCTCGCGTCGCATTCCATGGCCGCCGATGTCGTGCACCGCAGCGAGGAAACGGGCCGAACGGCGCTTGCGGCAGGCGACTGGATCGACGAGCATGCGTGGCCTTTGTACAGTATGGCCATTCCCGAGCACGAAGGCGTCGAGTCGAGTGCCGGGCTTGCCGCATGGCTCACACGCACGCCCAAGCCCGTGCTCCTTGCCCTCTCCGACACAATCCTGTTGGGACTGGAGCACGGCGCTGTGCTGACCGATGCGAGCGGGCGGATTCGCAAGTCGCCGCGGCTGGTGTGGGACACGCCGCCCAAGTGTATCGGTGCGTTTGTGAAAGCTGACCATAGTCGACGCTGCGCCGTACCTCTTACTGCTTCCGAGTATGGGCACGGAAATACGTGTGTATACGCGCGATACGCTGCGGCTTGTGCAGACGCTCGTGCTCGAACATGTGCTGATGCTTGCTGCCGCGCCGGGGCCGACTGTATACATGGTGGAAAGCAGTAGGCCGCGGACGTACACGCTCGACTCGCTCCGCGTCATGCCGTGGTCTGACCAGCTCGCGGAGTTGGAGAAGAACGGCGAGTATGAAGAGGCGCTAGCGCTGCTGCATACACTCGATACGAAGCGCCTTGCGGATCTTGCACAGCGCAAGGCGCGGCTGCAGACGCTGCTCGGCGTCGTGCGATTCCAGCAGGGCGCGTACGAAGAGGCGATGGATCTGTTTATGGAGAATGACGCAAGTCCCGCCCAGGTCCTTGCCTTGTTTCCTGCGCATATCGCAGGGGAATACACGCGCCATCCGTCGACCTGGCCGTCGTTTTTCGGCGTGCCGGAAGCGCCGCAGGGCACGGCACAAGATGCTCCGCCCGCAGCGCTGCAGGCACTTGCGCGCTTTCTCACGGACCGACGCAGAGTGTTGCGCGCAGAGGGAGCGTGCAGCAAGGGGGGCATGGACGCGAAGAATGCAGCACACGATGCATTCGCGTCTGCTTCCGCCACCACAAACGATACCCGACTCGCCACTGCCCAAGCAGTCGACACGGCGCTCTTCAAAACGTTTTTGTATACCAAGCCCGCGCTTGTTGGCCCGTTAGCGCGCGTCGAGAACTGGTGTGTGGTGTCCCAAGTAGAGACTTTGCTCAAAGACCATGGCATGTACGACGCACTTGTCTCGCTCTACCACGGAAAAGAAATGCACCGCGAAGCACTTGCATTGCTGCGCGCCCGGAGTGCTGTAGACGGTGTACAGCCCACCGTACGCTACCTGCAAGCGCTTGGGGCGCAGCATGCCGACTTGATTCTCGAGCATTCGCGCCACGTCCTGGACCAGGACAGCGCCCAAGGCCTCGACATTTTCACTGCAGACGCGGGTCAAGTCGGCACACTTGCACGGATCGACGTGCTCGAGCATCTGGCCGCGTACCGTGCTGATGTAGGCATTGCGTACGCACAGCATCTCCTTGCACTGGACGATCAGGACCCAGCCGTGCACAACCGGCTCGCACATTTGCTTCTTGCGCAGCGGCGCGACGCACAGCTCCTCGACTTGGTACGCAGCTCGTCACAGTACGATGCACAGCCACTCTTGGACGCACTGCCTCCTCCTCCAGCGCTTGCACATGTACGTGCACAGCTCTTGGGACGCCTCGGGCGGCGTCGCGAAGCGCTGCGCCTGTACTTGGACATGCACGAGGTTGCTATGGCCGAGTCGTACTGCGCCGAGCACACGGATCCCGATCTATGGCAAGCTTTGCTCCATTTCCAAGCGCAGCATGCGCCCCTCGACGCACTGCTTGCACTCTTGACTCGGCGCGCGGCCGAGATGGATTTGGTCGAAGCACTCCCGCTGTTTCCCGCCCATGTCCCTGTGCAGCACGTCGCGCCCTACTTGTACAAGGCGCTGCGCGCTGGATCGACCCGGCGTGCATCCGCTTTGATTGTAAAAGGCCTCGCCACAGCACGCGACGCTGCTCTGCACCGCAGCGTCCGGCAGCTGCAGCAGCGCCGCGTCTTGGTGACTGCTTCGCGGACGTGCCCGGCGTGCCAGCGAAGGCTCGGGAATGCCGTACTGTCGGTCGTGCCAGCGACAGGCATGACGTTCCACTACTACTGTGCGCATCGTGTGGCGAATAAGGGATAGAGGGTGTGCGACGCTAGGCACTCTTAATTTCGTGGCTATCCTACACTAGTTCACGCCGTACTCGGCTCGACGCGCGCCTTGGTCGCAATGCTGCGCGTCTCGTCGCTGTTTTTTGCCTCGTGCACATTAATGGCCACATGCACTTCACCCTCTGCATCGCGCCGAGCTATGCGCAGGCGGAGCAAGAGCTTCACGCTCTGGTTCGCATCGAGATGCACGGGCACCATGCCCGGCCCTGCATCGCTGCGTGTGCTCGGGGAGGGAAGCGTGTAGTCAAACTGCACGTCGTCCTCCATCACCGCATGCTCGACTGCTTGCGGGGGCGTATTGTCCTGTGCGGCAATCGGCACGCCCAGTGCGCGCAGTCTGTCCTGGTACTTGGCCAGCTTGTCCACGTTGCCCTTGCGATGCGCAATCTTGAGCTTTTGGAGGAGCGTCTCCACCTCCTCTTCTTCTTCGCGGCTCAATGCACGGCGCGTCGCGGCATCGCTGGCAACCGACACGAGCACATCCAGCGGGATCGGCGATTGGCGCGCCTCGTCCATGTACAGCACAAACTTACGGCGCTTGCTCGTGGTATTCGTGAGCAGCACACTCTCCGGCATGCTTGCGTGCGGCGCGCGGCACGTACCGAAATCCAGCGTCGTGGGATCGATGCTAAAGTTGGGCACCTTGCGCGCACTTGCCTTGAGCACCAGCGCCTGGTCATTGTCGTAATCCGCCACATTCTCCACCATAAGTTTTTCGTAGAATGGCCCGCTGAGCGAGGGCGAAAAGGTAAAGTCTACGCCGCGCTTCCCGTAGCCAGGCACGATGCCGTACCGTCCGAGCCCCAGCCGGATATCGCCGCTCGCAATGCTGCCGCTCTTGCGGATATAGTAGCGCAGTGCCCATTCGCTGCGGTTCTGGACCCAGATCTTGCGCTCGCGCACGTCGCCCTTGTCCATAATGCCAAAGTTGATGTGCGGCTGCCCGAGCTCGAGCATGCTTCGGCACACGGTCGAGCGCACCATCAAATCGCGCACGGGCAGTTCGTCCACATCTTTCTCGCGCAGCGCGGCAAACTCGCGCAGGCCCTGGGCGCGGCGTGCGTCGAACTCCAAGAGGCGCAAAAAAATGCGCGAGTCCTGCTTGCGCGCGGTGCCTTGGATATGCGGGCGCGTGCTTCCATTGGGGGTGTACACCGCCACCACTTGGACTTCTGCGCGCGGCGGCACCTGGAGCATGCCGATCGGAACGAGCTGTGCGGTGTCGATGGCTTGGCGAAGCGCGCGCTTCAGGTTGATTTCTGTGCGCACCATACGCTCCTCGGCGTCCAGATTGCGCGTAAAGAAGCTCGAGAGGGACGACGGCTGCCCCTCGAGCGCGGCGATGAGCGCGTCGAGATCGAGCTGTGCGACGTCGCCGGGATTGGCCAAGAGGGAGGCGGTGCGCCACTTTCCGGTGAGCGCGGGACTCGCTCTTGGACGCGGAGAGCCGTCCAGTGGCACGGGAACGGCGTTAGCCGGCGTCTCGGGGCGCTCAAGCGTTCGTGGTATACGCGGCGAGGCAGCAGGGCCGTTCTTCATGCTCTGCAGGCGCTGCGTGCGGCGCGCCTTGGCCGAGAGCTTGCTGGCATCGCGCGGGGGGCCGCTGGCCAAGTCGAGGTAGGCAAGCGGGCGAAGGAGCGAGCGATCGCGGAAGGCGACGCTCTTGCCGTGCGTCTGCGTCGCACGCCCGCGGCTGCCGCGTTTGAGCGCGGCGGCGAGGTCGGGACGCTCGGGCGTCTTGTGTCCTTTGCTGCGCCGCGCTTCGAGCGCGCGCCGAGCCATGGTCGAGACGTCGGTGGAGATGGTCTCGAGGAAGCGCTCTTTGCGCTCAGTGCCCGAGCGGTGCTTTGCAGGCTCGGGCGTCGTTTGCTTGTGCTGCTGCGCCCTGGTGTAGAGGATGAGGTCCTCGGGGTGTGCCACGCTCATCTCCAGGCTGAGCTGCTTGTCGCACAAGTTTTCAATGGCAAAGCTGCGCACGCGCGCGGAATTGATATTCACGTCGCCAAAGTCGATAAAGTTGGAGCCGCTCTTGGTCAAGATGCGGTAAAAGAGCGAGTGGAAGCTGATCCGCTGCATATCGACGTTGCGCGCACGCACGTCAAAGATTTGGTCATTGTGCCGGTTGAGCAGATTCATGACGGTGATTTGTTTTTGGTAGGCATTGTTCACGCGCCGCGGAAAAAAGTCGATCTTGAGCTCGACGGTTTGGCGCGCAGGCACAGGGATCTCGTCCATGTACATACTGAGCACCTTGGACACGAAACGCATCAGTACGCGCGTGCTCAGCTCCGAGTGGTTCGTCACCGCAATCTGCGCTGTTTTTCGCGCGCCCACGTCCGCAAGGCCAAAGTCGACAATCTTAGGCTCGACGCTGATGAAGGGCGTGCATGTCCGGGCATGGCACCACACGGTGCGCCGCTGCCGGCCGCCTTGTGCGCGCGCACTGTCCTGCGACCTCGCATAGTCGAGGAAAAGGCAAAAGTTTGCGTTTTGCAGGCGCCCTGCACTGTACGTCTCGTCGACGTCGCGCCGCGGCGGGCGGTAGGAAACAACGACACGGTACAGCGCGCCAGGACGCAGGACGAGCTCCTCGACTTGGTTGTGCTGCGAGTCGCCCACGCCGCGGAGCATCGCGACAGGATCGTGCACGCGGCGGCTCCGCGCAGCGGGGCCGCTCGGCGCCAAAGCACTGACGGAATAGGAGGCAAAGCGCGCAGGCTCCCTGTCGCCGTACTCTACGCTCGCAGACATGCTCGGCACGGGCGCAATGCTCGGCGCGCCGCTCAGCTCCGAGTCGTGGGCCGTGCTCGGCGCTGCACAGGGCGACGGCGCGCGCGATCCAGCCTGGGACGCAACCGACGATCCGTCCTGCGATGCGCGGCGCGCGCCGCCGAACGTAAACGGCGACGGCGACGGCGGCGGCGAGCGGCGCCATGTGCTATTCGACGAGCCTCCGAGCGGGACGTCGTCTTCGATTTCCTCGTCGGTGTCGCGCGCATGCGCGAGCTCGGCGAGCTGGAACGTGGCCTCGACGTGCTTTTCTGCCTGGAATGCCACGTCGAGGAGCGCGTCCGAGGTATTCTTCAAAATCAACAGCTGCCGCGTCCACTGGCCGCCGCAGCAGTCGCCGAAATCCATCGGGGTCTCGCTCAGCACCGCCAGCGCCTCGTCCTGCGCCGCGCCGAGGATGTTGGCACGGAGAAGGAGACGCGCAGAGAGAGTGTGGGCGTGCATGTTCACCAGCGTGATCTGCTGCTCAAAGTTGATGCACGACGCGTGCGGCTCGAACTGGATCGTATACTGGGCGTGCGCATACGGCGCAAGCTCGACAGGCGCCACATCCGTGGACGCCAGGGGCGGCGTGAGGAGCGGCACAAGGGCATGCGCCTGCGTGCGGATCGTGACGGGCTCCTCGCCAGAGTCCTGCTCGTCCTGGCGCACAAACTGCGTGAAGCAGGCAATCTCGCTGCCGTTCACGACGTCGATGGTGCGTGTGATGCACTCGCCGACGACCACGTCGCCGAGGTCGAACGAAAGCAGCCGCTCGCGGCCGTCGGGCGAGGCCGCGGGCGCATTCTCAGCGCGCTCGCCAGCCACCTGCATGGTGTACTCGGGCGTGCTCGCACTGATATGCACACGCAGCTGCGCGCGCGCGCCGCCGACCACCACCTCGATCCCGACGTCGGTCGTGTGCATGTGCGGGCCGAGCGCCGCACTGCCTTTGCCAAATACGTCGCGCACATACACCATGACAAAAAGCGCCGCGGCCTCTTCTGCGCCGAGCGTGAGTGTGCTCACGGGCTCCAAATTCGCGGCCATGTGCCGCAGG
This sequence comes from Malassezia vespertilionis, assembly GCF_029542925.1. Taxonomy (NCBI): domain Eukaryota; kingdom Fungi; phylum Basidiomycota; class Malasseziomycetes; order Malasseziales; family Malasseziaceae; genus Malassezia; species Malassezia vespertilionis. Next base: position 148,632 of record NC_079254.1, on the reverse strand, counting down.
CGGCGCTGGTGGTGCGGCGCTAGTCCGCCGCGGCGCGCCCACGCCACTGTATTGCTCGCCACCTCCTCCTCCCAGTCCTGCAGGCCGCCGTTCGCATTCACACGCAAACGCGCCCACTGCACGCCATGCACACCTTCGAGCGAAAGCGAGATCGGTTCTTTGTGCGTGTTCCGCAAAGGCACACGCAGAATCGACGGGGACATGTTGTCATACACTTGGCAAAACTCAAGCTCCCCGCCATGGGGAAACTCAATCGCACCATGCGACCACGGCACACGCGCTCCAACGCTCATTCGCACTGGCGCTGCACGCACATGCTCGCCGTGCGACAGATGGGCGCGGCGGCGGCTAGCAAGAGATCGGGACATCGGGACTGTGCGCGTGATCTATATATAGTACTGGCTAGCATCGGTCTTGTAGGCCGTCGCGGAGAGGCGCGGTTGGTGGCGCGTGGTGCTCTCGGGGGGTTTGTACATGGTGGCGTTGCTCTCGACGCGCGGTAGTGCACGTAGATCATTGAGCTCGCGTAGAATGGATGTATCGCGGCGTGCCTGCAGCGCCGGCGCGGACGGCGCAGTGTGCAGCGCGGCTTTTGTAGTGCTTTGTGCAACGCGCGGCTCTGCCGCCGCTGTGTACTGCGACAGGCGCGACTGCACGCTGTGGCTCGGCGGCGCACGGCTTTTATCGGCGTTGCCGTGCGCGAGACGCTCGTGCACAGAGGCAAAGGCGGTGCTCGAGCGTCGGTGCACGTCCGTGGGCGCGCGCAGCGACGGCTGTGGGGGCGCTGCTAGCGAGGCGCGCAGCGCAGCGACGCTGCCGCTGGGTACAAGGGGCGGAGGCGGCGTCGCGGGCAGCGTGCGCCGGTCGGGGTATGCAGGCAGCGCGAAATTGCGCTCGGGCGGTGTGGGAAGTGGGTGCGTCTTGCTGCCAATGTCGGGCAGAGGACGGGGCGAGCGTTCGGGCGAGGGGATGGGCAGCGCGCGGTGTGGCTTGGGAGGACTTGCGGGGTGGAGCCATGCACGCTGGGGCTTGGGCGACGCGCGTTTCATTACAGGCAAGGGTCCCATGTAGACGCCAAGCGTGTTGGGCGATGGCGACGGATTGGGCGAGAGAGATGTGTGGCTTGGGGATGTGTGGCTTGGGGATGTGTGGCTCGAGGATGCACGGCTCGAAGATGCACGGCTCGAAGATGCACCGTTCGAGGATACGCGATTCGAGGATGCACGGCTCGAGGATACGCGATTCGAAAATGCTCCGCTCAAAGGTGCACCGCCCGCACCGCCCGCGCTGCCAGCCTGGGCTTGGGCTTGGATGGCATGGCGCGCACGCCGCACTTGGCCCGCCTCGCCCGTGCCTCTCGGCTCGTTTTTCTTCTGCACGGGCTGCACGCTAGGATACCGCACTTGTGCCAACGCATCGCGGTCCTTGTCGCGGTCCTCGCCGCCCTCGCCGCCGAGCATCGGCACACACGCCTCGCCCTCCTTGCCTTCGCCCTCAACAAGCGCGGCTAGCCGTGTAATCATCCGCGCCTGGCTCTGCAAGCGCGCCTGCCATGCATCGACGCTGTGGTTCAGCGTAGCGATAATCGTCTCCTGCGCCGAGATTTTGTCCAAGAGCGCCTCGTGGCTAGCCGGCTCTGGCGTTGTGGTATCCGAGCGCCCCCGCAGCGGAACGCGCGGGGGCGTTACGCCATTCCGCGCATGCATCGGCGAGGCTGCGGGCCGCTCCGGCAGCGATGTCAGGTCGCGCGTCGCTTTCTCCTCGGCCAACGCACGCTCGAGCGCGGCGATCCGCGCCTGCAAATGCACCGCATCCATCTCGGGCGTGTCGCCAGGCTTGTGTGTCACCAAATCGCGGAATTCGCGGTGTGCCTCGTCCGTTGCGTGCGATTCGCGCACATGGCGGAGCTCTTCATTCCGCACGCGCAGCGTACTGCGCACATCGGCAAGGTCGGCATGCGCCGCGTCCAACGCAAGGTGCGCCGTATCGAGCTCGGTGCGCAGCGCATCAATCTCTGCCTGCGCCTCCTCGCCGCGCTCTGCATCCATCGCCGCACTGGCATTGTTCCACTGCGCATGGAGGAGCTCGATGGAGCTCTGCGCACGCGCAAGCTCCGCCGCATACGCCTCCGTCTCCGTGTGCGCCGCGTCGAGCTGTGTGCGCAAGTCGCGCGCCTGCACGTCCGCTGCTTCGTGTGCCTGCGCCGCACCGTCCTCGCGCAGCAGCGCGAGCTCCGCACAAGATGCGGCCAAGAGGCCATGCAGCTCGTCCATCTCGCTTCGGTACTCGTGGAGCTCGGCGCGGATCTGCTCTGCGTCTTGCTGTGCATCGTCTGCATCGACGCGCGCGGCGTGTGCATCCGCGCGCGCTTGTTCTGCACGCGTTTTCATCTCCTCGGCGTAGAAGCGCGCCTCGTCGGCATCGGTGCGCAGTGCGTCCAGCTGCCTTTCCAGCGCGCCGGCCGTCTCTCGCGCTTTTTCGAGCGCGCGGCGCGCTGACACAAGCTCGGCTTCGTGCTGCCAATCGCGCGCTGGGTACGTGGGCGGCGCGCCGACGGGCGTGCGTGGCTGTACGTCGCTGAGGCGGGGCCCGCGGCGCGGCGAGGCAAACACGTCCACCGTGTCGGAGCGTTGCGGCGTGACTGCAGCCACGTTGCGGCTCGTGAGGATGAGGCGTGTGAGATGGCCGATTTGCTGGTGCAGGGCGTGCCGCGTCGCTTGCATCTCGGCCACCTGCTGCTTGGTCGCGGCGTGCTCTTCTTGGAGGGCGTGCACCACAGGGGGCGTAAGCGGCGCGTCGAGCTGGGTGCGCAGCTGCGCGAGCTCCTGGCGGTACTGCTCCAAGAGCGCTTTGTCGTCCATGATCGTCTGCTTGCGCGCTTTCGTCACGACCAGCTTGCAGCGGCGCCCAAATTTCAACGTGGAGAGCGACTCGTGCGCGGCGGCAGCGTCGGTGGCAATCGTGCAAATCACAGCGACGCGCGCGTCGCCGCTGAGCGACGTCTGCAAGAGGCGCGTGAGTTTCGAGTCGCGGTAGGGGATATGGGCGTCTGCGCCGGGCTCGGTGAGTCGCGCAATGACCGTGCCGAGCGTAAGGAGCGACTTGTTGATGTATGCGCCTTCTTTGCGCCGCGCCGCATCGCTCGCTGCACGCTCACTGCCGGCAAGGTCGATGAGGTTCAGCTGGCTGAGGCGCACGGCGCTCTGGTCGCCCTGCTGCCTGCTTTCAATGGTGATCTGGAAGACCGAGTGGCTGCGGCTACTGTGCGTGTTCCAGTCGGTCTCGCCGACGTGGCGCGCCGCCTGGCCGCGCTCGAGCAGCGCAAGCACTTCCGCGGGCCTCGTCACAATCTCTTCCTGCATCCCGGTAAGCATCACGCGCCCTTTTTCCTCCACGATGCGGGGCATCGATGCGGGCGCGCGCGTAATGGCACGCCGCGAGGGCGTGCTGGGCGCGACCGGCGCGAGGAGGTCCTTGAGCGTCTCGTTGTAGATTTCCAGGTACGAGATGCGCAGGAGGAACTCGCGGTCGGGCGCGTCGCGGATCATGGCAAAGACGTCGTGCACCGCGCGTGAAATCACGCCTTCGTCGTGCTCCACGCCGCTCATGGTGTATGTCTTGCCGGATCCCGTTTGTCCGTACGCAAATACCGTCCCGTTGTACCCTTCCATGGCCGACCGTACGACGGGAAGCACGCTCTGTGTATACAGCGCATCCGTGCTCTCTGTCCCAAGCACGAGGTTGTCGTAGCAGAAATCATATAGCTTGCCGTGCTCTTCCTCTTCCATCGCCGTCGTCGTCGTGCTCGCCGCGCGGCGCGCAAGCGCGGGGTGTTGTTCTGTAGGCACGATGCAGTGCGCGGCTTTGTCCACGCTCCAGATCGGCGCACCGCCGTCCTCGTCTGTCGGGCGCATACGCACACACACAACCACATTCTCCCGCACGCCGGGCGTGCACTGCGCACTCCCTTCCGCACGGCTTGGCGGCATCGCGATGAAATGAGGAGCAGGGTGTGTTGACGCTCACGCACCTCCACATTGTGTTGTTGTTGAACTTCTACCGCGTGGCGAACACGCACCTCCACCGGCCGCTCGCTGCCATCGCGGCAGGGTGTCGTGCGGGAGAAAATGTGGTTCGTGTTCTACGTCGTGCTTGTCTACGCATCCGGCATCTCCTCTTCCGAGTCCGCGTCCTCTTCGCCTTGTGCGACATGCAGCGGCGCAAGGTCCAGCTCACGGTCCGCGCCCACATAACTATCGCACATCAGGTACAGTTTCAAGCGGTCGTGCGTGCCTGCCGGGAGCTGGAACTCGAGGCGTACACGGAGCGAGCGCGAAAGCGTCACGCGCTTAATACTCAGCAAGCTGCGCGAGCCGGGATCCCCGAGAATAAGCCACCATGCAACGAGTTTCTTCGATGGGAAGAATGGCGCAATCGCCGTATTGTCCGGCTCTTCTTCCTCGTCCGCCTCGCGCTCAAGGGTCGCGTGCAGCACAATCGGCGTGGCGCTGTCGAGCTGCTGTGCATTCTCGACTTCAAAATGCACCTCGATGTACGGAAACTCGTTGGTAAGACGCGCCACGTCTGCGAGCTGGCGCTTGTCCAGCTGCAACAGCTCCTCGCGCTCTTTTTCGCGCATATCGGGGAGCGCATCGCCGAGGGCAAACACGTCGTCGATTTGACGCGCGTGGCAGCGCTCGACTGTCGCCTTGGTAAAGTGCGGGACTTGGTACAGTGGCGAGTCGCGATCCCAAACGGCCTGCACACACATATGACTGAGCTCCATGGCGATGATGGCATTCAGCATCGCGCCAGAACTCATCACATCGACACATGCGTTGAGAAGCGTGAGCACTCTGTCCAGCACCTCTCTTTGGTCCTGCGCAAGATCCGCCGGGAGCGTGAGGCGGGAAAAGTGGGCCTGCAAGAGGATAAACACCTTGTGGTGCGGACTCTCTACCTGGAGACGCTCCAGCTTCAGCGGAAGGCGGTCGTACAAGCGGCGCAAAAGCACGTCTTCGTGGTGCCGGATCGGGATGTCGTCAAACTCAGCCGCGGAGCTCACGATTTCCAGCATGCCGCGCAGTTTCGTGGCGGGGGAGAGAGAAAGGTGCAAGACATCGATGGTCGCGTAGCTCACGTTGTAGAAACTCGCAATCATGCCGAGATTTAGCGGACTCACATCCACATCGTCCTCCATCGCAATGCATTTTGTGCTCTCGAGCTCGCCGAGTGTCGTTTCGACAAGCTCGGAAAGGTAGTCGCCAATGTGCTCCATATCCCGTCCTTGGGCACCGTACGCCTGCGGATTCTTTTGCAGGCGGCGGTACATGAATGTCCATGTAAGCATATCCACCGCGCCTTGCTTGTCTTCCACAGTGCGCGCGACAATCTCGGCGTTTAGAAAGTCTTGGGTATACGCATGCAGGCGCGACTCGAGGGGGTAGCTCTCCGCAAGGAACTTTTTAAAGTACGCTTTGCGGTTCGCCTGGCAAAAGAGCATGCAGCGACTGCTCCCATCCTCGCCGGGCTGTGTGCACTTTCCGACCATTTGCAGCATGTCCGTGAGGGGATAGTCGACATAGCGGTGCTCTTTCCCTTCGTACGTCTGCAAAGACATGATCAGGACGAGATGTGCGGTGACGGGCAAACTCCACACCGCATCGCGGCTCGCGACTAAGACTTGGATGGCACCGGCGGAAAAGAGGCGCTCAAGCAGACGCTGGTCGCTGCGCGAGAGGCCTTGGTGGTAGTATGCAATGCCCTGGGCAACACACGCCTTCAGATCCTCGTCCTGGATGCGCTCCAGGTGCGGCGCAAGGTGCTCGGGCTCCATGTTTAGGAAGCACGTTTCCTGGTCGTGGTCCGCAAGGGCATACGCAAGAATGTCGTCCACGGTGAGCTTGGCCTGCTTGCGCGTAGGAACAAATGCAAGGACAGGCTGCGTGGGTGCATACTCCATGATCGCAAGGTACGCTGGCTTTGCCATCGCAAGCATGAGCGAGCTAAAGTGCGGGATGGTAAAGGTTTGCAAATGCACTTCCATCGGCACCGGCCGCGCGCTCGGCGCAAAGTTGAATACGTTCGCGCGCGGCACGCCGAGCCAGTCGCCGAGATCGTTGGCATCGGCAATGGACGTGCCAAGCGCCACCACACGCACCGAACGGTCCAGCTGTGCGCCCATAAAGCGCACACGCGAACACACAATTTCCAGCGTCGGCCCGACGCGCTCGTCGCCGATCAACTGCATCTCGTCGTAAATGTACAGCGCGATGGTTTGCACATTTGTGCGCTGGCGCCAGCGCCGCGAGAGCACATCCCACTGCGCGGGCGTGGCTATGACAAGATCGGCGCGCTCCAGGAGGCGCAGGTTGGTGACCACGTCGCTTGTGAGCGCAGCAATGTGCTTGTTGGGAGCAAATGCTTTCCAGTGTGCGAGGCGGGGTGCGACCATGACATTGTAGGGAACGATGCACACGGCGCGTCCTGCGCCCTGCTGCCAAAGACGCAGCAGGGCCAGCTCTGCACAGAGCGTCTTGCCCGAGCCCGTCGGCGCGCCGACAAACACGTTCTCGTCGGTGGCGTAGAGCGCATGGAACACCTGCGTTTGGATCTTGTTCAGCGTATCGAACGGGTAGAATGCCGCGGCGTCGCCCAGCGCTGCGATCGTTTGTGGCTGCAGCGCAAGGAGCGGCGTGGGTGGCGGAAACTTGTCGGGAAGAAGGAGGTTCTTGAAAGAAATGGGAAGGCGCACTTCGCTGTGGAGCCACCGCTCACTGAGCAAGGTAATGTAGTAATTGGGCGGGAGCGGCTCGGTGAGCGGCACAGTAAAGGTGACGGTATGCTCTTCCTCTGCGTAGCGCTGCAGGAGCACGAACTGGTCGTAGAACAAGATGATCTCCCCGTCGACGTCCTCGACAAAGAGCCAGAAACTCTGCGCGCCGCCGTGCACTCGCTCGTCCCACTGAAAGTCGGGGGTGATGGTGAGGTGCACCTGGAGCAGCGAAGGCGTGAGCGGCTGGAAGTAGGCCTGCAGCTCGAGGCGCGGGAATTGATGCACGAGCCGGTGCACGAGCCGGCCTGCTTTTGGAATGCCAATTAGCTCGCCAATTTCGTTGGGCTCCAAGTCGCGCATGCGGCTCCAGGGAAACTCTTTGCGCTCGAGGCGGCGGATGAGGTCGGCAGGGACGCCCTTGAACTGGCGCAAGGGCGTCATGGAGCTCCATTGGCGCTGCTCAACCATCTTGGCGAGGTCCAACGCGAGACGTGCGACCTTTGCATAGCCACGCACAATGCAAATCTCTACCAACGCACGTAGAATACGCCCGGCAGACTGCGTGACATACACCATATCCGCGGCCAAAGCATACCCGTCCAGCGCGAGCTGCGAGATCCAGGACTGGAGGAGCACATTGATCTTTGCGCTGGGCTGCTCGAGCGTCTCCTTCACCGGCACAGGCACACGCTCCAACATGCGCCCCACCTCCACCTTTTCGTCCTGGCGCACCATTTGGTGCTTGAACTCGTCCGAGAGGGAGAAGATGCGCAAGAGCTCAATCATGCCCACATGGCTTTTGAGGTGGCGGTGGAACGTGCCCATGCTTGTGTGCGTGAGGTAATAGTGCGCGGCGATGCGTGCAAGCTCGTTCGAGGTAAAGAGCCCCGTTGTGCGGTCGTACTTGAGCAAGCCTGCTTTCTCGAGGAGGACAGCGGCGCTGTGGGCAATGTCGGCGCGTTTTTGCTCGAGAAACGCGTCCTGCTGGAGATAGTCATGCGTGACGCCGTAGAGTGCAGGGGTGCGCAGCATGCGCACATACAAATAGGTGTACCCCAGCCAAGCCACCGCCTCGTCCCTGTTTCGCACCGTCCCGAGCACAATTTCCGCATTCAGATTGTCGGCGAGACGCGCGACAAACTGCGACTCGATGGGCAGCTGCTGGTTGAGGAGCGACAGGTAGTACTGCAGCTCGCTGTGGTTCGTTATAATGATGCCTTCGCCCACCGTATCGTATTGCGGACGCCCGGCACGACCGAGCATTTGGAGCATGTCTTGCGGCGACAGCTCTGTCCACCGGCTTTTTTCGGGGTTGTAGATCTGCGTACCTTTGATAATCACCGTGTGCGCGGGCAAGTTCACGCCCCAGGCCAGGGTGGCGGTGGACACGAGTACTTGGATATGCCCATCGGCAAAGAGGTCCTCGACAAGCTGCCTGTCGGCACGGTTCATGCCTGCGTGGTGAATGCCAAAGCCATAGGGCAAGACGTCTTTCAAGTTTGCATCCTTGGCATTCTCCAGCTCAGACTGCAAAATTTCACGGCTCGCGCCAGACACCGGAAGAAACTGGCCGAGGGTGTCTTCTTCCATGGCCTTGTCGCGTATATACTTGGCCGTTTTGGCCGTCTCTTTGCGCGAGTGGGTAAAGATGAGCAGCTGGTTCTTGCCCGCGTGCTCGAGCGTCTTTTCATAGGTAACTTGGTTCATCACTTGGAGGCGCTTAATGGCCTTCGACTCGGTGATGCCGATGTACTCTTGACGCAAAGGCACGGGGCGGTAGCCGCTCTCAAAGTAGAGTAATCCCCGCGCGGGATTCACGCGAAGGAAGGCGGCAACGTCGCGGTAATTCGGCAGCGTTGCGCTCAGGCCGACGAGCCGCACAGGATCGCTCAGCTGCTCCATCTTGCGGATCGTGCGTGCGACAATCGCTTCGAGCACAGGGCCGCGATCGTCGTGGAGCAAATGGATTTCGTCGATGATCAGGAGGCGTACAAGGTTTGTGTACGAAGTATCGGAGCTTTTGCGGCTGATTACGTCCCACTTTTCCGGCGTCGTTACTATCACCTGCGTCTCGGCAATCTGCGCCTTGGTCAGCTGGCTGTCGCCCGTAAGCTCATTGACAGTCATGCCAAAGGGAGCGAGCCGATCGCGGAAGTTGGCCGCTTGCTCCGCGACAAGCGCCTTCATCGGCGCAACGTACACGATCTTGAACGCGGCCAGATCGAGCGCGCCGGTGTGCTCGTCGCGGTAGTGCTGCATTTCGCGAAGAATGGTGAGCATTGCGACATTGGTCTTGCCTGCACCGGTGGGCGCACAGAGGAGCATCGGCTCGTCGCTACCAAATGCAATGGGATAGCAACGCGACTGGACAGGGTTGAGCGATGTGGCGCCGGGGAAGGCGGCTAGTGCCCACGCGGGAAGCGCGTGAATAGGGACGAGGTCCGACGAGGGAACAGTCTGCTTTTCGGGAGGAGGAATGTGAATTTCCTCGTACCCTTTTTTGCTCCGCTTGAAACTGCCGTGCGGAAGACGGACTTTGGGGTTGGAGTTCAAGTGCCCCCCTTCGCTGAACGCCATCGCCTCCAGGTCGATCGTGGCGCGTGGCTGTGCGGTGGAGCCCGGCGCAATAGTCGCGTGCGATAAGAGGCGCTGCGTGTCGCGTTTCTTGGCCTCGAGCTCATCCTCGTGCAGCGCAGGGTCCTGGCCGGCAAGCTGCTTCAAGATGTACGCCACATTCCTCTCGCGCATGGCCACTTGCACGTCCATGCGCTCGTCTTCGTTTGCGCGCGCAAGGCGCGTGCACCAAACCACCACGTCGCGGTTCGTTGTGAGGAGCTGCACGAGAGCAAAATTGTCGTAGTTAAACAGCTCCATGAGGCTGTTTTCGCAGTCGCGCATGTTTGTGTCGTCACCAAGAATGTCCAAGGCCGCATCCGCTTTCTCGTTTGCTTCGTACGCATCGGAGTAGTACTTGGCGACTTGGCGCTGCAGCCAGTATGCGTCAACGTCGTGCGGCCGGACATGGTCGTCGTCGCGCGCGGCGCTGCGCTCGCCGATAACAATGTCTTCTGGCACGTCGGTCAGCTCATTTTCCGGCGCCTGTTCGACATCCGAGTCGTCGGAGGCGTCGCGCACAACAAACGTCTCCTGTTCGCCATCGCTCGCTTCTTCCTCGCTCTCAAACAGGACAGCAACGCCCGTCTCGTCCTCGACATCGCGATCACCACTCGGCTCGCCCGTCTCCTCTTCATAATCGGTAATGCGCTTGCTCAGGTTCAAGAGCTGTGCAAAGGACTCTTCAGAGAGGGGGCCTACAACCCCTTCCACGTCCCGCTTCTTGTCCAGGTCGCGCATAGTAACGTCCTTGAGAATCTCCAAAACCGTGTCCGCAGCAGAACGCACAATCTCACTCGATTGGTCGCCGAGCGAGCCGTGCACAAGGCTCAGCACCATCTCGTACACACTCCGCGTTTCGTCCGTGCGCGGAATATACCGCAGCCCGTCAAGCTCCGCGGTCGCCTGGAGCACATCTGTGTACTGCGTATCGTGCGCACCCGCTTGTACTTTGCGCACAGAAAAAAGCTCGTCATCCTCCGCCGCCTTGCGCTTTTTCTTTTCCAAATCCGCTACGGGCTGCCGCGCGACGCGCGAGCCCATCGCCTTAGGGTCGATACGGCCGACAAGCGACTCGGCCTCGCCGGTAGGCTCATTATCGCCTTGCCTCCGTCCAGAGCTAAGCACCAGCGACGAAAGCGCTGAGTACTGGTACCCGGAGAGGTCCCGATTTCTCGGCGCCATCGTCGCACGCTACGAACCGAGCACGCCGCGTTGGTGATGCGTCACGTGTTCCCGCAGCAAATTTTCTTCACCCGGCCGAGCCTCCTTGTCTTCGTCCACGCGGCGCGCGATTTGTGAGCACAGCGATGCTGGCTGTTGGGAGCGGACAGCGTATTGATTGCTTGTGTATAACGTGCGACTGCTAATTCGGTCTTGAGACATAACGACCACAGTCTTCCTCATTCGCTCCGAGGAAGGCATGATTACCGTGTCCGATCTCGTCGTTTCCAAAGTACGAAATGGGCCGCCGAGCACGCCACGCACTGGCGTGTCCTTAGACCGTCCCATGGGACGGCTCGGGCCTCTTGGAGGCGTGCAGCCGCGCGTAATGGATCCACTTGTGCAGCCAAGCCCCCCCGTGCTCGTGCACGAGCCCGCGTCGCCCGTGGCCAAGCTAGAGGAGCCGAACTCCACCGATAATGATCAAGGCACCGACGAAGAGACGGGCGTGATCCGATGTATATGTTTGTGTGATGACGACGACGGCTTTACCATCCAGTGCGACCGCTGCTCTGTTTGGCAGCACTGCGCTTGCTTTGGCATGTCGCAGTCGAGTGTACCAGACGAGTATTTGTGCGAGGAGTGCGATCCGCGCGAGGTCAACGTCGAGTTTGCGCGCGTACACCAGCGGCGGCGCCTCCTTGAAGAGGCCCGGCGGCGCTCATACAAAGGCCGCAGCGCGGCGTCGGTCGATCTGGACGCGGCAAATGCGGCGATGCACGCTGCAGAGCCGTCGTCGCCGCGCAAACGTGCAAACTCGCGCGGCCGCTCGCCGCGCTCCCTCGCCACCTCGCCGAAACTGCGCGCGGTGCACGACACAGAAGCGGCGCGCACAAAATCTGTGCGCCGCAAGCAACCGCGCGGGCGCAAGCCGAGCAAAAGTGCGCCGAGCGCGCCGCGGCCCGACGACGACTCGCACTTTGACAAACTCGAGTCGTGGCAGATTGAGTACACACACGTGTTCACCAACATTGTTCACGACCGGCGCATCCTCGATGCGCTTGCACAGCACTGCAGCACCGCCGTGCGGACGCTGCACACCCCAGACTTTGTACTTGCGCCGCTGGTCTACCCCGCCGACGAAGCGGCGATGGCGTGTGATTCTGATGGTCTTGCGGTGCGCGGCAACGAGCACATTCCCCTCGCCATCCACGCGCCGTCGCTCCACGAGGTAGCTGCGCGCACGCACATTCGCCCCATCTCCGACCAGGTAACGAGCAATTTTTTCAGCAGCATCCAGCACCTGCAGCCGCCCGCGTCGCAGCCCCAAAAGATATGGCGCGCCTCGAAAGCGTTCTGCCATCCTGCCATGCACGGCCTTTTTGCCGATACCGCCATTCCCAGCGGCGCGTTTATCACCGAGTTCCGCGGCGAGATCTACGATGCAGATGCATACCGACGCAGCCCGATGAACCAGTACGATAAAATGGGCACCGTCAAGCCGCACGTCCACCTTCTTCCGCCGCCGCTCAACATTGCCCTCGACGCGCGCATGTACGGCAATGCTGCACGCTTTGTGCGCTCGAGCTGCCACCCCAATGCAGTGCTGCGCCCTGTACTGCACTACGCCGGCGACGCGCCGCAGCTTGTGTTTGGCATTTTCGCCATTGCGCCGATTCCGCGCGCACACGAAATTACGCTCGGGTGGGAGTGGGACGATGCGCACCTCGTGCATACCCTGCCGGGCCTTGTGCGCCGCCCGTGGAGTGCTGCAGCCCATCGTCGTGCCGACGCCAAGCAGCGTGTGGATATGGACGCGTTTGCCCAGCGCGGCGAGTTTCCCTACGCCTCCACGATCCTCTGCGCTAAATTCAATGCAGTAGTGACCGTGATGCTGGGAAATGCTACGTGCGCGTGCTTTGGCCCTTCTCTGGGTGGCTCCAGCACCAATGCGTACAATGTAAAGCGCCAGAACTGTGCCGTGGTCCAGATGCTGCGTATTGGCCAGGGAATGCCATTACTGCGCACGGCCGATGCACTCAAGGCCTCGAAGCCGAAACCCATCTTGTTCGCGCCGCTGGTCGGTGCATTCCGTGGATGGAATCTCGATAATGGCAAGGCGCACCATCACCTGCGTGCAAAATTAGCCCAAAACAACTGCTTCGTCAGGCGCTGTGTGTATGCGAGCGACGTGGAGAGCGACGTGGAGAGCGACGTGGAGAGCGACGGGCATGCTTCGGACGCCACAGCGCCGCTTTCCGATACTGAGTATGCCAGTGGGGACGAGGATCCTTATGTCACGCTTGCGCTCGAGCAGTTGCGCCGCGATGCGCTGAGCAGCGACGCTGCGCCGCGCATTTTGCCGCTCAAGAAGCGAGGTGTGCGCACTCGGATCGCCGCGCCCGCCGCCGAGGCCAGTGTGCGGCAAAAGAAGCGCGCCGCGCGCCCGTCGCTTGCTACGCCAGCCGATATGCCTGTCTCGATGAAGCGCCAAAAGGTGCGCGCACTCTTTGACAAGACAGCGCCGAGCTCGCCCTATTTCTCGGAAGAGAACGAGAGGGATGGGTATGTTTCGCCTTCGGAACGCACGCATGCGAAAATGGCGCGCCAGGCTTTGCCGAAGGATGTGCGTGCAAATACGAGGCTTTTGTCGGGCAGGCAAGGGGCAGAAATGCGTATGGACGTGGATGCGGCCGACGTGTGCAGTGCACCGGCGATACAAGAGGCACGGGAGCCTATGGCAAATTTCGTGGAGGCACCGCACGTTGTAGCGCCTGTGCCTGCCGCGGTGTCTGTGCCTGCGTCTGCGCCCGTGTCTGTGTCTGCGCCCGTGCCTGCGTCTGCGCCTGTGCCCGTACCTGCGCCTGAGCCTATGCCTGAGCCCGTGTCTGCGCCCGTGTCTGATCCTGTGTCTGCGCCCGTGTCTGATCCCGTGTCTGAACCCTTGCCTAAGCCTGAGCCTATGCCCGTGTCTGAACCCGAGCCTACGCCTGCCGCAGTGCCTGCCTCAGCGCCCATCCCCAAGAAGCGTCTCTCGCTCGCAGAGTACAAGGTGCGCCTTGCCGAGCGCAGGCAAACTGTCGCTCAAGATGCATGCTCTGCACCCGCGGAAAAGGCACTAAATACATTGACTGAGCACGCGATACAGCCAAGCACGCCGTTGCCTGTGAGCACACGCGAAGCTGTGCGCTCGGTCATTATTCCGCAATCTCCACCGCGCGATGCACTGCCCAGTGGCGCTGCATGGCAACGCGTCGAAGCGTTGGAACCACGCAAGTCTCTTGCGTCGCCCACGTCTTTGCGCGGGCCCGTGTCTGTACACGAGCCTCCGCCACTCGCTGCACCGACGAAACCTGCGCCGAAACTCTGCGCTCCGCCCGGCCCCCCGCCGCCGATGCCGCCTGCGCTCCGTGCGATGCAAAGCAAACCCAAGCCCGGCCCGCCGCCCATGCCGCCTGCGCTCCAGGACATGCAGCGGCATGGCAGCGGGCGCGGCGCGCCATCTCACGGAGCAGGCTTTCGCCGTGATGGATGGCGTGCTGTATAGCTATTGTAGTGTACTATGTATTTCTAGCATGCGACGTGGGACGGATCGACGGGGATCAAGGTGGGACAGATGCCTACACTCAGCACAAAGCTGCGCGCCGTGCGTACTGTGCACTAGCAATACTACTGTCGCAGCGCACGAAGGATAAGCGAAGCACGGCCACGATCTACTGCACCGCATCCATTGAATACTAGCTAGCATCGTCACTTGCGCTATGCCGCTGTGCACTCCGCACGCGCTTCGACGCCGACTCTTTGGTATGCTGTGCACGCTTCTTCTTGCGCGCTTGAACCTGCTCGACAAGCCGGTCGTCCAAATACCGCGTTTCCTGCACCTGGGCCATCTCCGCCGGCGGAAGCGCACCGAGAATATCCGCGGGAAGCGCCACATCTTGATGCGTCTCCATAGTCCACCCATGCTCCTCGGCAAACCTCTGCACGACCAGCTGCGCAAGCTCGGAAATTATATACAGGTACTGCGCCTCGACATGATGCGGCGGCGCAGCAGCATCCACGGCACGTTTCAGCGCTCGCGCATAAGCCATCAGCGCGCCCATATTCTGCGGCGTGCCCACATTCCCAAGGAAAAATTCGATATACTGCGCAATGTGCACCACCTCGTCCGAGCCAGGCGCAAAGTCAGGATGGTGTGCAAGAATGTAGAGGAAGCGCAAAAACGCAGCGTCAAACGCCTCCGCACGCGCTCCTTCGAGCATGGCGGCGGCGGCGCGGCGGTGGTACGAAACAACGCGCGCGCGCAACTCCTCTTCTGGATCAAAGGCAAGGATCGACAAGAGCGCGTGAAAACTCGGCGAGATGGTGTGCTGCGAGAGACGCAAGAGGAGATTTTGCAGAAGCGCGCTGCGCACCTCAAAACTCTCGTCCTGCAGCGCATACGCAAGGCGCCCCATGCGTGGAATAATCACGGCGGCATACGCGGGCGCCTCGGCGAGCTGCAGCACCGAGAGCGCCGCACAGCGCCGTATGCATGCCGCGTCGTCCGGCGGCGTGCCCAGATCGGCGCGCGCCTCGCCGCTGCGTACAAGCACCCAAAAAAGCTTCAAGAGAGGCGCAACGCGCACGACACTGGCCTGCCCAAGACAAAAGCTTGTGAGGAGCTCGAGCGAGGCGACGCGCGCCGCCAGCGCCAGTGCGCCGTGCCACGGCGCGAGGAGAATCTGCTGGACGATGTGCTCGACAAGCGCGTCCGCGCGGCTTTCCACCGCGGCAAAATCGTGCCGGAAAATGGGCGCGAGCGCGGCTAAGGCCGCGACGCGCTCGGACTCCGCGCCGAGCTCGGCGTGGGTATGCAGGATGGGAACGCATTCTTCCAGCGCCGTGTGCGCGGCGGGGGCGGAGAGCGCGGCGAGTACGGTCGCGGCATACTGCGCGCACCGTGCGTCTGTGCCGCACACCGCGTCGCCGAAGAGCGCTGCATTTTCGCGCACATTGACATGCGCGGGAAAAGCAACGGCCACGCTCGCGAGGCACTCGAGCGCGAGCGCGTCGGGGCCATTCAGCGCGCGCTGCGCGAGCAGGTCTGCATGCTGGACAAGGAGCTGCGGCGCGTGCTCTGCAACGTACCGGCACAAGCGCGCCGCGCCTTTGTCCAGCAGGATAGGCATGCATGACTGGTTGAGGATGGGGTAGGATCCCAGCCAGAGCACCGACGCAATGGTATCTACGAGCGCGGGCCTTGCCGCTTTCACGGTGTCGAGCGCGTCGCGGCGTGCGTCGTTGCTCGCGTCGAGCGGGGTGGCGGGATCGAAGCACAGACGCATTGCTCGCAGCACACGCGCGTCGCGCCATGCGGCAAACTCGGCGAGGTGCGCCTCGGCGCGTTCGTCGCGCAGCGCCGCACAGCACGCGCGGATTGCCGCGGTTGGCTGGACATCGTCTTGGCTGCAAGCATCGAGGAACGCATCCACGGCACTGGGGCGCGCAAAGTGCAGGTTCGTATAGTACAAAAGCCCGGCAAAGCCGTCGTCGTCGAGCGCATCCGCGACGCACACGAGTTGCGCGGCAAACGCAGGTGTATCGAGAAACGGAAGCAGTGCGTGCTCGAGCGTGGTGCGGACGCTGGCCACGATCGACGGCACACCCGCGAGGCTGCACTGCAGCACCGCGTTTGGGATCCACGCAAACTGTGCGCGCATCGCGTCTTGCGCGAGGTGGGGATAGGCGAGGCGGTAGGCACGGCCGATGGCGGCAAATGCAGCGTCGCGCACGGCGCTGCGCCGGTCCTTGCCGCGGCGCGCGAGCTCCGTGAGGACGGTGCGCGGCACCTGCGCGAGCGTGTCGAGGTCGAGCGCGCCTAGCGCGTGTGCCGCGGCGAGGCGCACCTTTTCGTCAAGATCAGCGACGCGCTCGGCAAATGGCGCGGCGACAGCGTCGCGCAGTGTGTGTGTGAGGAGCAGCGTCGCGCTCTTGATCCACTGCACACGCACCGCCGCTTGCGTGTCGCGTGTGCGCGCGAGCCAAGCACGCCATGTGCTGGGGTAGAGAGCGGCAAAGTCGCCCGGCATGGCAAACAAGGCGCCCAGCATGTCGGTTGCGCAGATGCGCGTGTCTGTGTGTGGCGCGCCGAGCTGTGCCTCGAGCTGGGGCACGACGCTGGTGAGCAGCGAAGGGACATGGGAGGCGATGCGCAAGATTTGGTCGCTGGGAAGCGGCGCATCGTCCTCGTCGCGCTCGAGCGCGAGGCTAAAATAGTGCGCGACTTGCTTCTGCAGGCGGTCCTGCGTCCGGCGGCACACCTCGGCTGCGAGTGCAGTGGCAGCGGGGCTTGCATCCTTGTCGAATGCGGCCATGAGTGCTTCCATCGC
This sequence comes from Malassezia vespertilionis, assembly GCF_029542925.1. NCBI lineage: Eukaryota > Fungi > Basidiomycota > Malasseziomycetes > Malasseziales > Malasseziaceae > Malassezia > Malassezia vespertilionis. The sequence continues at coordinate 131,709 of NC_079254.1, read as the reverse complement.
GTGTGCGGGCAGCGCATTGCCCTCTTCGATGAGCTGCACGAGGATCTCGGTGAGAAAAAGCTGGACATTGGCCGCGATGGGCCCGTCCAGCAGCGCAAAGAGGCGCGCAAAGTAGGCCGAGACAAGCGCGTCGGCACTCGGCAGCTCGCATATCAGCACAATGCTCTTGACCGTGCCGAGACTTTCGGCAATGTACACAGCGTCGGCGTACAGCGGCGCTTGTGGATGCGCCAGCCCCGCATCAGACACGAGCACGTCGAGGAACCGCTGAAAAATGCTCTTGAGCTCTGCTGGCGTAAACGGCGCATTCGGCGCATACAGACGCAGCATATCGCTCAAGATACATGCTACTTGGACCTGCACGGCCCGGTCGCGGTGGCGAAGCAGGCTCGGCTTGATCAATTCTTTACAGTACGGGTCCAGCGCGGTCGTCGCAATGGCGCCTTGGCCTATCTCGGCAAGCTCGCGCCGCAAGGTGCGGACGCGGTCCAGCACCGCATCGCCTTTAAGGCCCGGCGCATACAGCGGGCCCTGGAACCGCAATGCGCGACGCATCTCGGCAAGACGCGTCGTCGCAACGCGCCGACGCCTTTACTCCACGTGACTATGAACGGCGGGGCCCGCGACGAGGGCGCGGAATTGGGCGAGAAAGGGGGGCGCGGTGGTGGCGGAGTGCACCGCGTGCGCGAGCTCCTCCGCGGCGCGCCGCTCGGTGGCGATGGCCGAGGCGACAGGTACGGGCGCATGCACAGGCGCGTGGAAGCGCACAAACGTCGCGGTGCCCGCGTTCGCCACAGCGCGTGCCTCGGGCAGCGCCAGCGCCGGCGCGTCGGCGCTGAAAAAGGTGATGCGCGCATCCATCGCCTCGAGCTCGCGGAGCGTGTGCTGCTCAGACGCGTTGATGTGCGCGGCGATATCGCGCAGGGGTATGCTTGTGTACACGCGCGCAAGTGCCTCGATCCACCTGCGCCGCTGCAGAGCCATGCACATGCACACGAGGCCCCAGTTTGCGTCCTGCTCAAACTGGGCGCGGTGCGTAGTGGCGACCGTGGCGGCGGCGTGTGTGCCGCTCCGCTGCTCCATGTACGCGGCGCGGAATGCGAGGTAGGCATCCCTGGTATCGCGCAAATACTGCCCACGCACCCCGCTGCTCGCCGAGCGGCACAGCGTATTTGCATCGGGGCACACGCCGTGGCAAAGGAGGCGCAGCAGCACCAATTTCTTGAATGCGTCCAGCTGGATCCAGCTCACTGCTTCGGAAGGCACGGCAATGCACGTCTCCAGCGCATGGATCGCCGCGTCGTAGTCGTGCGTCTTGGCGTACGCAAGGCCTGCGTAGTATAGAAACGCAAGCACGTCCACAGCGCGGCCTATATGGTCCTGGAAATTCGTCGCGTCCACATCGACGGCAGCGGCAAGAGAGACGGCATTATTGTATGCCTTGGCGGCGAGGTATTCCTGGTGTGAGTAGCGCGGCACGTACGTAGAGCAGCGGCGCGTCTGCGCCGGTAATTCCTTGGTAGTTGCGCGAAAGCATCGCGCGGATCGCTTCCAGCTGTGCAATGGCATACGGGCGCGCGTCCTCGACCAGGTCGCTGCGCTCCGAGACCGCTTGCGCCCACTGCGCGGCGAGCACCGGCGCATGCGGCAGCTGGGCACGCAACGCATCTCCTTCCAGCAGCGGCTTGTACCGCGCCACAATCTTTTTTACCTGCGCCCGGCTCGCCGCAAGGCGCAGCGCTGCATTCAGGCACATGAGCGAAGCGAGCGGTGCGCGCACGGCGTCGATTTCGTGCGCAAGGAGCACGTCCAGCTCTGGCGACGGGTCCGGCGGCACGTACGTACGCAGCTCCTCCGCTGCCGCAGGATCCGTCGCCACGGCGGCCAACATGCTCTCCAGCTTCGCCGCATGGGCCTTGGCGCGCGGCATACCGAGCCTGCGCCGCGTGCACGCGTTCCGCTTTGCTGACTAATGCTCCTGGCGCCGCGCCGCGCGGGCGTGGCGCGAGGCGCGGATGAGCGCGACGGGGCCACGCCGCAGCGCGGCGTGCGCACCGCAAAAGCGCCAGGTATGTATGCATGGTGCTGACAATAGCGGCGCACACTACTGGAATGCATGCCGCGGCGCACCGTGTTCCGCACCCTCACATACCTATCGTCGTCGGATATGCTGCGCCTCCTCTGTGCAGACCCGCGGCTCCGCCCCTTTGTCAATGCACAGCATTTCGCGCCGTGGAGAAAGCGGTGTGCGAGGCTCTACGCTGCAGAGGCTGCGTATGCACGCGCCATCATGCACGAGGACGTAGCTGAGCGCGAGGAGCAGGCGTTTGTAGAAGCGTACCAAGCGTCGCTCCTCGCGCTCGGCGTCGCACACGCGCCAACGCAGACACACGAACTCATTAGCGCCGCGGTGCTTGCGCCTGGAATGCCCGACGCGAGCGCAGCGCAAGAGTTTCTTGTGCCGTGGATCCTCGGGCGCGTCGCGGCGCACGACGCATTCCGCCTGCTGGACTGCGCCGACGCCGTCGAGCTGCTCAGTCTTGCACGTGTATTTCTCGCCGTCGTGCGCATCACGCGCGCAAGCGACTCCAGGGGAGGACCGAGCAGGCAGTATCACCAGATGCTGCACGTCCTCGACGCCGACTGCGCCCACGCCCTTGCCGCTTTTTTCGCGCCGCCGCCGATGGAAGCGCGCCCGGCACAGCTCACCGCGGAACAGCAGCGCTTTGTGGATTATTCTGTGCAGAAAACCGATTTGGTGTGTGTGCAGGCATTTGCAGGGGTACGCATGCGCGAAGCTTACCACAGACGGGAAAAACACGTTCGTTGCTCGCGTACGCGCGCGAGCGGCCCATGCAGCGGTTCCTGTACATTACATTCAACGCCGCCACCGCACGCTCCGCACGCGCGCAGTTTCCGCCCAATGTAGACTGCCGGACGATGCACGCAGTCGCGCTCCGCCACGTCACGCTGCCAGAGGGCCAGGTCCTTGGCGCGCTGCGCCCCCGCGACGTCGTGCGCCTCTTGCGCAACGCACTCCCCGACGGCAAAAGCACCAAGGATGGCGCGCAGCGCAACGAAAAACTCGCGCCGACGTCTGTTGCCATGTACGTCCTGCGCACCCTCGACAAGTACATGCAGTCGACCGACGCGGCGATCCGCGCCGACGTGCACGTCCCAAAGCACATGACGCGCACCACGGATTTGCGCCCGAGCGCGGTTGCAGAGAGCGTTAAAGAGCTGTGGAACGCCATTTGTGCGGGACGCACTGCAGACGGGCGTGCCGTGCCGTGCCCACACGATGCATACGTCAAGCTTCTGCACCTGCGCGGCGCAGCGATGACCGCGTTTCAAGAGTACCATGTGCTGCTGCTCGACGAGGCGCAGGATCTGTCCGCGTGCCAAAGTGCCATTTTGCTGCGCGCGCGCGGACACTGCGGCATCATTGTCGTCGGCGATGTCCACCAGAAGATCTATGGGTTTCGGGGAGGCAGCGCCGCCGCATTCCACGCCAAACGCTACCCGCCGAGCATGCAGTTTGCGCTCACCAAGAGCTTCCGCTTCGGGCCGCAGGTCGCGCAGGTTGCGTCGAGCATTCTGGGGCTCAAGGCGCCCCCGCCCTGGCACACGGGCGAGTGGACGCGGCCGCACCTCTCCGGGACGGGCACAGACGCTGTCTTGCGCGCGTGGAACGGCGCGCCGCGCGTCCATGCCCAAGTGCCGCCGCGCAAGAAGCGCAAGTGTGTGCCGGACGTTGGCCTGGTGCGGCATACGCGCATATACCGCACCAATGCACTGCTCGCGCAGGACGCACTGCACTGCGCCACACAGCCACGCCCGCCCACGCTGTACATGAAAACGAGCCAGAGAATGCAGGACGCGGCTTTGCTTACTTTATTCCGCGACGCACACACACTCTACCACGGCCTCGGTCCGCTCCCGCGCTCCTCGCCGCTGCGCGAATTTTTTGCGTGGAAAGAGCTCGTCGAGCACGTCGAGGCAGACGATGGCGGCGGCGATAGCAAGCTCTCGCTTGTCGTCTCCCTCGCGCCGCAGCTCGCATCGCCCGACTTTCTCGGACGTGTGCGCCAGTTAGAACAGTGCTTTAGTGCGTCGGAAGACGCGGCAGATGTGGTGATGACCACCGTGCACCAGGCAAAGGGACTCGAGTGGGATACGGTCGTCGTTGCCAACGATTTTTCCCCCGTGTGGGAGGCGTGTGCGCCGACGCTGCAGCCGCAAGTGGCCACGTTTCTCGCGCAGGACGAGCTGAATCACATGTACGTGGCCTTGACGCGGGCGCGGCACACTTTGGTCATTCCGCACGGCGTGCAGCTGTGGCTCGCAGCCCTCGACGGCCTTTTCCGCTTCCGTTTCGCGCCTAAGCATGCGCGGAATGTATGCCCGCTGTGCAACGCGCAGCGCACTGCTCTCTTGCAACGGTGCAGCTCGCGGATGCCGTTCCGTGTGATGAGCACGCCCGTGCCGTGCCCGCCGGGCGAGTTTGACGCATTTGTCGAGGCGCTGGGGTGCCTCGCATGCCTCCGGCCGCGCCTCGATGCCGACCCCGACTTGGAGGATTTCGTGCGCTGGATCGACGGCTCGGGTGTCAGCACAGCGTCCGGCAAGTTGAGCGCCGCTGCAAAGCTGCGCACTACGCGCAAAGCTGCGCGCACGCGCGAGGTAGAGTCGCGGCGTGCGGCGCGGTTTGCAAAGCTGCCGTTTGTCGCGTCGGAAAATCGGCGCACACTGTACCGGTCGATGCTGGAAGAAAAGAAATTGGCCGTCGTGCAATGGTTCGCCGCGGAACGCGCTTGGATTCGCGAGGCGCGCGCGGACGGCGATCAGGACATGGAGGGGCCTGCCGTATACCAGCCGATGGCAACGCTATAGACCGGCGTCTATGATATCCAATAGCCAAGGTGCTTCGACTATGCTGCAGCGTACGCCTTATATACTATGCACCTGCCATACCCAGCATCCCTGTCGCATCGCGGATCCGCGCGACGTCGTTGGCGCTAAGGTTGTGTTTCTGGCTCAGGAAAAAGTCCTCAAAGAGGCGCTCCACTTCTGCCTCGCCCACCGTGCGGCACCGCGCGTGCGGCGAGGCAGCACCGGGCGAGTCAAGGTCCATCGTATCGGCGTTGAGGAACTGCTCCTCTAGGCTCTTGCGCAGCCCAAGCCAAAATTCGACGCTGGTGATTCGTTTGTAGTGCAGGCGTGAGATCCCTGCACTTCCTTCGATCGATGTACGCGCGTCGTCTATCGACATCTGCGTGCTGGGCACCGTTTGTGCATGCGACGGGTCGGGCGTGAGCCAAAGCTCGGGAATAAAGGCAGCGAGCTCCGCTGTCGGCGCGGCTGCACGCGGCGCAGAAGGGGTCTGGTTGGCATAATTTGCCTTAAGCCCCTCAAACTGCTTGTTTGTATACGTCTTTTGGGAAAATGCGTGCATCGCAGCAATCTCTTCCTTCAGGCGGTCGTTCACCAACCGATGGCGCCGCAGGGTCGGCATGCCCTCAAACTGGTCGGAAACCAAAACTATATCGTACGCCTGGCCGCATCCACCAGACACGTCCGACACAAATAGCACGCTTACATCGTCCAGTTTTGTATAAATCGCTGCTTCTAGCTCCGCCTGCGTCACCATGGCAAAGGAGAGAGACGAGCACAAGGTGGAGGTGCCACGCGGCGATCGCAAGTGGAGGTGTGTTGCACACGCACACCGTGCGTCGCTGCTGCCCTCTTACGATTATGCGCGTCGTGTGTGTCCAGTGTACGCCGGAGCAGGGCAAGGTGCAGCAGAATGCAGCGCATATCATGTCGCTTGTGGAAACGTAGGTGCCTAACTAGCTGATGTCAGTGTAAAGCCGGGGTCAGTCGATATGCTTGTCCTGCCGGAAATGGCGCTCACCGGGTACGTCCACGATTCGCTCGACGCCATCGAGCCGTTCCTGGAGAATCCGTACGCTGAGGACGGCGCGACGTTTAACCTTGCTCGCGATCTCGCGACAAGGCTGCAATGCTACGTCGTTGCGGGCTTCCCGGAGCGTGCGTCGGCAGAGGCGCTCGCCGCGCAGCATTCGCCACACCTGACAGATGCGCGCCACCTGACGGACGAGCTCAAAGGCTCACCGCATCTTCCGCAGGTTCGACAGAAGGCGTTTAATGCCGCGATGCTCGTCGGGCGCGACGGAAAACTCGTGCACGTCTTCCGCAAACACTTTTTGTACGAGCCCGACGCTACGTGGGCGGACGAAAGCGCAGGATTTGGCTACATCGATTTGCAGGGTATCGGACGCGTCTCGGTAGCTGTTTGCATGGACTTGAACCGTACGTGGGCGCGGCGACTAACCACAGCGTACCTCTTGGACTCGGACTTTGAGCGCTACGAGCTGGCGCATTTCTGCGACAAGAACCGCGTGGACTTTATGGTTGTGTGCATGAACTGGCTCCTCCCGGAAGAGGAGCTCGGAGCATACGGCGAGAGCGACGGTAGTGCACCGAGTATCCCTACCATTAATTACTGGGTGACACGCGCTATGCCGCTATGGGTGCCGGGCATGGCGAAGCCAGGGCACGAAGGCCACAAGGTGACCATGATCGCATGCAATCGTACCGGCACGGAGCGTGGTATGTAATACGGTGGCTAACTGTAGATTTCACGTTTGCGGGATCGTCGAGTGTTATTCACTTTTTCGCTTCGGAGCGTGCGATTCTGGAAGGTGCGCTCGGTACCAATACAGCCGGCGTATTGGCAGTAGATACCGCTGCAACTACGAAATAGATGCATGTACCCTCGCAGCGGACAATCGCGCTTGTGCCTGACCGTCTGCGCGGAATACCTCCACTTTTCTCTCGGCGCCAACATGTCGTCGCCGCTGCTGGCGATGCTTCTCGTGACGAGCTCGTCGCGCGGCTCGTACGTCATATTTCAATGGCCGCGCAAGCCCAGCATGGTGAAACGGTACTCCCATGTCCGGTACTATGCCGACACGGAGGCCGACGAGACGCCCGAGCCTGAGGACGCTGGCGACTACTTGGCCGATGCGAGCGACACTGACAGTTACGACAGCGACTCGAGCACAACCTACTCCGATGCGAGTTTTGAAAACGATGCTGTGGTGATTGGGAATGCAGGCGACGAGCGAAGCTGGCGCGACACCTCGTGCGAGCGGAGCCGGATGCTATCGAGCGAGCACAGCTCGCGAAACCGAAGTGCGTCGTGCTCAAGGCGCCCACGCTTGCAAAGCAGCATTCATGCAGTACAGCCGGAGGAGCTTGCACGGATAAAATCATACACTACGTACCTCGGCTTCGACTATGCGGTGCTTGCCGCGATGCTGAGCCCGAAACCGGAGCAATGCCATCATAAATTCGAGTTGATCGTGGACGATATGGTTTTCCTCGGCGCGCCTGTGCTGCTGGGCCATGATAGCAAGACAAAAGATACCGGCGTGCGGAATAGCATGACCATGTTCAATCTCGTCATGGTCTTTGACCGCCCCGATTCGCTTGCGGCCCTGCCTGGCATGGACCACACGACGTGGATGCAGCTGTACTATACCCTTTTATTCAAGCTTACCGCGGTGCTCTTTGCACAAGAATCCAGTGCTGGCTATGTGAGCGAGCAGAACTCGATGCTCCTTGCTTTGCGTGACAAGTGCATGCAAAACGGGCTCTGGGTCCGCGACTTTTTGCAAGAAGCACTGCTCGCGTCTTCCTTGGCGCGCACGATCCGCGAGGTGCAGCGCTGCCTAGTCCGTAATCGCAATGCACTTGTGCAGGTAAACGGCGTGGATGTGCACTTGCAGCTGCCTTTGCTTCTCTTGCAGCCAGAGCGAGCGAGCAAAGCAATCGAACTCTTGCGTGCAATTGACCTCCACGATATGGTCGTCCAGCGTGGCGATGGTCCCGAGCCGCGCGACGGTCTGCGCACTTCGGGCCTTACGATGGAGCAGAGACTCCAGGACTGGACACGCACCACGGGCCCTTTTCTGGAGCCGTGGAAAACGCTCTTGTTTCCCGAAGGCAATTCTTTGGGCGACGAGCTCGACACCATTCTTACGTTTGTCCAGCCACTCATCGAGTGTTTCAGGCCGACATTGCGCGGGAGCAAAACGTTTCTGCAGGCGTCCGAGTCGCTGCACCTCGACCTGTACAAGGAGGTGTACCCCATGGTTCGCCATTTCATTTATTATTCAAAGGCCCAGGTCGTCGATGTGCCGCGAATCCAAAGCACCTATACCGTCGACCCGACTTTGGACATGGATCGGTGCGTCGTACGTGTTACTTACTCCAGTATCGTAAGTCTCAAAGCCTTGTGGAGCGCTGCATTTCCCATGATGCGCTCCTTGCCGCAGTTTCTCAGCGACTTGGGCGGTGCGCCGAGACCGTTTGTGGCACATTTTGCGCCGCGGATCAATCATTCGCTGTGCTTTGATACCCTCCTTTGGCTGCTGCGGCACAATGTTGTAGTCCAGCTGCATACCTACTTGCGCCTGATTGTCACCGCGCAGGACAGGAAACGTGCCGCGTCCCTCCGCAGCGCGAAACGCGAGCTGCACGGCAAACAGCGCGATACTGGCCTCGAGTCCGGCTCCGAAGCAGACGAAATGCTTTTGGACGTGTTGCGCAGCCAGCGGACGACCAAGTTCCCCGAGCGCCCGGCCCTGCCTCAATGTGGACACGCACATCCACACAGAGTAGAAAGCAGCGACTCGAGTGGGGACGAATGGCCGCCGGACCATTCCCAAGGCCCTTCGCCGTTGCAGCCTTCGTCGCACCTCTCGAAAAGCCGCACCTCGACGCCGCACGATTTGGTTGACGAGCTCGAGGCCGATGAAATTGAAGCTCGCATGGACGAGCTCAAGACCCGCGCGCCGCCGCCTGCATTGATTCGCGAACCCGTGCGTGCGAATCGCACGGAGAATGAATGGATCTCGGCGATGCTGGCCGGGAAACACGCATGGTATACGCGCTGGTTCCTACGGTACGTGCTGCACCACTAATCACAGACTACTTCCCTATCTCAACGGAAAGCACACGCTCGACGAGATTATATCGCGCGAGCGCCTCCGCCGCGGCGATCTCAAACACATCCTGCACCAGTTCCAGGCGAATTTGCTGCTGTTGTACCATCCGTAGTTCGGCCGAAACGCGACGCGTGTTGCTTGGGCAACACCATGCAGCATGGATGTGGCAGACGAGTTTGACGACGAGTTTGACCGCGGCATCCTTGAACATATCGATGTACTTGAATTGCAATGGGCGGACAAGCCCACTGCGTCCCAAGTAGATAGCGGGAGCGACACGTTGGATCCAGCGATGGAGGCGCTTTTCCAAACGTACGAGCACGCAGCGCCGAATTTGCCGCGGCGCCCGTTTGGCAATACCGCCAACTTGCCGCGCCCAAAGCCGGCGCCGCTAAAATCGCAGGTGCCTCTTTCGGCGCGCGACGCGTCGCAAGCGCCGGGAAATGCGCTCGTGCAGCAGGGGCTGTTTGGCCAGGCATTTGTCGCCACGCCGACGCCGACGCCGACGCGCAGTACCGAAGTACACTCCTCGCAAGGCCATGTATCCATGGCAGCGACGCCATCCTCTTTCATAGACGGCGCGCGAGTCAAAACATGGGACCACACCGTATTTGAGCAAGGGAACAGGGTCATCAAACGCACCGAGGAGGAAGCAGCCGACGACCTCGTGTACGGCCCCCACAACCCAAAAACACCCGTGCCGCGTCCACCCGTGCACATGACGCTTGCTGTCGACGACGACGCGGCACAGACATGGATATACCCTGTAAACAAGCCGCTACGAGCGTACCAGCTGAACATTGTCCGCAAAGCGCTCTTCAACAACGTGCTTGTCGCTCTCCCGACAGGCCTCGGCAAGACATTTATTGCCGCCGTCGTGATCCTCAACATGTTTCGGTGGTACCCCCAAGGCAAGATCATCTTTGTTGCGCCCACTCGCCCCCTCGTCACGCAGCAGCAGCAAGCATGCCATACTATCTGCGGCCTCCCTTGGGATACCGCGATTGAACTCACCGGCAGTACTCGCCGAGCGCTGCGCGACGACGAATGGCAGACCAAGCGCATTTTCTACATGACACCCCAAACGTTTGAAAACGATTTGCTCTCGACGACATGCAATCCACGCGACGTTGTCTGTGTCGTGGTCGACGAGGCGCATCGCGCTACTGGAAACTATGCGTACTGCAAAGTGATCCGGCATCTTATGTACTATAATCCCCACTTCCGCGTCCTTGCACTGACCGCGACCCCTGGAAGCCGTGCGGAGCAAGTCCAGGACGTGGTCAACAATCTGCACATCAACCGCATCGAGATCCGCACCGAGGAAGCGCTCGATATCCAGCAGTATGTGCACCATAAACACGAGCACTTAATCCGTGTCCCGCTGGGCGCCGCGCTCGAAGAACTGCGCCGCGCGTGGGTGAACATGATGCAAGTCTTTTACGAGCCACTCGCCAAGGTCGGCATGCTGCGCACCGCCGATCCTGCAACGCTTCGCCCATTTGCGGTGCGCGCTGCTGCTGCCGATCCACACGGCCGCCGCATCCTTGTGTCGCAGCCGTATCTACGCGGCAGCGTGACGAACTTGGCGAGCATGGCCCTCGCGCTGCAGTACCTCACCGAGCAGAGCGTGCGTGTGTTTTGCGAGCGCGTGCAGGCGATTGCAGCGCCGGCCAAGTCCAGCAAGAAAGTCTCGCAAAAAGACAAGCTATTTAGCACGAGCAATCCACAGTATTGCGACTTGCTGGAAAAGATGGAGCACGTCGAGCAGGACGCTTCGCTCGCGACGCATCCCAAGATGCACGAGCTCCGCCGCGTCCTGCTCGGCCACTTTGCCAAGCACAAGGGCGACACACGCGCCATGGTATTCTGTTCCTACCGCCAAGTCGTCACAGAGATTGTCGCGCTCCTCCAAGAAGCTGGGCTGCGCGCAACGCCCTTCATAGGGCAGTCCACCGATGCAAAAGGGAATCGCGGCTTTACGCAAAAAGTGCAGGAGCAAGTCATTCGTGATTTCCAAGCGGGAACGTTTCAGGTTCTCGTCGCGACGTCGATCGGCGAAGAGGGCTTGGATATAGGGGAAGTGGACTTGATTGCTTGCTACGAGGCCGTGCGCGATTCTGTGCGCACGCTCCAGCGCGTAGGCCGCACTGGACGTATGCGTGATGGTCAAATTGTCGTGCTTATGACCGAGGGGCGCGAAGAACACAACTGGCAGCACTCGAAGGATTCGTACAAGAACGTGCAGAAACTCGTGCGCTCCGCGACGACAGTCGAGCTGTACACGGACGTGGACCGCCTCTTGCCTGCACATTGCAAGCCAGAGCCTGTCATGTGCGAGGTCGACCAGCCAGCGTTTGATCTATCCGCATTGAAGCGCACTGCGCGGCGCAGCGAGCCTAAAAAGGTGCGCAAGAAACGCGGGGCGGCGCCGCCGGACGGTGCGCTGCTCGCGTTCTGTAGCGCTGGCGCTGTGCGTCGCGACGCACACCGCGAAGGCGAAGCGCCGCACACTGCACACAGCTCCAGCAGCGTGCGCACAAACTTGAGCGACGACTCGGAAGACGACGAAATTGCGAGCGGCATTCGTGTCCGCAGCTCTTCGAACACGCCTTACTCTTGGCCGTCGTCGCATGGCGAGTCGCAGCGCGGCCGTGCATTGGGCACGCGTCGTGTGCATGCGTCACCGTGCTTTGCGCGATACGCGCCGCATCCTTTGGTGGCAACGTTGGCTGGCGAAGCAGACACTTGCGAGCGTCCAGCGCCGTCGCCCGTGTCGCCGTGCGGCGCGCGGGAAAGAGCGACGTCGCCATCGCTGCACGTACCGACAAGCGATGACGCTCCTTCGTCGCATCTCCCCGACGATCCGCTTCTATTGCGCTCCGACGCACTCTCCGATACGCCGTCGCCGCCGCCGTCGCCGCCGCCGCGCCAGAAAAAGCGGCGGATCGGCGCGTCGCCCACGAGTCGACTTTTATTCTGCCATGAAGCAGAGCGCGACACTGATTCTGAGGTGCACGGCGAGTCGGATGAGGACGATGACGGGGATGGGGAGGAGGACGAGGCAGATCGTGCCATGATTGGCGACTTTGTGCCGACACAGGCGCCGGGGTACAACCAGGAGAGCATTTATCTCCAGTCGCTGCTTTCCCAAAACGCGCCCGCACCATTCCGCAAGCGCGATCGCCTGCAGGCGCTCTTGCAGCGCCGCGATGCGCTCCAGCCCTTGTCGGAGCCTGGCGATGCGTCCTTGGACACGTACTCGCAAGACTCGTTTGTGGTCGGCGACGATGACATTTCGTGGGCGAGTGACGCGAGCGAAAGGTAGGCATTTCCTTGTAGAAGTAAATAAATAAAAAAAAAAAAAAAAAAAAAAAAAAAAAAAAAAAAACGCCATTGTATCCTGGTATTACGCAGCTAGTGGTGCAGTCTACAAGCGCTCCATAAGCATCATGGGCGCCGCTACTTGGTCGCGCACCTCGCGCCCGGCCAATTTCTCGACCAGCGTCAGGGCAAACGCAAACGAAGTGCCCGGGCCACGGCTGGTGACGAGGTTCTTAGCCACGACGACCGGCTCTTCTCTATACTCGTACGCCTTCTCGAGCTTGTCCGCGACGGATGGGTGCGACGTAATGCCGCCGTGCTCACCGATCTGCGCCTCCAAAGCAGCAAGCGAGCCTGCGCAAATCATCCCGATCCACGTTCCGGCCGCGTACGCGTCACGAAGCATGCTGAGCACTATGGGATTGTGCGAAATGATATCCGCTCCACCCACGCCGCCCGGCACAACGAGCAGATCGTACGCATGGTTGGCCGCAGCGCACTGCTCGAGCGTCGTATCGGGCACGATGGCAACGCCACGCGCTGCGCGCACGAACCCCTCGGGCGGCGACGCAGGTGCGCCATCGGCAGGGACGTACACAGACTGTACTTGGATCCCACCGCGTACGAGCACGTCGTACGCGATGGTAAATTCCATCTCTTCCGTGCCTTGCGCAACAAACACAATCGCGCGCATGGCAACATGCGCCCCGTGCGCACCGATGCAGCCGCTGTAAAAACACGTGACAACGGGAGTTTGGTTTGTTGGGAGATGAGCATGATTGGGCCACGTTCTACAAGTGCTGTCCGCCGTGAAATGCGGTTTGACTGCAACCACACGATGCCGCAAAAAGCCAGTGTCGCCGTGAATGGTGCTGATGGAACAGAGGGGCAGATCCGCCGCTCGTTCCTGCAGCCGGAAGCGCTCCTGGAGCGCCCTGCCGAGGGTGTAAACACGATGGTAGACCTACTCCACTATGCTACGAAGAAGCATGGCAACACGTGCAAGATTGGTACGCGCGAAATCGTGCGCGAGCACAAGGACCAAAAAGTTGTGCGCAAGAAGGTCGGCGACAAGGAGGTCGAGGAGACAAAGACGTGGACGTTTTACGAACTCACGCCGTTCCATTACACCACGCTGAACCAGTTTGCGGAGAATGTAAAAAAGTTTGCCAAGGGCTTGGGCGCGCTGGGCTTCGACAGCTCCAAGCGCTTCAACATTTTTGCATCCACCGCGGCCAACTGGCAGGTTGCTGCACACGCCTGTTTCCAACAGGGTGTCACGTTCTGCACCGCCTACGACACGCTCGGACCGACTGGCCTGCAAGTCTCGCTCGAGGAGCCCGAAGTGCGCGGTATGTTTACGAATGCTGCACACCTGTCCGTCGTCGAAAAGGTCCTGGACAACACGCCGCTCCTTGAAACTATTATTTACGACGGCGAGCCCGAGCCCGCGCTCTTGGAGACCATTCGCACGAAGCTGTCCCACCGCCAAAACGGCCGCATCGTGTCCATCGACGAGTTGTCCAAGCTTGGCGACAACCATCTCACTTCCGCTGCGTCTGTCCAGCCGTCGGATATTGCATGCATCATGTACACTTCTGGCTCCACCGGGCCGCCCAAGGGTGTGATTCTCACGCATGCAAATCTGGTCGCGACGATCGCCGCATGCGACCAGCTCTTGATGAACTATTTACACAACACTGATACTGTGCTCTGCTACCTCCCCCTTGCGCATATTCTCGAGTTTGCTGTCGAATGCTTCCTCATCTTCCGCGGCTTCACGATCGGCTACGGACGCGTCAAGACGCTTACTTCTACCAGTGTGCGCCACTCAAACAGCGACTTGATCGAGTTCCGCCCGTCGCTTTTGGTCGGTGTGCCCGCTGTCTGGGAGCTTATCCGCAAGGGCATCCTTTCCAAGGTGCACCAGTCTGGCTTTATCAAGCAGCGCATGTTCCAATTCGCTTTCTGGGCCAAGCGCAACAATGTGGAGGGCTGCAAGCAGTTTGCCGACTCGGTTGTGTTCAAGGCCGTGCGCCAGCAAACGGGTGGCCGCCTGCGTCTTGCGCTTTCGGGCGGTGCGCCGATTAGCAGGGAGACGCACGAGTTCCTCAACTTGGCGCTTTGTCAGATTGTCCAAGGCTACGGCATGACCGAGTCCTCGGCCATGTGTGCCGTCCTGACACCGCAGTTTTTCAAGTTTGGCTGCGTCGGTGTGCCCATGTCCTCGATTGAGATCAAGCTGGTCGATGTGCCTGAGACGAACTATCTCTCGTCGAACAAGAAACCGCAAGGTGAGGTTATGATCCGTGGTCCTTCTGTCACACAGGGCTACTTTAAGCGCCCCGATATCACCCGCGAGACCATCACCCCCGACGGCTGGCTGCGCACGGGCGACATCGGCCAGTGGGAGGACGACGGCACGCTCAGCTTGATCGACCGCAAGAAGAACCTCGTAAAACTCTCGGGCGGCGAGTACATTGCATTGGAGCGCCTCGAGTCGGTGTACAAAGCGTGCAACATGGTCAGCAACATTTGCGTCTATGCTTCCTCGGAGGCCAAGCAGCCCATGGCCATCGTCTTTCCCCGCGAGGATTATCTGCGCATGGGGCTCGAAGAACGCGGCAAGAAGGACTTGGCCCAGCTGTCGTTGGAAGAGCAGTGCAAGAACAGCCAAGTGGCCGACGTGCTTCTCGAAGAGCTGCACAAGACTGCGAAGGCAAACCACTTTGCGCCTATGGAAATGCTGCAGGTGATCTTGCCTATTGCAGAGGAGCTGCCGCTGACTGCTGCGCAAAAGGTGCAGCGCAAAGAGGTGGAGTCCATTTATGGGGATGCGATCAAGAAGTTGTACCCTTAGGTAGACATAATACGTACTTGTGTAAGCATGATTGGCCATTATCAGCGGCACGTATTCAGCGCTTGCGCGGCGCATTTTCGCGCAAACGGCGCGAGGATCTCGTCGCACGGTGTGCTGGACTTTGATTTCGTGCTCGTCGGCGCGGCTTGGGCGGCACGGCTGCGTCCGCATCCGAAACGCCGTCAGCTTCGGTGCTTGCCTGCGATCCGTGCGATTCGAGCTCAGCAGTCTGTGCACGCGTACGTCGTGCAATGGGGCGAGCATCGCTCACTGCCTCCAGACGTGCAAGCGTGCCGTGGGGATAGGCTACGTCGGCGCTGGATTGAGAGCGAAGGATACGGCCAGGAGAGTGTGCGCCGGTGCGTGAGCGGTGCACAGTAGATTTTTCAGGGAGCCTATCCTCGCTCGGGTGCCTGCCGCGGCGCGAAGAGCGGCGGGGAGATTCCTGCTCGGTCCACAGAGGGAAGCCGCCGGGGATGTTGGGTGTTTGTTCAATATCGTGGATTGCTTCGGCAGCACGCTTTGCGGCGACACGTTGGCCGCGCTTGCGCCGGACTGGTACGCTGGGCGGAGTTGGGGATCGAGATGGAGATGGGTCCTCGTGCATGGGCGCGTTTGGGTGCTGGGATATGGATGCATTTTCGCTTCCGTGCACGTCCAAAGCACACGCTTCGTCCTGGCCCGCTTCCCCCATACTCAAATCTTCCCCGTGCACCGGATCTATTTCCGGCAAAGCATCCATCTTTGTATCCTCAAGAGGCACATGCCGAGGAACAGGAACACCCCATGCAGGCTCACGCTGCACGATATGCGGCTGCGCGACGTTTTTCCAGCCGCGGAAAGGACTGCTGCTCCGCAACGCAGGATCGTTTTTGACCTTTTCCACCGGCGCCCCAGCAACGCTCGCACCGAGCGACGGCGCACGTATCGCATTGCGCAAAATACGTGCTTCCGGCGATCCAGATACAGACACACTGAGCGGCGTTTGCGGACGCGGCGGAGTACCTTTTATCGGCACCGGCGTGCTCTCTTCGTTGCCGGCATCCATACGCAGTGCATCGCGCTGTATCTGCGGCAGGACAGCCCACAATCCCGCAACAAGTGTTTTGCGCCGCGCACGCAGCCGCGCAGCCTCTGTGCCAATCTCGGCAAACGCCAGCGTGCGCTCCAGCTGCGCCGCGCGACGATCGAGGTGAATTGCATCGACATAGCGCCCCTGGCACACGAACTTGAGCAGCAATGTGTCCACGGCAAGCGCCGCGTGGTGCTGCGGCAGATTGTCGGGGGCGAGGGCAAACGCTTCCAAACGCGTCGTCTCCTCTGGGCGGAGCGGCAGCAGCATCAGGGTACGAATAGCGTCGGTATCCGGCGGCGCAAAGCATATCCGGAAGAGCATGTTGTAAAGCGTGGTGTGCAGCGCATCGTCGCGCGGCAGTGTATCGAGCCAGGAGCGGCACATTTCCCACGCGGCGCCAAAGCCATGCACCATTGTGAGCGCCTTGACGAAATGGACGAGCGCGGAGCTTGTCTTGGTGCACGAGAAAACAAGTGCGCCGTGCACCTGGTACAGCTGGAGAAGGAGCTCGGCATGTTTTGGCAAGTTGTCGCTCAGCGCAGCAGCGACCAGCGGCAGCATCGACGCATTGGCCAGGAGCGGCACGGCGGCCGGGTAGTAAAAGTGGTCCATGTACCAGTATCCATCCGTCTCTTTTTCACTCCACGGAGCAAGCCGTGTTTGTGCTGCGTACAAACACGCCGTGTCGTCCGCTGTGTTGTGACGTTGCTGTATCGCCGTGTGTTCCCGCGCCAGATAGTATACAAGTGCATGTTTTGTAGTGTCATCACACGGCGCGGTGAGGATAGATACAAGCAGGACGTAGGCCTGTGTACCATCTACTGGGGGAAAGAGGGCATCTGGGGTCAGCAAACGAGAACGTGCCTTGGATGCCTGCGTCCGCGAGCATGCGGTCATAAAAAAGACGCTGCCCAGTACTTTTTGCGCGCCGCTCGCGTACATCTGCGGCGTAGGCCGCCGTCCAAGTCCGCGGCACTGTGTCGGACGGAGGAGATAAGTAGGCAAGCAGGATCGCGTCCGCTTGTGCCTCTGGCGACGCCTGCATGGTGGGGGAGGGAAAGGCGTAACGCCTCGACAAATGCATACATCCACATTGTACATGGCCGCACGGCGGTAGGGTACGAAAAGCTACTCGGGGCGTTCGCTGGGCTCGGCGGGGGACCCGCTCTGGCCATCTGGCGCGTAAATGGGGGTAGCTACAAGCGGGGTCATTGTCGGCAGGTACTGCAACCCTTTGGTATTGGTAGGGCTCGCAGTGCCTGGCGTGCCTGGCGCACTGCGATTGTGTTTCATATGCGCCTGGATGAGGTGTCCTGCAGAGAGCGCTCCCATCAGGCTCAGCTCGCCGGCCATGACTGCGGCGGAGATAATTCGCGCCAGGCGCTGTGCGTTTGCGCCCGGCGTCTCGGCATTCGCGCCGCGTACGCCGAGGACATCGAGCATGGCACGCTGCGGAGAAAGCACAGTGCCGCCGCCGACAGTGCCCACCTCGATCGAAGGCATACTCACACTCACGAGCAGGTCTGCGCCGCCGTTTGTCGCCTCCATGAGCGTAATGCACGAGCTGCTGACCACGTTCTGTGCAGGGTCCTGGCCCGTAGCAAGGTATATCGCGGTGAGAATATTGCTGGCGTGTGCATTAAAGCCGCCCACGGAGCCGGCCATGGCCGAGCCGACCAAATTCTTTTTAAGGTTGAGCCGCACCAAGTCCTCCACGCTCGTCTTGAGCACATTCTTTACAACGTGCCCCGGCACGACCGCTTCAGCCACCACGCTCTTTCCACGCCCCTCGATCCAGTTGATCGCAGCGGGCTTCTTGTCTGTACAATAGTTGCCCGAGAGAGACAGGAGCTCCATCTCGGGAAAGTGCTTGTCGCGCATCATGCTCAGCGCACTTTGGACGCCTTTGGAAATCATATTCATCCCCATGGCGTCGCCGGTAGAAGTAGCAAAGCGCACAAACAATGTACGGCCCGCAAGCACCGAGTGCAGCGATGCGAGCCGCGCAAAGCGCGACGTGGAATCAAACGCTTTTTTGACCTCGCCGGCGCCGGCGCTCGAGTCCAGCCAGCGTTTTGCGCGCGCAGCGCTGGTGAGCGACGGAAAGTCGAGCACAGGGCCGCGGGTCATGGCGTCTTGGGTAAGCACAGTAGTGACGCCGCCGCCGGCATTGAGCGCTTTGCAGCCACGCGAGGTAGAGGCTACAAGCGTGCCTTCGGTCGTCGCCATGGGGATCAAAATCAGCTGTCCGTCCACCTCGAGCGGCCCCGCAATCCCGACGGGAATCGGCATGTACCCAACTACATTCTCACAGCACGCGCCAAACACCTCCTCGTACTGGTACGCAGCACATGGGAGCTGACTGTGCTCGAGCGCCTGCGTTGCGCTCGCGCGCGAAAGCACCGCACGGCGAATGCGCACCGCGCGCGAAAAGTCTTGCAAAGTTTTTTCCAAGGTATACGTGGGAATCGTGCCGCGCTGCACAAGCAGAATGACTTCTTCGTCGTTGAGCGATAGGACGCCGTTCCCATCGTCGTAGAGCATGCGCACCATTTCAAACGGACGCGGCGGTGCGTCGTCTCCGGGCGCGGGCACCACCACCGGCGGCGGCACCATCCGCACATTGGGCTTGGTGGGTTTTTCGTCGGCTTTCCAATGGTCGACCAGGTGTGCGCCCACGAGCCGCGCCGCTGCCTGCGCTGTGACACGCACGGCGTTGCCTTCAATCACAGCGGGGTTGCGCGTGGCGATGCCTTTGAGCAGAAAGGTATTCAAAAAGATGCTAATCACGAGCACGACCGAAAGCCACTTGCCTACCACTGGATCGCTCGCAATGGCGGTCCATGTGTGCATAAAACTGTCCAGTGCAGAGAGGGGGCGCTGACGGCTGGTGGAAAACCAGGTAAAGACTGCGCTGGAAGGCGCGCGGCGCATGCTGCCGCTCGCATTGACCGCGGCTTGGAGCAGGATATCGTGCTGCGCATCTTCCCCGGTGTCGACAAGGACAAGGAGCGAGGGGTAAGCGACGGCCATGACGAGATTGGCGTCGTGTGGCTGCGTGGATGCGTACGCATTGAGGAATGTGTGCAGTGCGGGATTGAACAAGTCGACATTGTACATGGACGAGGTAGAGATTGCCTTGTCGTACAAGGTCGGCGTGCGCGTTGTGTGGTGCCGCAAAAATACAGTGTGCAGCGTAAAGGTGGACAGGATGTTGAGCGCGTGCAAGGAAACGAGTGTGACGAGCAGGAAAAGTTTCAGTCGCGTTACGGGGTGCTCGACCATGTTCGAGAGGCGCCGGTACCACGGCAGGGGCCTGGCGTGTACTTTTTGAAGCTTGGGCTCTGCAGGCGGCTCAATGACAACATTTTCTTCGGTGCCGTCGCCGTGCGGCAGCCGGACCCTGTGCACCTCGATCGCGACGCAAAGGATCGCGACAAAAAAGGTAAAGAGGAGCAAGGCGTCGAAAAAAATGATGAGCGCACCGAGCTGGCAAATCTCGCAGAGGCCGCGGATGCCACAACACGCGCCCACGACCAGAATGCAAATTTCCATCGCATACACGCGCACAATGCCGGGGGCGGCGCGCGCGATCGCACGCGCGGCGAGCTCGGCCATCGGCGTCGAGGGCACCGCGCCAATCGCCTGCTCTTGCTGTACACGCTTGGTGAGCGCTTGGACAAAACGCTCCTCTGCCGTCGCGCCGTCGAGCACGTCGCGTTCTTGGGGCGCGGCGGTGGGAAAGGCGTGTGAGCAAAAGGCTTTGGTGAGCATGTACGGCTTCTCAAAGCCGACAATGATCACCAGAAACGGAATGGATTCCGTGAGGAGGACAGGGTCGACCGACACGTGCAGTACATTGGCGGTGAGCAGCGCAAAGAGGGCCGCAAACATGCCAGAGAGCAGCACACTGCTCGCGAGCCAGAACCCCGAAGGGAAGCGCCGCATGGAGAGGTACAGGTGCACAAAAGAGCCGTGCATAAGGATGTAGGCTGCGAGCAGGACAGTAAAGTCGATCGAGTCAGCATTCCTTACACAGGACCACGCACGCACGGCCAAGCGCCGCACGAACGCCAGCGCCCAGGAGACGCGCGTGTGCTCCGCCTCGGGCAAGTTCCACCGCGTGGTGGGGTTGATTGGTTGGAGCCAGAGAGAGCCATCGCGCCAGGTATGGAGCTGGTGCACATCGCCAGGCAGCGCTTTGTGATCGCGTGCAGCGTCCAGTGCGCCGTGCACTGCGGCATCGAGGAGAGGACGCTCCGTGAGCCGCCGGATAAGCGCATCGCCATGTGTCTCGGGCGTGTGCAAAACGCACCCAAACGCCTCCGCCACGGTGTCGTTCGTGTCGCCGAGACGCACAATCGGCAAGACGCACTCTTTCCCACTCGCGTTCTGGAGTGTGTGCGCAATGTTGGGAAGGAGTGTTTCCCGACGCAAAGCACGGCTCTGCTGCGTTCCTACCGGCACATCGGAAACGACGACCCACTCTAGATACGTCGCATCGGCCGCGTCGAGCATCGCATGGATGTCGCGCAGGGCAAACGCCTCGCTTTCCACATCCTCCAAAGACTGCCACACATGCCCCCCGCGGCGCACAAACACGGGCAGGTGTGCATCGGCCATCATGGCGCCGCGCGACGCGTCTGCATGCCCCGCACGCTGCAGGGACATGGACAAGGACGCAACGTCGGAAAGGCTCGAGAAGAGGCCCGAGTGTGTGAATGCGTGCACCAGATAAAAATACGCAAACGTCACAAGCACAAACACAGACACAATTACTTCAATTGGCCGTCGCGCAGAGCACGACGCCATCGCGGAGACGATGGTAAGCGGCATGCGCTCACTCGTACGTCGTGCCATTGCCGGCGAAGGAAAAAAGAAGCGGCGCTCGTGTATGTATCACGTGACTATTTCGTGCGCCGCGCGCGCGCCGAGGGCAGGCCCTGGGCGGGCGCGCCCTGTTTCGCTTGTTCCTGCTTCACCTTTGCCAAGCGCACGGCAGAGGATGTGAGGGAGGAAAGGAAGCGGTGCGACTCTTGGGCCAGTGCATCGCCGCTGCCGAGGTGCGACTCAAAGATGCGGCTCGCCTCCTTCTCCACGCGGATCGCCTCTTTGAGGTCGCCGGCGAGTGTGTGCGCCTGGCTCAGTTCGTGCGCCATATTGCCCGTGTAGAGACTGTCTTTTCCAAACAGGCGGACAGAGAGATCATAGGCCAGTAGGTAGACTTGTAGCGAGGTGCTAAACTCGCGCTGTGCTTGGACGAGCAGTGCAATAAAAGAAAGCGTGTGCACCATATCGGGATGATCCCGACCGTAGAGCAGCTGCCAGAGCACAAGAACGCGGTGTTGGTAGCGCAGTGCACGATCGACTTTCCCCAGTGCACGCTCGATCACGGCAAGGTTCATGTACTGGGTCATGGTGTCGGGGTGGTCGAGGCCAAGCGTGCGCTCGGAAATCGTCACGGCCTGCTGCTGGAAACGCTGCGCAGCCTCGAGCGTGATGGACTCGGCAGCGACTGGAGAGTCCTTTGCGTGCTGTTCTTTGTCTGTGTCTTTCTGCCTCGCGCGCTCCATCACGTACGAGTGGGCAAGCGAGGCAAACGCCGCGTAGCACCGCGCAGTTTCGGGATGCACAAGGCCATATACCTGTTCGTGGAACCCGATGCCCTCGAGCATGAGCTCCGTACCAAGCTCACACTCGCCACGGGTAAAGGCGATCCGACCCGCCTCGAACGCTTCCTCGACAAGCGCACTCTTGGATGCAGCGCTCTTCACGACCGGCACCACATTCAGCACGTCTTCTGGCTGGAACGGCAAGCGCTGTGCACGCTCCTTTGTGCCTTGCGTCGGAGACGCAGATGCGGGCAGATAGTCACGCAGGCGGAGTTGGATGCCCATGCATATCGCAAACGCACGCAGCAGCTGCGGCTTGCGCGCATCCTGCGCCAAGTACGTAGCAGGGAGCTCGAAGCGGAAGCGCATGCGGACCTGTTGGTGAATCGCTTCGGCAAGCGTCGCGGAGCTGAGCGATGCGCACGCGGTGCTGTCTTGTGCCGGTGCCGCGCTTGTGGCGTGCGACAAGAGACAGTTGGCAAAGTGCGCAATGCACGCGCCGGCATGCGCAATGTCGACGCCGCGCAAGTGTGCGCGCAAGCAGTGCTTTGCCGCACGCACGACCATTTCTTGCAGCGCCACGCGGCGGAAGGCAAGCAAGAGTGCGTCGGCGCCCCTGCCCCTGTCAGTGTCAAAAGACGGCTGGCAGAGGTGCGCAATGCGCCCCAAGTAGCGCATGTTGATACCGCGCGCGTGCATTTGCTGCGACAATGCAATTCCGTCGGCCGCCGTGGCAGCGCCCGCAGCGACGTCGGCAACCAAGCGAGGGATCGTAACGTCGCGCATAAAAGCACCCGCATCGAGCACGGCTTGGACGCTGGGGTCGCCGAGGTCCTTGTTTGGGACGACTTGGGCGCCCTGGACCTTGTACGCAACAAGTGCATCTGGATTCAGTGCCAGGTCAAAGTCGGCAACGTCGACGCGCGTCTCTGGCGTCGCTTCGATGCCTTGCTTCTCGAGTTTTTCGCGCGCGTATACATGCAGGCGGTGCTGCCAGAACTGCTCGACAAGCTCGGGGCGCAGCAAAACGATGCGGTGGGGATAGTGCGGCGCGGCGCTGCCCTCCAGCACGGCGCTGTCCATGTCGTGCTCGAGCCAAGCAGCATCGAGAGGGCATGTGCGTGAAAGATCCAAAAGATACTTGCGGCCGTCGGCGCCGCGCAGCCCTTTCGTGTCGACGCTCATGGCCAGCGAGTGCTCCTTGCCATGCGCGTCCTGGACCGTGTGCTGGGCAAGATGCAGACGCTGTGCAAGGGGCGCTAGCAACGAAGCAAAGGCGGGGTCCGTGTGGATCGTCTCGGGGCCTTCGACGCCGCCGTAGGCCACCGCAGCAGCAGCCGTCTCTTCTGAAGCGTGCTGCTCGGGCACGCTGCGAAAGAGGCCGGGGACGATGCTCTGCACCACCCAACGCTCGCCAAGCCAATCGACCACGATGGTGCCAAGAAGAGAAATACCTTGGGGATCCGCGGCGCTGACCATCCGAACGCCTTGTACATCTTTGCTCACCGCAACATGCGCCGCTTCGTCGCCGCCCGCACTGTCATACACGTGCACACCGTCCAGGCCTTTGGAGATGAACAGGTTGTTGAACAGGTACATGTGCGTCTCGGGCTCATCGCTGGGATTCATGGGCGTGACGCCGCCGGCAGCGATCCTCGGTACTGCGCGCGTCGCGGCGAGCGTCAGTTCTGCATGCAAACGGT
Source organism: Malassezia vespertilionis (assembly GCF_029542925.1). Lineage (NCBI taxonomy): Eukaryota > Fungi > Basidiomycota > Malasseziomycetes > Malasseziales > Malasseziaceae > Malassezia > Malassezia vespertilionis. The sequence goes on along the minus strand of NC_079254.1, from coordinate 108,100 downwards.
TCAAAGCACGATCGCGCATCAAGCGCTCGGCCAGCGTCGAGCGCGGAAGCTCGCGCAGAGACTGCAGCTCCTCGTTCCAGTCGCGCGAGGAGTCAAGCGTATCCGAGGAGGTCGCGCCCGTGAGCAAGAACGCCGTTTGGGAGCGCATGAGGTCCGCGTCGTGTTTTGGCTCGCGTGCAAGCCATGGCGCAGAAGGAAGCATGTTTGTCACGGGCAGTGCGGAAAAGTAGTCGCGCGTGGAGACGGGGTCGTTGAAGAGCGCCGCAAAATTTTGCAAAAAGAGGGGGCTCGTGGCGTAGAGAAGGTCAAACAGCGATGCAGAGACCGGTGCGCCTTCGCGCAAACGCGGATCAAAGCGCCGGCCCGTGCTGCGGTTCACAAAAAAGCCGCGCACGCTCGCAGTCATGTGCAGCGATTCGCCTTCGAGCGTGTCGAGGTGGAGATAGAGCAGGTCGCCTTGCAGCACGCGGGGCTGCGGCGGCGGATTCCACGCGCTAAGTGCCATCGTGCGCACACAGCGCGGCAGCACACGCGCCTTGCGCGCGGCCGCAGGCAGCAGCGCACACGTTTCTTCCGGCGGCCATCCATGCCATGTAGCAGTGCTTGGCTCGTCCGGCGCCCACGCCTCGGGATGCACCACCGCGTCCTGGACGGAAATGCCTGCATCAAGCGTGAGGGCACTGGGATCGGCTTGGCCGCCGGTGAGCAGGTCGCGCAGGCGCTGGATATGCGCGCGTGCTTCCGTCTCGTTGTACGGCACGTGTGTAACGCACAAGGTGCGCTCCTCGGGCTCGGCAAAGATTTCGGACAGCTCCACCCACTCGTCCACGGCGCGCGTCTTGTCGCCAGGCCGGCAGAAAGAAAAAGCGCCGAGCCAGTACCCCTCGGGGCTGTCGTGGATCGTCGCGCGCAAATCGCTGAGCGTTTCTTGCGGCGTCACGGCAATGCGCAACGGCGCCGGGGTATCGGGAAGGCCAAGCTTTTTGACATTCTTCGGGAGCAGAGGCCGGGGCGGGAGCTCAAGCAGTAGCTCAAACGTCTGCGCATACTCTGCAGGGGGGTCTGGCGGCGCGGCCATGGCCAGGAAGAAGGTGCGCAGCGTCTGTGCATGCACGTGCGTTGACTAAGCGCCTTGTCTGGGCGCGCGGCGCTGGCGTTGGCCATGGCCGCTGCGTTTGTGCCGTGGTGCGTGCCAGGGGCGGCGCTCGGCGCGCTGCTCGCGCGGGACGAGACGCTTGTCGCGTCTCAGGCAGGCGTTGGCATGTACGACGGCGACCAAAAGGTGCCGTCGATGAACGACGGCACGCTTGTGCTCACGACGCACCGACTTGTGTACGTCGACGCACGCCTGCCGCGCACCAACTCCGTCTTTGTGCGCCTCGCGTGGATCAAGCAAACGGAGCACTACGCGGGTTTTCTGCGCAGCAGCCCGAAAATTACGCTGCTCGTGCGCGTGCAGGCGGCGGCGCGCCGGGCGGAATGGACGTGCGCGGTGTGCGGCACGGTGAATGTGCCGCGCCCCGACGAAGCGCGGTGCGGAGTGTGCGGCGTTGTGGTTGTGGAAAAAGAGCAGGTTGCATGCCGCGCGTGCACGTACCTCAACGACGTGCAGCGCACGCAGTGCGAAATGTGCGAGACGGATTTGGGCGATGCGCCGCACACGGTGAAATTCAGTTTCCGGCGGGGCGGCGACGCGCCGTTTTACGCGGCGCTGCGCGATGCGCTGCAGACAAAGCCATGGGCACACGAATGGGTGCGTGCCGGTGGGATCGATGGCGCACTGCGTGCTGACGAGCGCGCCGCGGCGCCCAGCGCCGACGCTTTCCAGGACTTGTCGGCGCTCATGGCGCAGGCCAAGCAGCTTGTAGAGGTAGCCGCCAACATGCGCACTCAGCTGGAGCGGCGCGAGCGCAGCTTGGCCCAGGATGGGCGTGCGTCGCAGGACGAGGCGGGCTCAATGCTCCAGTCCGCACTCGTGCGTATTGGCCTCGCAGCGCCGGCAGTGACGCCGGATATGGTGCGCGACGAAGAAGAGTACCACCGCGAGCTGGCGCTGGAGCTGGCGCAGGTTTTGCTGGGCGATGCACGTGCGCCGGGGCTGATGGGCGCGGCCGAGGAGCAGGGCGCGGGCGTGGTGGCGCTGGACGAGGTGTGGGGAGTATGGAATCGCTTGCGTGGGATCGCGCTGGTATCGCCAAAGGTGATGCGTGCGGCAGTGGCGTACCTTCCGCACGTAGCACGGCCGAGCATTCAGGTGCGTGTGCTGGGCTCGGGCCTCGCTGTATTGCACACCGCACGCTTTGAGGACGGCGCGTTTGAGGCGCGGCTTTTGGCGTACGCTGCCGCGCTGAATGAAGACGTGCCTGTGCCGCAGTACGGGCTTACTACCATGTCGATCGCAGAGCGCGAGCGTATCCCAATGGCGCTCTGCTTGGAGCTGCTGCATGGGATCGAGCGACGTGGCGCAATTGCGCGCGATGTGTGCGGGACGCAGGATACACGATGGTTTAGCAATAGGATCATGGAGAGTGTTTAGCTATAATGGATACCACGGCTCGGCGCAGCTCCATCGTTTGTCGCGCCTGCGGCGCCGCAACTATCGTCTACTACACACCACCTCACGCATCCAGCGGCTTGCGCACCCAGAAAAAGTAGTTGCATTGCTCCGTGATACGCTGCGCTCCGCCCAGCGCCGAGGGAATCCAGCGCGGTGTATTTTGCGCCGTCGCTTGCGCATCCGCGACGCGCTGCGGCGCAAGCACCCACCGGTCCAGCACGGGCAGATACATGGTGCCGCGCGTCTCAAATTGCAGGCGCGGCGGCACAGGCGCCACAGGCGCGCCGTTGGAAAGACGCGCGCGCGGCACCGCATCCGGATCGCCAGTGCGAATCCAGCCCATCGTCTTGAAAAACTCGACCATTTCGTGGGGATTGATGTACTGGGCGTGCCGGTGTGTGCCGGGCGTCACTGCGCGCAGCACATTCTCCGCGAGAAAAATAGTCAAAACGTAGGAGAGCGCAGTGCGCGACATGGTAGAGAGAAATAGGTGCCCGCCCGGCCGCAAGAGGCTCCCGATGCAGCGCAGAAACTCGGCAGGCTCGTGCACATGCTCGACAACCTCCATCGCAGTCACGATATCATATTGCTTGCCGGACGCAAGCAGCGACTCGGCCGTCCCATGCACGTACGCGAGCGAATGCGCTTGTGACGTGTGCGGATCGGTGCGAACGTGCAGGCTTGGATCCTGCTCGGCGTGTAACAGCGCGGTGCGGATGTTTGCCTCGGTAGCATCCACACCAGTAACACTAGCGCCCAGTCGCGCGGCGCTCTGTGGTCAGAAAAGTGGGCGCACAACGCACCTCGGTCAAAATGCCGCCGCCGCTCCCGATATCGAGCAGGCGCGTCCCGCGGAGGAATTCCGCCGGCGCCGCGCGCGCCGCGATCGGCTTGCCAAGCACGTCTGCCATCGCTGCATCCCATCCATACACCTCGTCGAGCTTCTCGCGCATAAACTGCACGCGCACGCGGTTCATCCTGTGCAGCGGCTTGAATTCCCCGTCCTCGTCCCACCAGTGCTCGGCAAGCCGCGCAAAGTGTGCGATATCGACAGGGTCCACAGACGAGTAGGATGACAGACGTTCTGATGTGCCGGTACAGAATGCACGCTGCGCACTGCGCCACTGCGGTGCGAAACAGCGCGCCATGGAGGGAGCCAGGCGACAAGGACCTCCACATGCCGCCGTGCGCAACCACGCTACAAAGGGGTTCAGAGCGCTACACGCAACGCTACTCCATCACAGTGAGCCAGTACATACAGCAGGCGGTCGCCAATTCTAGCAGCGCAGGTAGGTACCCAAGAAACACAAACATAAACGTAGACGTGCGCAAGACATGGTGGTCCACGATCGCGCCTTCCACGACGGACCGCAGCTGGTCGAGTGCGTACGGCGCAGCGCCCAGCGACGCGCCAAGCTCGGCCAAAAGCAGCAGCACGCTCGGCACAGCCGCTGCCATCATAGCAAAATGGATCGCATAATGCACCGAGGCACACGCGCCTGTGCGCACCGGACGATCGCAGCGCGTTCCCCACGGCGGCACAAGGCTGTATGCAACGACGGCAATGACCAGTGCCATGCTCGACGCCTGTGCAAAGTTGAGCGGTGCAAGCACACTGGCCACCATTCCCGTGTGCAAGAGCCCAAACGCGTGCAGGCACGTCGCCAGCGGCATCATTCTCACACGCATCGCGTACGCACCAACACTGACGAGCAGCGGCACGGCCATAGCCACCGCACTCAGCGCCCACACCGATGGACAATGGCGCACGCCGTTTGCCGCACAATGTAGCGGTGCGTGTACTGCAATGACCATGCTGGCTACGCCACCAAGCGCACAGACCGCAACGCAGAGCATCGCAGGCCACACGGGGCGAGCAAGCGCGAGAAATGCGGCGCTGAATTCCGCCTGCACTGGCGGAGCAAGGTGCTTGGCGCTTTGCATTGTCTCTGTCCACGTAGGCCGCTCGAGGCGTACGCTGTGTGTGTTTGGCGCTAGACGCGCGACAAGCATGGCGCGGTGCACGTCGCGGCGCGTTCCCAGCGCATTCCACAGCGCCAATCCCGTGAGTGTGAGCGCTGCAGAGACGAGTAGGGGAATAAATAGGTACGTGCCGATCTGCACAAAGCGCCAGGGAGACTGGAGCAGATAGAAGAACTGCGAGTGGTGCAGGCGCTCGATCAGATTCGAGAATGCGCGCAGGGTGCCTTCGCTGATGCGGCCCATCTCCCAGAACCCAAGCGGGCCATCGGCAGGCTCGCCAAACAATGTGACGCCGTCGATATGAAAAGGAAGCAGCACGCCGTGCACGCCGCTGGGATGGCCCGCCAGCTGGAGACGCCACTGCGCTAGCAGTGCCTTCCAGTGGGTCAAATACGTCTGGAGCCCATCGCGCCCCAGCAGCCTACGCTCGAGTTTGGCCAACGGCCCGCGTGGAATGCCAAAAGAGACAAGCGTATCGAGCGACCAGCTGCTCTTGTCCGGCGCGCCGTGGAGCCGCACGTCGTCGCCCATGTACGCACTGTCCATCGTCGCCACGACCGTGTTGAGCGTATCGAGGTTGGGCAAAAGGCCATCGCGGCCTTCGTGCAGGAGAGAACATAGGCGGTAGTGCTCGCCGGGGAAGTCGAGCGCGAGCGCATTCCATATCTGCGCGCCGCCGTCCTGCACGTCGTCGGCGCATAACGCAGGGGTCGGCGCGCCAAAGTAGGAGGATGCCCATGCTTGCATACCATCCAAGTGCCCGTCGCTGAGAATCACAATCAGATCCTTGCTCCAGTAGGGAATGCTCGTCAAGTGCTTGGCCAGCGCGAGCGCGGCAGCGACGCCACGTATGTTGAGCGCGCGTTGGGCGCCGTGCGGAGTGTAGGGCAACGTCGCATTGCCTGGGCGCGCTTTCCAACGGCTATGCCAGGGCGCGGCAAGGACCATGGCCTCGCGCCCATCGATGCGCGGTGTATAGCTCCGAGCGTACACATTCCGACCATGGATGGCGCGGCCCGGAACGTGGAACGTGTAGTTTTGCGTGTGCGGTGCAAGCCCAAAAGAGGCTAGCTCAGCGCACATGTAGTCAATCCGTGCACCGTCATTCTCTTGCTGGGCATACGCCAAGAGTTGTTCGGATACCGTGTCGGCGTACTTGACCTGATCCCAGTCCCATGCCGCAGTGGTCTGGCCTGGATGCAGTGCATTCTCGTCGACGTATATACCCCTGCTAAATGGCGAGGCAGGTACGGCGAGGCCCGCAAGAAGGACAAGCGCGGCGAGAAGCAGAACGGCACAATACGCCCGCAGCATGTCTGCCATAGACTGCACAATGCGGCGCTTGATCGTCAGCGAGCGCACTAGGCGGGGGTCCACAAGAGCCGCGCTTGCATCGGGCACTTGCTGTGCTGGCGGCGCCACGGTTGGCACGGCGGCAGACATACACGTTCCTATAACCACGTACGTACAGTTCTATGACGGTCAGTACATGCACAAGCGCGAGAGGGAGGGAGGGATCAGGAGCAAGGCTAATAGCGTAAATGCCCGCTCGGGAAGGTTGTCGGCATGACGCATACGACTGGTGCCAGCAAAGCGAAATAACTCTTCATATAGGGAAAAGGGTGGGCACCTACCTGCGTGGAAAAGCAGAGGAACGCGGCGCAGCGCACACGAACTTGTACCGTGCTATGGAGGTGTGTACTAATACCAGCCGTCGTTCGAGCGCCAGCGATCGGCGGGCCGCGCGCGCTGTCGTTGCTCGGCCGCAGGCGCATGCGCGCTGCCAAGACCAGGGATCGTCTCGTCGTGCATGGGTGCGGAAAATACAGCGCGGTTTGCATCGTCTCGACCAGCCAATCCGGGAATCACGTCGTCGCCCCATGCATCGCTCGTCTGCCATCGATGCTCTTCATTCTCCGCCGTGTCTTTTTCTTCGGCCTTCTCGCCTGGACGCGAGCGCGACCAAAACCGCGTTGTATGGTCGTTGCTACCGCTCGCAATCAAGTGGCCCAGTGGATGCCACTGCAAGCTCCACACATTCGATTCGTGCGCCGTCTCCATCGTGAGCAGCGGCGACTCGGGCGTCGTCGAGCGCAGAGACCAATACAGCATCGCACCTTCCGATCCACCGGACACAAATAAGTCGTGGTGCACGGGATGCCAGTCCACACTGCACACCTCCTTGCCGTGACCTTTCAGCGTGTACAGTTCCTTCATCGCACGCACGTCGTACAAGCGAATCGACTGATCGCGCGAGCCAGTGGCGACAAGATTCCCGTCCGGACTCCATTGGCATGTCTGCACCGTGTTCTTGTGTCCGTGCAGCGTCCCAAGCTCCGTGCCCGTACGTGGATCCCAAAACTTGACAAGGTTGTCCTTGCTGCCAGACACAAGCAAAGACTGGGTGGGGTGCCAGTCAACACATTTGACTTCCCACCCATGACCTTTTAGCGTCCCTTCCTCCTGCGCCTCATCAAAGCTCCATATCTTGAGCGCGCTGTCGTCGCTCGCCGTGACAAAATGCTGGTCGTCGGGGGAGAAGCTCAGGCCGCGAATCGCGTCGCGGTGGCCCGTGAACGCCTGTACATTGTTCATATTGCTCTGAAAGTATTTGATCTGGCCATTCTGGTCGCAAGAAACAAGCCAAGAGCCGGAATGCGACCATTCCATGGCGCGCACGGCCGAGTCGTGCGCTTGGAGAATCGTTTCGAAATTAAACGTGAGCCCGTTCCAAAGTGTAAACTCGCCGCTGGTCGAGCCCGTAAGCAGGCGCCGCCCATCAGGCATCCAGCGCACGACATTGATGGGACAGCGTATCTTGTTCGTAGAAGTGTGCGCGAGGACGCTCGCCACAGAGGAACTCGACTCGCCGTACGCATACGGCGGCAGCATCCGCACTACTTGGTGGGGACTCGGGCGCAAAAACACTTCATTGCGCACTGTGCTCCGCTGCGCGCGCTCCATCTCCCACTGAGGGATCGTGCCCCAGTAGTCGACAATGCGTCGGTGCATGTACCGCCGCATGCGGCGGCCTTCGTAGCCTGCAGCAATCCCCACGGCAAGCGCGGCTATTTCTTCGGTCTCGTGTGTATCGGGTATAGGTGCTTTGGACGACTCGCGGTACAGCGTGGGCTGCCAGCGCGGCGTGCAACGCCCAGCACCCGGCGCCGCATTTTCTGCTACGCGCGCCATCGTCGCGGGAGCTACTGTGGAGGTCTATGACACGTGGCAACGCGGTGCAGAACAATTCAGATTCAAAAATAGGCAATAGCGCCGGTATGGAGAATTTGACGAGCGTATCCCTACATATGGGCAAGAACATTTACTTGGAGCCCTTAATAGTGTCTTTGGCATCCTTTCCAGCGTCCTTGATCGCATCCGCAGCGCCCTTGGTGTTGCCCTTCTTCTCAGAGGCATAGCCAGAGGCGCCAATGTCAATACCAGCGTTGTGCGCAGGTGCAGAGTACTCGGGTACACTCTCGCCGTTGCGCCGCATGTCGTCGAGAACAGTCACGGGAGCGGCCGAGGTAACCGTAGAGGGAATGGCCGGAGCAGCGCCAGTGTAGTGGTTGGATGGCAAAACCTCTTCTTCGTCAACAAACTCCTCCTCGATAGAAGAGCCGTCCTCTTCGTCCTCTTCATCCTCGCTACGGTAGCCAGCGTACCGGACTGCAGCAGGAACAGGGCCAGAGCGGTCCATCTGCTCGCTGGTGGTAAGGTAAACCTTGGAGAGTTGCTTAATGTCGTTCCACCACTCCATGAGCTCGTCGTGGCTACGGGCACGGAAGGTGTACGCATAGTCGCGGCCAAGGCTGAAGCCACCGGATTGTGCGCCGCCAAGCTTGCGGCCCTCAATGTGGAACTTGTGCGTGTCAGCGGCGGCAGTAGACGGGGCACCGAGCGTGCACTCGGGGAGGAAAAGCGAGAGATCGGCAGAGGGGTGACGAGTTTGGTCGGAAGACGAGTGCTCGTGAAGGTAACCAGCAGGGGTAAGAACGTAGAATCCCTCCTTGTAGGCCTTGGTGAAGCGCTTCTTGCGCTCGAGCAGACCCTGATGAACGGGAATGACAGACGGGTCCTCCTTGCCGGGGTAGTCAATCGTCTCGGGGTTGCGCAGCGGCGTGTCGGGGTCGAGCAGGTGGTCAGAGCGGGAGGCAAACGAGATCCACTCAGAGTTGGGCTCGAGGGAACGCATGTGCACACCGAGACCGAGCCAAGTGTCCTGGACCTGCGCCGACATGCGGCCGCTCCACTCGTCAAAGGTTTGCCATGCGCTCTGGATGCTGCGCACAATACCCTCTTCAAAGTGAGCAGAGTTCTGCTGCATGATGATGATGCTCTTCTGCAACGCGTTTTCCTCGTTCACCTGACGCTGGAGCTGCTTGGAGACAGCGAGGTTAGCGGCAAACGGATCCTCACGCGCGCTCACGCTCATGGGCGTGTTCTTGAGCAGCGTGATGGAGCGCGCAAGGTCAGAAATCATCTTGGTAGAAAGCTCACGCTCACGGGCAACAGAGTTGGCGAGCTTGCCAGTGTCCTGCTGAATGTTACGGATGTGGGCCTTGATCTCGGTGCGCAGCTTCTGGAGGTGCTGCACGATCGAGCCCTCAACCGTCTTGGCAAGGTTCGCATGGTAGTCAGCAATCGTGCGCGACTTGTCACGAATGCTATAGAACACGTCCTGGATACCGTCCTCGCCAAGGAACTGGTTGCCCTGGCGAAAGGGCACTTGAATTACGCCACCGAGTTTGGCCATCTCCTTGGCCGTGTTGTACTCGATGTCAGCAATGCCCTCAAAGTAGGAAATCAGCATCTTGGTAATGTCCTTCCATCCTAGAGGTTAGTTTTTTTATTTCAATGCAAACACATACCGGTGAAGCGCTCGAGCAGAACGTCAGACGGGCGCAGCTCGTAAGGGCCCGTGTTTTTCTTGATCAACGAAGCATTGCGGCTCGCAATGGTGGACTTGCGGCTCGCGGTAGTAGCCCTGGTAAGGGTGGAGTGAGCGTCAGCCATGACGGTACTGTGGTAGTAAGAAGCGGAGAACGAGACAGGATTCGCAGTCGGGAGCGCGGCGGCCAGTGTTTACCGAACAGGCAGATACTGCTGCAAAAGAGCAAATGGAGTGCGGGAAACCCCGCGACGCGATTTAAACGTGCCAATGATTGTAAGGCACATGCATATTCCAGCCAATAGGAGCTACACATTCCGAGCCTGCAAAGGCAAGAATGCGCATTGTATGCATGCCACGTGGGTATGTGCTCAGTCGGCCGCAGTCGGCGTGGAGGCGACATTTGTGCGCAGGACGTTTGGGCGACGTCGGCTGGGCGATGAGCGCGACACCTTTTCAGCAGCGGCTTCGTGTACGTACAAGGGAGTTAGAAACGTGATGCTGACGCGACAAGGTCCTTACATTCACTATTCCAGTTATGGTAGTGTCGTCCTGTGCGTAGCGTCGAGATGGCGACTGACACCTACAGACATGCTCTACAAACGTCTATACCTCGGCGAACAGCAAAAGCCGCTGCCCGAGAACTGGTTTGTCGGAAAGAATGCGCCCGGAAACACCCCTCCTGTAGACGAGCACCCAAGCTAGCCGTGTTGCACTCGACGCGCTCCCACGTGACAGTGCCTTTTTTATCCTCCGACGACGTGGCCCATTCGCGGACACGTCTTCTTGCAGTATCACCTGTGTTGCTGTGGTACGCCGCTTGGTGCATACATTGTGCAGCATAGCGGGCCGTAGATCTATGAGCACCATATCGCTTCGCATCCTTGCACCGCCGACCTCGGACACGCCCGAAGCGCCGACGTTGGTCGTACAATGCAATGCGACCAAATACATGTTCAATGCAGGCGAGGGCACGACACGCATTTCGGCACAGCGCCGCGCTTCGAATTCGCGCGTTGAACACATTTTCCTCTCGCGCATTGCATCCGAGACAATGGGCGGCGTGCCTGGCCTCTTGATGACGCTCGCCGACGGAGGCCGCTCCGAAATCACGCTGCACGGTCCGCCGAACCTGCGGTACACTTTGGCAGCGACGCGATTCTATGCCAAGCGTGAGCAGATGCGTGTGCATACGCAAGAAATTCCTTTGCATGCGCAGGAAACAAGCGTGTACTCGGACCAGTACCTGGACGTGGTGGGCATTCCGCTCCTTTTGCCCGCCGTGCGAACTGACGTGGAGATAGCAGCAAAGCAGCACACACAGGCGCCAGGCGCATACCATGAACAGGATGCGCCATGGCGGGACCCGCGCTGGAGTCCTAGCACGCTATGCGGCGCCGATGCAGACAACTGGTACAAGACGGTGATTGCCGATGCGTGGGGCACAAAGTACGGCGACAAAGACGTGCGCACGCCCTCGCGCGTCGTTAACGCACTTCCAGGGCCTCCGCTCTTGCCAATGCAAAAGAATCAAGCGCCTGTTGTTGCCTATATTTGCGCGGCGCGCACGCAGCGCGGCAAATTTGACGCGGCGCGCGCGGCAGCTATGGGCATTCCACCAGGGCCGAGCTTTTCGCAGCTCTCCGCTGGCCAATCTGTCACGATACAGCGGCCAGTAGCGTGGGATTCCATGGATCCAGCAGCGCGCAAGCAATGGCTTCACGCGCGCTCTTCCAAACGCGCACAGAAAAAGAACGGCGAACATGACAGTACGCCAACGTACGCGGTCGAAGAGGTCACTGTAGCCAGTGCCGAAGTGGTCGGCGCTGCGCGCGCTGGCCCCGTCTTTTTCTACATGTACCTGCCCACGCCCGCACACGTCGATGCGCTGCTCCAACCCGATGCCCAAGATGCCTTCGCACCATATACCCTTGCAAGGAATGCACATCTCGAGCCGAGTCAGCAACGCACGCCACACATTATTCTCCATGCAGCGCCACACGCCGTACTACAGGACGCGCGCTACCAGGCATGGATGGCATCCTTTGGCCCCGCTTGCTACCACCTGATTGCCAACCGCGAGCAATGCGCAGACGAGCTGACGTACACGTCCAGCGCCATGTCTTTGCTGCGCCTGTCGCGTCTGAATGCAGACATGTTTGTCGTGCCGGGCTACACATTGAAGAGCAGCCAGCCCGTTGGCGCTCTGGAGCGCACTACCGCGCTCGTGCCCGACCAAGTTGTCCCCCTCCAACCGCGCATGCCGCCGACACAGCTCAACGACGCGGCGCCTGTATTCAACAAGCCAGTGCGCGAGATGGAAAAGCAGCTTGTAGAAGAGATGGACGCGGATGTGCGCGCTGCTTATGACGTATACTGTGCCGCGGCGCGCGACGCACAAAATGTGCCCCAGCGAGGCGGCGCACAGAGTGCTGCAGACAGCCTTCTCTTTACAACACTCGGCACCGGCAGCTCGGCGCCGAGCAAGTACCGCAACGTGCTGAGCACGCTGGTGCGTATACCAGAGCAAGGGTACATGGTACTGGATGCAGGAGAAGGCACCTATTTCCAGCTTGCGCGCAGTGCTGGCCCCGGCACGAAAGGATGGGGCGATGGTCAGGGCATTGAGACGATTCTGCGAAATCTCGACATGATCTTTGTGAGTCATATCCACGGAGACCATCATATGGGGGTCGCGCGGCTCTTGCTGGAGCGAAAAAGGCTGGAAATGCGGCCGGAAAAGCCGCTGTACGTGTTTGCGAACAACTACACGCGGTTCTGCTTGCAAGAGTACGACCGCGTGGAGGCGCTGGGCCTTGGCGAGGAGCACGGCGTGATCCTTGTGGACAATGAATGGATCGACTACCAGCACGGCGTGGATCCTGAGAATGGCAGCGAGCGCCGCAAGCCAAATACACACGCCGCCAAGCACGTCGGTGCCGCCAAAGCACAAATGCACCTGCGTTCGATCCGCACGGCGCCTGTGGTGCACCGCACGGGCCACTGCTACGGCCTCGTCGTCGAGCACGAGGCTGGCTGGAAACTTGTATTTTCCGGCGATACGATGCCGTCCGATGCACTGGTCGCAGCAGGACGCGATGCAACAGTGCTGATCCACGAGGCGACCATGCAAAACGACGAGCTGGAACTTGCCGAACAAAAAGGCCATAGCACGATTGGGCAGGCCATGCACGTCGCTCAGCGGATGCGAGCGCAGCACCTCTTGCTCACGCACTTTTCCCAACGCTACCCCAAGTTTGCACGCATGGGTGCAGAGGGGGGAAAGGTGCCCGCCGCGATCGCGTTTGATCTCATGCGGATCACCCCGCCGCAGATCCGCCAGTTTCAAAGCTACCTCGCTGCGCTCGAGTCGCTCTTTGCCACAGAAGAGGGGCAGGAAGAAGACGTGCTTGATGCAAAAGCGCGCGCTACGACGCAGCGCAAAAATATTTCGCATTTCGAGCACCGCTACGTAACGCTCGCATTTATTGGCATCGATAAGCGCAAGCCCGTGCATGCGCCGTCGGAACTCGCGCTGCGCGAAGGCATCACCATCGCGTTGCAGGAAACGCACGGGATTGTGGGTGGTGCATTTTCTGTAGACATACTCTACGTCGGGAGCAACGGCGCGCGCGTGGAAGGAATTGTGCGTGTGCCGTCGATGCACGCGGATGCGCTCCTTTCTGCGCTTTCTGCCGCTGGCCCAACAGCGCTGCACACGCTCACAGGAGGCCAGGCAGGTGTGCGCATGAGCGTAAAAGGTATTACGCATGCATTACCGCATGCAGTACACGATTCGCGCGAGTGGACAAAAGAGATGCTTGCGCAGCACCAGCAGTAATGACGGCTAACCCTTATGTATTACAAAAGCGTGCTAAAGAAAATGTCCCAAAGTTTGCTCGTGACACCGAATCCAAGCTCGTAGTTCTTATAGTGGTGCTCGAGGTGGTACTTCTTTTGCTCGCGCAGATAGGCGGGAAGTTTAGTGTGGTGCATTGCATAGTGCATCGTGTCGTACACCACATACATGGAATACGAGCCTGCAATGACAGAATTTGCAACGGCCTTGGGAAAGACGGTGTGCGCCAAGTAGAGCATCGGGAAAGAAAGTGCCGCAAAGAGAATCGGCGGCATGACCAATCGGTAGCGGTCCATGGGCAAAAAGTGGTGGATGCCGTGCAGCAAAAAGTGAATAAGGTATGCGGTCTGGTTCCGCGGGAGAAGCGAGTCCATGTGGAAGAGGAACCGGTGGAAAATGTACTCTAAAAACGTCCAAAATATGATCCCAAAGGTGTAACCGCTAAACGCAAAGGTATATGACCACGCATTCGCGCTCCAGCTGCCCAGGTCAGACAGCTGTTCCCGGAACTGCATGGTGGAAACGTGGAAGAAGGCCGCGGCAAGCGGAAGCCAGAGCATCGGTACCACGTACCAAGGCGTCACAGTAAACATTTCCAAGAATGCGTACGGCATGAGACGCGCAGAGTCCTTCTTGTGACGTGGAATGTGCACCTGCTCCAGGTAGAACTCTTTCGTAAAGGAGGAGTACCACATTTGGGGAATCAGTGGTTGCTCCAGGTCCAGAAACTTGTTCTCCGTAAAGTCCCTGCGTGTGTCGGTTTCGTCCGGCTCAAAGTCGTCCGTGATGTCCATCTCTGTCAACTCCGCGGGCAGCTTCCCGCTCGCTTTGACCTCAAGCTCGTCGGCCAGCGCGCGTCGCTCAGATAAGTTAAGATTTCCGATCCTAAACTCGTCGAGCATCGTGTATGCACTCGCCGAGTGCTCGTGCGACAACGGGTCCGACATGATCTCGGCTATATCCTTGCCTGCATATTCCAAAACCACCTCTTCTCCGCCTGGGTGGTCCTCGAGGAACTCGGTTATATTGTATACACGACCTTTGTATGTGACCCAGCAGTCGGAAGCCTTGTTGTGCTTCGCAATCTCGGCTCGCGTAAAAGTGGACATGGCGGCGTGAGAGGAAACACGCACGAGTTGAAAATGGCAGTGCCTCGTTCCATTTCACGCCACTTGCGCTCATGTGGAGAGCCTGTAGCCACGTGGCTAGGCGCGTGCAGTCGCGCGACGAAGCGAGCGCTGGGAGACGAGCGTGAGTGGCAAGCGTGAGCGGCGTGTAAAAAGGGGGTATCAAGCTACAGAGCTACATTATACGCTTGCCATCAACACGGGTCCGTGCAAGGTACGCTTTCTCCGCTTCTTTTAGCGTCTCGTCGCTAAGACTTTTCGTGTTAGTGCATTCACATACCCACGTACTGGTACTGAAGACAATCATACATCTTCTTGTTCTGCGCCCTGCATGCCCATGCAACTGAAATGAACCGTCCTTTAGAGCACTCGACAAATTCTGTGGTAAGCGTGCCGACGCAAAACGTACCACGCACGACAGGATCGCATAGCTTGAATGCACCCGCTTTTTGCTCTTTAAGGAATGCATCGTACTCACGATTGCTCATCACGTTCGCTTTGTTCGACATGGTGACAGGCTAGCGGCAACCGAAGGTGAAGAAGGCCAAAGCGCATGGCGCGCCCGCGCGGAGCCGACGGTCCGCTGAGTCAGCAATGCACAAAAGTTGTGCAGCGCACCACAGACCAAGGCGACGACGGTGGTGATGGCTGTCATCCGTCCTGAGGCGCGCGGCGCAAGCGCGGCCAAGAGCAAGACACGCGCCAAGGAACGGTATTTAAAGGCAAAAAAGCTGCGGCGCAAGTCGCGGAAACCTTCCGTGCCAAAAACCAAATGCCAAGCGGCCAGTCCGACGCACTCGGAGCATGAAAAAGACGCTTTCATGCAGGAGGAATCAGAAGATGACACCCCTACTACGAGCGACACCGACCAGGACGAGCACCAGCAAGATACCCCAGAATCTGAACCTGCCGCAGCGCTACCAGAGTCGATCGCAGCCGACCCTTTGCAGGCAGATCCTGTACAGCAGAGCGCCGCAGCCGAGCCTGAATACCTCTTCCGCTTTCCTAAACCAAGAAACACAAGTTCATTGGATCCCGCAATGCTTGCATCGCTCGGTATCCCATCGGCACTGGCGCACCCGACTGTGGTGGATGCGGCAAAGACTAAAGACTTGGACGATGCGTGGGACAATGCGACAGATCCCGCCCTTTACAACGGCATCTCTGTCAGTCGTGCGGTCAAGCAGCGACTTGCCGATTTCGGGATCAAAGAATGGTTTGCCGTCCAAGCATCCGTAATCCCCATTCTGCTCGATGCACACGCAGAGAGCAGCATGTATATGCCGTACAACCCGCCCCGTGATCTTTGCGTCTCTGCACCTACAGGCAGTGGGAAAACACTCGCATACACTGTACCTATTATAGAGCTCTTGCGCACACGCACGCTTGTGCAGCTCCGCGCATTGGTCCTTGTCCCCACCCGTGATCTCGCCCTCCAAGTCGGCGAAACGTTTGACGCGGTTGGCAGAGGAAGCGGACTGCGTACCGCAGTCGTCACAGGCAACCACAGTTTGCGCCATGAACAAAAACAGCTTGTAAAAAGCACAGACGATGGATTCGGCAGCAATGTGGACATCTTGATCGCGACACCGGGTAGGCTTGTCGACCATCTGCGCGGCACACCGGGCCTTACATTACAGCATTTGCGGTTCTTGGTCGTCGACGAGGCGGACCGCTTGCTCGGCCAGTCATTCCAGCAGTGGGTGCCGACCCTGCTGCACGCGCTTGCGCCGAGTAATCCGCCGCCTGTGCTGCAAACGTATGCGCCACCTGAGCTTCAACTCAAGACAGACCACATCAAATGGGCGCAGGACGATTTGGAAGCGCCGGCACAGAGCGTCCAGAAACTGCTTTTTTCTGCGACGCTTACGCGTGATCTTTCCAAGATGGATGCATTGCAGCTGCGCAATGCGCGCTATATTAGTGTGCGCGACGGGGAGCAGCCACGAAATGACGCACTGGGCGAGCATTTCGCGACGCCTGCAAGGCTACGTGAATACATGATCGTCACAGAAACCAGTAACAAGGTGCTGCAGCTTCTCCGACTTTTGCATGCGCCTGTCGGCCCGGAGCACGAACCGGTACACCATGCACTGGTCTTTGCCAAGAGTGTCGATGCCGCGAATCGTCTTGTTCGCCTTGTCTCTTTCTTCGAGGACGACTGGGCGAAGCGCCAAGGGACAAGGCGTTTGCATGTACAGTACTACTCGAGCGACCTCAGTGCTGTCGAACGCGCGAAAATCCTGCGCCAGTTCCAGCAGGGAGAAATCGATGTGTTGGTGTGCTCGGATCTCATTGCGCGTGGAATTGACTTGCCAGAAGTGCGGCATGTGGTCTTGTACGACGTGCCCGTGGATATCGCCAAGTATATTCACCGGGTGGGCCGAACAGCGCGCGCAGGACGCGTCGGCGACGCTTGGAGCCTGGTGGAGGAGCAGGAAGTATACCACTTTAAGCGCATGCTTCGCGAAGCGAATCACTTGGACCGTGTGCAAACGGAAAAGACGAAAAATGCAGCGTTGGACGAGTACGTGCCGTGCTACAAAGCAGCACTCTCGCAACTTGCTGCAGTATACAGTCAGCAGCGTTTGTAATTCATTATGTTCTACAAAGATAATACAGTGTTAGCCCAACACGTTGGTATGTTTTTTCTTCTTCTTCGAGGACCCTTTTTGGAAGGACCGCCAGCCCTGGACCCGGTTCTCTCTAGAACTCTCCCACTCTTGCTCCACCTCTGCTTTACGTTTGAGCACCTCTTCTGCCTGGTCGCGCTGCCTGCGTGCCTCAAACTCGGCCTCTTGCTTCAAACGGATCGACCTGCGCTTTTCTAGCTCGTCGTCGAGCATGAGCTGCTTTGTACACCGCTTGATTCGGTCAGAGAAGCTTGGAACGATATCGTGCAGCTTACCCCCCGGCGCTTGCTCTTTCTCTATTTCAAGCTGGTCCATCCGCATCGAGAGGCCAAGCTCTTTAAGCGCCAAGGACCGTGCGGAGCGCACGGTCTCGTCAAGTCTCTGTCTTTTTGTTTCATCCTGGAGCAGAGATGCCGCATCCTTGAGTAGTTCAAATGCCTCTTTTGCTCGCTCCACGTCGTCCGTGACTTTGTCGGGGTGAAGCAACAAACTTTTTTTGCGGAACACGCGTTGAATATCTTTTTCGTTAGCCTCATACGTGACATCCAAGACATCGTATGGGTTCATTCGGAATGCCACCATCAACACCCTATCAATTTCCAATTGCTGGTAAAACTGATTGTGTTCCCGTGCTGGATAGAGTAAGTAGGAACAGCAATACGCACCAACCATTTTTTCTTTATCTTTTACCGATAGCGGTGCCTGCACGGGAGCTGATGGCGCAGGCTCTCGCGGCGGTTCCGGTACGGTCGCTGCAGAGGACCGCAGTGGGGGACGCGGAGGTCGCCCTGGCGGCGGGCCTGGCGGTGGGCCCGGTGAAGCCCCTGGCGCGGATTCCGTGGCGGACATGGTTGGACCACAAGAAGCCCGATTTCATGTGATCGATGTAGGTGCGTAGTAAATAAATCGGGCGTGTGCGAACCTATGGCCAGCGCGCTGCTTGGCGTATCGGTTTCCTTCTCCTTCCATCCCTGATGCCTCCGCAAGTCGCAAAGAAGAGTGCCAAAGAGGCTGACAGGGTAGTGCGCGAAAAGAAAAATGGTTTCTTTAGCGATATGTACACATCCCGCTGGCTTGTGTCGCCAACGTCGGCGTTCAAGCTGGCACTTTTGGTGGTCCTCGCCTACTTTGCATGGGAATATCTTGTTCCTGTGAGCTGGAACCCATTCAGGCCATTCTTGTCCCTCTCATACCGGTTGCCTGAATCTGATGTGCTTATGAAGCAGGCGACATATCCCTTGTACGGGCCGCCGCCGACGTATTCGGTCGACAACGCCTTCTTGACGCGCATGCGTCTCTTCTTCCAATCTGTACATACGGCCCTGTTCCCGAACGAGTCTCCATTGCTGCGGTACGGCAAAGGATGGCTAGATCTCTGTTTCATTGCATACTTTGTCATCGTCTTCAGTTTCCTCCGCCAGCTGCTTACTGTGTATTGTTTCAAGCCGCTGGGAGCATACTTGGGACTCCGTACCGAGGTAAAGCAGGTCCGCTTTGCAGAACAGGGATATGCGCTCTTTTATTGGGGCCTTGCTAGCGTGTTTGGACTTTACGTGATGTCGTTCCAGGACAGCTGGTGGTACAACCTGGAGCATCTGTGGTACCAGTATCCTCACTGGGTCTTGCGCCCCGAAGCTAAGGTGTACTATTTACTGCAAGGAAGCTACTGGCTGCAGCAGGCGTTTGTCATGCTATTGGGTCTTGAGCGCCCGCGTAAGGACTATTACGAGCTGATTGCACACCACCTCGTCACGCTCTGGCTCATCGGCTGGTCGTACTTCATCAACCTGACCATGATTGGAACCACCGTGTTCGTTTGCATGGATATTCCCGATACATTCCTTGCCATTTCCAAGATGTTGAACTATTTGCAGTTCACTGTGTCGACCAGCATTGTGTATGTATGCTTCATGTGCATTTGGACCTACTTCCGCATCTATTTGAGCGCAAAGACAATCCATTCGGTATACATGCACTATCATTTGATCCCTGCCTATGCGCGCACTTTCAATCCTTTCAAGGGTTACTGGCTGGTCTGGTGGATGCAGTGCCACGTCTTTGCGCCATTGTTCCTGCTGCTCCTGTTGAACATCTTCTGGTACGTACTTATGTGGCGTATTTTCCTTCGTACCTTCCAGGGTGTGTACAAGGATGAGCGCGAAGATGGTGAGGACGAGATCGCAGAGAAGGAGGAGTAGACTATATAGCTATCAATCTTGCCTACCTGAGTAGCCAAAAAAAAAATTGCAGTGCAATTTGGCTGCCCGGTGAAAACCAGCGCAAATCGCATTTTGGCCCCATTTGCGTTGCACAAACCAAGTGCTTATTAAACGCGAGACCAAAAAGTAAACCATTTGGGGCGCACTGGGAATCGAACCCAGGACCTCTTCTATGGATTTCACTTTTAAAGTCAAGCCCTAAAGAAGAATCATACCTCTAGACCATGCGCCCATGTGTTGGGATAGCAATGTATAGATGTGCCTTTAAGCATCTAGCGAGTCCAGTAGAAAAGGTGTTACTACTACGGCATTAGAGATCGTAACATAGTCGATGTGCAGCAACGTAGCATCCCTGCTCGCTATACCCCTGGCCCGCTAGCGCTTCCACAGAGCATTTCTCGGGCAGTATCATAAACCCAAGCGGTCCGCACGAGCAGTCCGGGCACATGATAAACTTCAAAAGTACTTCCTCGCCGGGTGTCAGCTCAAGGCTCCAGGGCATATTTGCCTCCTGCTTTAGTGGCTCGAGGGGCTGCAGTGTATTTTTGCGGTTGCTGAAGTTGCCACGCAAAGATCTTTCGCGCTTGTGGTCGGAAGAGGAGCCGGATTCGCGGCGCGACGAGCTCCGCGACATGGTCGGCTCTGGAACCCTCCAACGAACATTCTTGGAGAAGGAGACATTATAGAGCTTCATCGGGCTCGAAACATACCAAAACCCACGCACCGGACCGATTGAGGGACCAGGGCTGCTGTCGAACGATGGCCCAACCCACGGTGCATTGACAAACGGCGCACTATTTCGATCATGAAATTCCTCCGTATCCAAGTTGGGTGTCTCGCCAGAATTCTGCTCCGCATCCACATCGGACAATGGGCCCAGCTCCTTGACTACCCATTCCGCGGTCTCGGGTGCGAAAATCTGGCAATCACACTGTCCGTTTGGGCAGTACAGACGTGCAATATTAAGGTTATCGGCACGCTTCACAATGCGAGCGACAAGAGCGGCAATAGAGTCTTCCGACGCCGTCTTTGCAGCGACTGCTTCACCAAAGATGGCCGACAATGGCTTTCCAGGGTTCGTCCTTGCTGCATCGTGGCCATTTGTAGCCGGAAGGCCGAGATCCCGGGCAAGGCCGTTGCTGATGTTGCCTTTGGCCAGCAGCTCAGAAAGGACTTGGTCAGTATTTATAGAATTTTCATTTTCAGTCGGAGACACGGAATACGTTCCCAAACCCCACTGGGCCGATGAAGACAGATCATGGTTACCCTTCGTGCCCTGAAGGAAAAGAGGGGAGCCCGCCTTGTCATCAGAGCTGCTCGTGTGCTGGGCATTCTTGTACGGATGAAAGTCGCGCGTATTTACACAGGAAGCGCGCGCATCCTTCCATGCCGCAATATCTGCCTCGGCAAACGCTGCTTCTTGACGAGTTGGATTTTGCAACTCCAGGCGCAGTTCGAACCAGGGGTCTATCCCTTTGGGCAAGTAGCTCGCGCCGCGGAACCTAAAGTAGCAGTGTTCGAAGAATGGGATCCGTCTGTAAGGGCATACGACCGAGACAACTTCGTACGGATGCGCCGCGGGGTCTTTTTCCACCATCGCACGTAACCTCGCCAAGAACTTGCTCATCAAACTTGTCCCGATCCCTTGCCGCCTGTTTCCGCTCTCGACACAAAAGTCATGGATGCATACGACGCGTGCGAGGTGCGAATGCGACGTCGCATACATTCCACGCACTACATCAGCCGGAGCAATCGTTGCCGAGCAAAACGCAATCAGTTTGCGCCGTCCCTCTAATGTCACGGACAAGGGCCCCGCTATGGGCTGTGTCAGTGGGACAAAAGCACCAAAAAATAGCTGCGGCGCCTCTTGCTGTCGGTGGATCAGCTGTTCCAAGGATGACACTTCCTCGCGCGGAAAGAATGCGGATTCTATCGCTTGCGCTGCGCGAAGCTCGTCCGGCTTTACTACATCGAACACGAGGTTTTGCACCAGCCTGTTCGCATTCTCTTTACCCATTGTCTCAGTACGTGCACTTCCGTGAAGGGTGCGACTGCGCTGCTTGAGCATGGGCTTACTCATATCGGAAGTATGGCCCTCTGCATTTGTAACAGATGAGCTGCTTTGCGAGGCCTGCGATACTTTTGTCGCTTGAC
Source organism: Malassezia vespertilionis (assembly GCF_029542925.1). Taxonomy (NCBI): domain Eukaryota; kingdom Fungi; phylum Basidiomycota; class Malasseziomycetes; order Malasseziales; family Malasseziaceae; genus Malassezia; species Malassezia vespertilionis. The sequence continues at coordinate 86,677 of NC_079254.1, read as the reverse complement.
CCAGCATCCTGCCGCGCCCGTGCAGGTCCGCGTGGCGAGAGTACCTGGCACTGGCGCCGCGCGGCGCCACGTGATGATCACAGAAGCCCATAGAAACAATTGCCCGAGGCTGCGGTGTGGAAGTTGCGCACGGACGGCACTGGTTGACCTATAAAAAGCACACCCTTACCGCCCGTACACGGTTGTTCATACGTTGTAACGTGTACGTGTTGGTGTTGCAACGCCATTTTTTTTGTTCTTACGCTTATCAGACAAATGGCTTTTGCCCCTTCCTTTGCCCGTCAATTTGCAGCTACATCTAAAACCATGTCTAACGTTTTCTTTGACATTACCAAGAACGGTGCTCCTTTCGGCACCATCAAGTTCAAGCTCTTTGACGAGTACGTGTGTGAGGTATAACTAACCCACAGTGTGGTCCCTAAGACCGCCGCCAACTTCCGTGAGCTTTGCACTGGTGAGAAGGGCTTTGGCTACGCCGGCTCCAACTTCCACCGTGTCATCCCAGACTTTATGCTCCAGGGCGGTGACTTCACCGCCGGCAACGGAACCGGCGGCAAGTCGATTTACGGTGCCAAGTTCGCTGACGAGAACTTTAACTTGAAGCACAGCAAGCCTGGTCTGCTGTCTATGGCCAACGCTGGCCCCAACACCAACGGCTCGCAGTTCTTTATCACCACTGTGGTTACTCCTTGGCTCGACGGCAAGCACGTCGTCTTTGGCGAGGTCGTCGAGGGCATGGACGTTGTCAAGGCCATCGAGGGCGAGGGTACCGGCAGCGGCAAGCCCAAGAGCCAGATTAGCATTGCCAAGTCTGGTGTGTGCTAAATAGAGCCCTGTAGGTGTATAGCGTCTTTTGTGTAACTGGGCTATTTACACCATCCCTGCGTTCCATCCATCGAAGCGCGCGTCGCTCAGCTTCGTACCTGCGCGCTCGCCAGGTACGACAGAGCTGCCGCCAGCGCTGTACCACGCATCCCTTGTCATGAGATGCGAAGCGAGAAAGCGTCCTGCAGCTGAATTTGGCGCGGCTTGCAAAAGCGACGCAGCGCCATGGACAGGCGCCGAAACAGGATCCCTGGCAATGTGCACAGAGACAGGGACATCGTCCGGCGCAAGCATACGTAGTTCATGCGCCAGCCGTCTACGCAGGCCTTTGGCATTTGCCGTCCCACCCATGAGCAGAATATTCGCCCATAGCGCAGGTTGGACCTCTTCAGGTGTGTTTTGGATTGCATCTGCGATGAGTTCCGCAAGCGATCCCTGCGTGAGTCCGATTCGCTGCGGCGCAAACAGCGTTTCCATCACCTGGCACCGCTCCTGGCCCAAGCGCAGGACTTGGTGCTCTGCGCCGATCGGCTGGCGCTGCTGCGTGTCGGCGCAAATGAAATTGTCCAGCATAACCTCTTCCACGTCGGTGCTTGGAACAGTGGCATGTAGTGCACCAGGCCCCGAAACCACGTAGCCGTACTTGGTCTTGTGATCTGCGACGTCTTCAGGGCGTGCATAGTCAGGGAGCACATACTGCTGCAGCACGCCATTCTCCGGATCTTCATGGAATAGCTCGACCAGCTGCGCAAAGCTCCAGTCGTGCGGCGCAGTATCCTGTACCGGCCGGGGTTCGGAATCGTATGCGCGTGCCGCGACAAAGCACGATGTGTCCTTCATTTTGTCGGTAAGGTACGTCTCCTCCATCATATTCCACTGGCGGAAAGAAAACATCATTTTTAAGAGGCTCGTGAGCACTTTTCCACCCACATCGAGGCTGTGTGTCAGCACTGCCGCGTACATACCGCCGCACTGCGCTCCATTGTACACGATCGTGTACGATTGGGGCTGCATGGGTATAACTGTGCCCACAATCGACCACGAGCACCGCCTCCGGGCGTTGTTTCTCTCCAAGCTCGGCGAACGGAGCGAGCTGCGCGGCTGGGGTAAGCTTTACTGTAGACGTACGTATCGTGCGCCATATCGCGTCTGCTTGGTACCATTCAAACATAAGTGCATCAAATGCGCGCTGCTGCTCGGGAAGTGCAAAGTACGGTTCTGTGACGATCACGATCCTATTTTCGAATGCGCCAAACGAGTCGTACGCCGGCGCGTCTTTCATCCCAAGAGCAACCGCAATCGCGCGATCCCATACATTCTTTTGCGCTGCCCAATCTACAACAAATCCGCGGTCGATCGGAAGGCGCAGCTGGAGTCCGCCGTAGTCCATGCACGCGGTCTCGATTTGGTCGGCGACCAACACTTGCCGCCGCACGCCGGGGCGCGTCCGTGCAATCGCGTTGGGCATGGCCCAGCTATGCGGTGCACCATGCGTCGGTACACAAGCGATACAGACATGCGAGGCACCCGTGTCGAGCACAATCCCGTCCGCTTTCGCGGCCTGTTGTGTGCTTTTCGACCGCATCGTCGCAAGAGCGCAAAGCCTCCACCTTTTCCATTTCTCGTGCCATGTCCTTTGGGCGTCCGGCGTCGTTTACCAACTTCCAGGTGCTTCCTCCTGAGCGGGGCTCGTTTCCGCTGGACCATTTTGGTACGTTTAAAATGGTACTTATAAGAGGCGACTGCACGACGCAGATGCGCGCGTACATGGCGTGCTTGAAAGAGAATAAAAACAACAACGGCGCATGCCGTCATTTAAGCAAAGCGTATCTGAAATGCCGCATGGACAAGTACGTGTGCACGGTATACAACTTACATGCAGTCAACTTATGGAGGTCGAGAGTATGGAAAATTTGGGATTCGGCGACTTGGAGCCGCCAAAAGAGCCAGCACCAGAACAGGCCAAGGACCGTTTATTATGACCCTGTAGCGAGTGCAGCACGCGCCATATCTACAATATCACCATGCACGAAACCAATAGTCGCCTCTTGAAGCGCTTGTTGCAGTGCCTGTTGTGCCAACCATGCCGTTTGTGCAACGTCGGCCGGAAGCGCAGGCGCTCCCGAAAACAGCGGCGTACGCCGCACCTCAGCCACACTTGTAACTTGCACAAGCAGTTTTCCGAGCGTTGTGAGCAGCATCGCACGGACTGGATGGCCACGGGGGTATACTGCACTCTCCGGATCGGACTTGTTGGCACACGTTTGTGCGCCCGCACACAAGAGCATGGTCAGCTGCGCCGCATCGCCCCAGCTCGACGCGTCCGTTTGTGCTCGCTCGATCGCAAGAAGGTGCATGGTGTAGAGCAAACGCCATAGCAGTGTATTCGCAGGTGGGACTAGCTCGCTGAGCCACGCTACCATGGACAGGAGCTTTGTGTAGGGTATCGCGGCCGCATCGTGCTGTGCCATTTCTGCGAGCGCCTCGGCGGCCTGCCATCTCGTATGCAAGGCCAAAGTACCGCGCAGGGTACTTTGCTTTGCACACACATTGCATGCACCCGTATCGCTTCGGTCTGCATCCAGGCGCGGCGTGGCAACGAATCCGCGGCACCCCGGCACGCGACACCATAGGCTTGTTCGCGGATCCGTCCAGTGGGGCGCACCGCAGGTAGTAAGCGTGCACAAGGGACACGAACATGTAAACATGTACCGTGCCTGCAGCATGTGTTGCCGGTGAGCATACGTGTCCATCAAGTCCACGTACGATGTCCATACTTGTTCGCCTGAGCGGATCGGTTTGAGCGAGACAAGCTGCATCGTACGCGAAGAGGAGCTGGAAGGAAATACCACGACGGCGTTTGGTGTACAGCTGTGATTGCACAGTGCCGCAACAGGGCTGATGCTTACCCCGATAGGGTCCAGCTGCGGATCGGAGAGCATGAATGCATTCGCGGTATATGCGCCAATCATCGATAATAGCGACTCGGCATCGGGGCATTCAAACGCGCGCAGCGACGTCGCAGGGTCAGCATCCATGCTCACAAAACGTGCGAGTTGGAATGCAAGCTGCGCCGCATCCGCATCCTCGGTCGGTCTCGCTTCCATTGCGCTGTATTGCTGCCACCAGTTTGAATGCGTTCCGTGATGTCGACGCTGCCATAACATTTGGGCAAGTGCGCGTACATCTGCACCTGGATCGACAGATGCCTGTCCCGCATCGCGCGCTGCAGATGCCCAGCGCTGCAATGCACCGCATTCGTCGCAATGTCGCGCAGCGTCCCATGCATCCTGTTGGCACGCTACTGAGCAGTACCGCGCGAATTTGCAGCCTGTGCATACCAGCGGTATTGGGCGCTTGCGGAAGCAGTAGTAGCATCGATCCTGGACTTGGTTCGTGTGCAGGACTGATACGTGTGGAGTCGTGCGCAGCAGTACGTCCCCAGGTTTGGCGTCGCTTCCTACAGCAAGTCCACGCCCATAATTTTCGGTGTGGACTACATACAGCGACGTGCCTTGCAGCGCGTGGGCATAGGGAGTATCGTTTGCTTTGTTTGCTTCGTTTGCTCGCATATGCGCCTGCGTGGAAAAGAAGTCGCGTGCCTTGCGCTTCGCCTTGACTTCTGCAAACGACATTGTGGAGGTTCAAAGGCACCACCGCTGTGTAACCAAAGTGGATAATACTACAAGACGCTATCGTACATAATTAAAAGCGGAAAGCAACGCTGTGTACGTATCACAGCGCGCGCCATGCACCTGCGCAAATCCTCCTGCGTTTGCCTAATCACATTGTGAATCCTCGTCCGTGCTCCAGTCCACATCTTCCAACTTGGCCAGGAGCTCCAGGTTCGTGCGCGGCAACGCCGGCCGCTGCCGCTGCGGTCTAGGAAGCACGGGTACACTTCCAGCAAGCCACGCCGCTTCTGTATCAGGCACCGGAAGCGCGCTCTCGCACGCCTTGCCCTTGCCGAGCGTCACCAACTCGAGCGAAGGACTGTTGTATGATCGCGAAGGAGGCGCAATGCCGGATCGGTTTGCGCATGCTGTGCGTTTGCGCGGCGGAAAAAGCAGACGCGGCTTTATTGGCGAGCTTGTACCACTCACCTCCGATGCCCGTGCACTGTCCTGATCGGTACGCCGTACACGTTGCCCACGAAACACATACACTGCTTTTGCGGCCGAATGGTACGGCATCGCAGCAGCGCGCCTGCTTGCTTGCGCACCATTCGGCCCTGTCATGCCTATATCGGCAGGTCCACCCTCGATAAAAGGATTGTGCGGCGTGTCACGAATAGGGTATACGTCAGCAGAAAGTGCATGTGTGCGTTTGTTCTCGTTCCGAGACACGGTCGGCGTATCCGGCGCTTCCTCTCCCCAGCGGCTCGGCAGCGTGTCGCGTTGGGAAGGTGCGTGAGCGTTTTTATTAATTTGAGAGCCAAGCCTGTCCACCATACGGCGTCCTCGTGTGCTTGGCGGTGTGAGTATTCCCGTGTAGGGCTTGGATGTTCTGCATCTGCGTTTGGTATGCTGCGTGCTGTCTTCGTGCTCGGCAGTAGTATGCGCCAAGTCTCGTTTTTTGCTGCTTGGTATCGTAACGTCCCCCCCTCCCGAAGAAGGAGGTGTCGGGCAGTTCCGCCACGACTTATTCGTATCGCCCGTCTCAGTGCGGTCCGACATGGCAGCTAGGCAATGGACGAGCGTGACGAAGCGGACCGATGGTGCCGACCCTGCATAGCATGCGTGACTGCAGCGTGTACAAATTCTGACCAATCACGTGTATTTATTTTCTATGGCTGCATGCTCCTTAATAGGCGTGCAGCGATGCATTTATGCGTAGCGCTGGACAAAGTCGCGGTGGAACTTGCCGTAACGTGCGATAAACTCATCGGTTGCTTTTGCTAGGACCGTAGTGCGGAAGTAGGAGTAGCTGGAGCCATCTTGTAGCTGTTCGGGCATGCGGCCAAAGCCAGAGCCTGGAACGACACAGATTCCCGTCTCGTCCAGCAGCGCGCGGCAGTAAAACTCGTCAACCTGCTTGTCTTTTTCCCGTGCGGCCTCCCACGCTTTTTTCGAGAGATGGAGCCGGGGGAACAGATACATGGACCCCATGGCAGGCTCAATGGTGAGGCCAGGTAGTTTACTGAAACTCGTGGCCATGGTCTCCGAGCGAGCTTTCAGCGTGTCGAAAATATGGGTGTACTCTTTGTGCCAGAGCTCGTAGCTTGGGTCCCCTTCTTGGGGCGGCTTTACCAGCAAGTCTACGCCAATTTGGCCCTGCACCGGCGGGCACAGCGATACGCTCACCAGCTTGTTTATCTGCGCCTCAACTTCGGAGTCGATATTGGTCAGCTCAAAGTAGCCGCCGCGGCGTCCACATTCGCCGCTCATACCCTTGCTGATACTGTGCAGCGATACAAGCTCGACTGAATCAGCCATCGCGCGCTCCTCTGGATCGCTGCTTTTGCTCATGTCCAGCAGCGCTTTGCGGAAGGACACAAAAGGGCACTCGGTTTGGTACACATTCGCCTGGTATACCTCGTCGGCAAAGATGACCAAATTCTCACGGTAGGCCACTCGGATCACGTCCTGGATTTGGCTCAGCGGCATGCATGCGCCTGTGGGGTTGCCCGGGTTGATGATGACAATCGCGCGGGGGCAAACGTCGCGCGCTCGCGCATCTTTGATGCACTTTTGAATGTCTGACAAAGAGGGATCCCAATGATGGTCCCCTTGCAGATTGTAGTGGATCGCCTCGACGCCAAGCAAAGTTAATGTCGCGGTGTACAGAGGGTACTGAGGAATGGGAATCAACACACCGTCGATATCCTGGCGGAAAAAAATGTGGAAAAGAGTCGCAATGGCGGCGGATGCGCCGGCGGTGAGGTAAATGTTTTCGAAATCTTCGGGGTAGCCGTCGCGCTTCTCGACAAACTCGGCAACGCGCTTGCGCACAAGCGAGATACCTTTGGATCCTGTATAGGCACCGACACTACCAACTTCTTCCACCAATTCGCGCGCCCGCTGCTGTGCATCTACAGGAAACAGCTTATCGCGAATATCAGCCGGAGCATCAAGTAGCGCAGGGTACTCTGTCAGAGCGGCCACCTGGCGCCAAAATGTCAGCGGCGGCTGCGCAAGATTTGGCTGCTGCTGGGGATTGCCAATGTTCGACCAGACGATAGAATCGAACGGCAGCTTGGACGTGCCATTCTCGAGGTCTTGCTCGAGCGCGGCTGCCCGCATGGGAATCTCGCCGCGCACAGCATACTCAACCTCGAGTACATGGGGATTCAGCGTATCTCTAGTTACCGACTTGCGTTGTGATGACATGGCGCGACCAAACACAGGAATGCGAGGCAGGCGCGTGTACATGCAAGTTGCCCGTCAACCCGTCCAAGGATTGCGCCGAGCTATTGCCCGGCACGTGCTTATGACAAAGCGTCCAAAATCTCAGCACCGCTACCTGAACGCCTCCACATCCATGCCCAGCAGCAGGGACTTTTGGAGGTACATGACTTGCACCACGAATGCCTCGAGATGGAATATGGGCTTGTTGCCAGTAGCACTTCGTAATTCCTGTTGTCAGCACGGTAGGCCACGTACGTAATATGCGGCTTTCTCCACAATACTCGCACGAAGCGCGTCGTCTACGCGCTTCACCAAATAGTCGGTGAGTGTCTGGAAAATGAGCGAGGCTGGAATAGCATGGACCAAAAGTTCGTAGAGGCGGCCACGCACGGCAAGCAGACGGGCAGGTGTCTGCTCGCTCAATATCATATCGGCCGTGCGCTCGCAGTATGTCTGCCAATCGGGCTGCGCAATGCTCACGGGGCCACTCAAGTCAGGCGACTGGACACGCAGGGTCTCGAGGACAAGCAATGCTTTGCGCATATTCCCACCTGCGTTCTGTGTGACCTGCAGCGCGGTATCGTCGCCAAGATGAAATTTTTCACGCTTCGCTACAGAGCGGAGCACGCGCGACATATCCGCGTCGCTCGGCGCGCCAACGCGCAACAACAGACACCGCGACCGGATAGGCGCAATGATACGCGATGTACTGTTTGCACAGAGGATAAGACGCAGATTTCCCATGTATTTCTCCATGGTCCGCCTCAGCGCGGCTTGGGCATCGCGGGAGAGGGAATCTGCTTCGTTGATCACGATGATCTTGAATTTGCGTGCTGCATTTTGGTCCACTTGCTGCGTCTGTGCAATTTCTTTAAGAATATCCTGGATAATCAGTCTGTCATAGGCGCCGGCGTCGCTGGAGGTTAGTGTCAGCGCTAAAACGTGCCTCGGCGTGATTTCAATATGGTAGTTGCTGCTGATCAAATTCACTTCGATTTTGCGCTTGCTGGGGTTCAGAAACACACGCTGGTCCACTTTGAGCTGTCGTGAGTGGTGTCTCGCCACGTACCTTGAGTGCGCCGGGGCCGTACAGCTGCTTTAACAGGCACGCAATGCGGGTTTTTTTCCCGGCACCCGTCGGTCCGTAGAAGAGCACATGCGGAAAATCGTCGCTTGCCGCAAGTGCATCCAACTGCTCCGTAAGCTCAGGGTGATACTGAAGTTCGCTGAGCGCTTTCGGACGATATTTGTCCACGTACAGCATCGTCGCGGAACCAGCTCAGGCGACGCGTCGGGCGGTAATGCACGTGCTTGTGATTGTGGAGGCTACTACGACTACGGCGTCGACTGGAAGTGCATCATCCGAGGGGCCGTGCGGTATGCAGGCGCTGCATCCCGAGCGGACCACTGGACCAGCCATCCAATTACTTCATGGTGCCATTTTAATGCATTCTTTGCATCCGTGACCCAGTGCCCCTCGTTCGGGAAAAAGAGAAGCCGGGAAGGCACGCCGCGGCGCTGCAGTGTGTTGAATGCAGCGATGCCCTCGGCAGGGTCTAGACGGTAGTCACGGCCGCCATGCACGATCAAATGCGGCGTATTCCAGTTGCCCGTATGGTGGTGCGGACTGAATTGGCCAAATCCATTCTTGTTCGTCCAGGGCATGCCGCCGAATTCAGCTTCAGGGAAGTAGAGCTCGTCGGTAGTATACCAATTTGCCTCTGTGTTGAACACGCCGTCGTGTGTGACGAGTGCTTTGAATAGCGAGTCATTGTTATGTCCTTGAATCCAGTTCACCATGTAACCGCCAAAGCTCGCGCCTGCCGCCACGACACGCTGCCTATCGACATTTGGCTGCGTGTCCAAGACGTGGTGCACACCTTTCAGCACATCTTTCAGGACGCGATCGCCCCAGTGCTGCAGGACACGTGCTGTCATATCCTGCCCAAAGCTCGTGGATCCAGAGGGATCGAGCATGGCGACAACAAATCCAGCGGCAGCAAATACTTTGGGGTTCCAGCGCGTAGACCACGCATTAGTCCAATCGCCTTCGGGACCGCCGTGAATTAGCACCGCGAGCGGCAGCTTCTTGTCCGTGTCTCCTGGCGGCCGGACGATCCAGCCGTGCATTGTGACATTGTCGCTACCGATATAGTCAAACTGCTCTGCTGTTGCGCCGAGGTCCAGCTGGCTGTACCGGTCGTCTGCGCCAAAAAAGTCGGTTAAGCGCTCGCTGTGGCCGTCTTTGTACACAAACTGATCGTTGGGGTGATCGAACGAAGAGAGCGTGTAGAGCAGGCTTTCGTCTGCAAGCTCAGCAAATCCACTCACTCCGCCTTGCTCGACGAGTGCGCGGCGTGCACCGAGCTTGCCGTCGTGGAACGGTGCGCGGTATAGACGCACTTGCTCGTGCTCGGGCACGCTAATGTACAAGGTACGCCCATCGCGCGAGAATGTGAGAGCGTCAGGCGACAGCTGCCAGTCACTGTACTGCTCGGTTTGCGCATTGGCGCGGATCGAGTAGGTCTGCACGATCTTGCGGTCGCTCTCGAATCCATCTCTGTACTGCTGCAAAAATGCAATGGTATCACCGTCGGGGGATATCGCGGGGCTGCCCACCCAGCCGCGGCCGTCGCGCGTAATTTTGCGCGGTGCTGGGCCGCCGCGCAGCGGGACGAGGTACAAGTTCTGTTTCGTGTGCCAAGCAGGGTTCATATCAGGGTCCTTGGCCGTAAAGATGCAATAGCGAGACGAGACTGCAAAGTCTTGCGCGGTACCGAGAGGTCCTACGGGCGATTCTAGCCTTGTGCCCCCCATCATGTTGCGGAACGCGCTGGTGTTGTGCCACACGCCATGCTCGTCCTTCGCCACGTCCACGGAAAAGAGTTGCGTTTTTCGCTTGGGGTAGAGCCACTGGTCCCAATGGCGCACCATCAAGTCATCATAGACTTTGTAATGCTTCTCCCAATTGTGCAGCGCCTCGCTTTCTTCGGCACTTGCCGCGCCCTCGAGCGAGCCATCTTCATACACAGTAGCGGAAAATACAAGCGTCGTGTCATTGTCATGCTGCACGCTGCGTAAGTTCTCAATGCGGACAGGCACGTCGAGCAGCTTGACGGGTTTGCACGCTGCTTTGAGCGAGCACGTAAACAGTGTCTTGTTGGCAAGGAACGCAAACGATGTTTCATCGAGAAACGCACTCTCCTCTGAAGTATTTTGCGCTACACGAGCAGCAGCGCTCTTCGGATCGCGCGCAGTGTGATTCAGCTGGACGTGGTAGAGGTCGCTGCTTTTTTTGCCCGTCTGCGTAGACGCATAGGAGACGGGAACAATGACTTGCGTACCTTCGTGATTCACAATTCCGGTCCCGGGACGCGCCGCCTCTATTAGAAGTTCAGGAGTAAGCACATGTGAGGTGTCTGCCGCCGCGCAGCACACGAGTGCAAAGCACGCACCCGCAAGCACCGAATTCCGAAGCTGCATGGACCCGGATGTGGAGAAGCTATGCACGCAAATTCCACCCGATCATCGACCCCGATCCTGATCTGGTCCGTGCACATTCAACTTCTACAATCTACGCCGATGCGCTTGCGTGCTTGGTTGCCTACGCGCGCGTTTGGCAGACTTTCTTTACTGCACCAACCTATTCACTCTCACGAACTCTTTTCTTTCCGCGCGGGCGCGGTCCCCTACTTCGTTTCTTATCTGGGTGCAGGCACTCTTATTTCACACCCATCATGCCCGGCACAAATGTTCCGCTCATTGTAGGGCTCTCAGCTGGACTGGGAGGCGGTATTTTATTCATTATCACACTGGGACTCATATCCGGTATGATTGTTCGGCGTAGTTGGCGCCTGAAGCGCCAAGCATCGATCGAGCATGCAGGCACAGCAGCATTGTACAGCACGGACGGCGCATCGGAAAAGATGTACATGGAGCCAATGTATGACGAGGAGAATACAATCGATACATTGTTTAATATTCCTGAGGAAGCATCCAAGGCAGACGACAAGCACCCAACGGGCGAGTCTGACTCGACGCTCTTGCTCCTGCGCCACAGCGTCCCTGACAATCTGCGTCCAATGCTCACTGCGAAAGCTGACGATACACGATTTCCGTATTTGGGCGCAGAAAACACAGATGAGCCCAATGTGCAATGGTCGCTCAACCCCAACGAGCCCAAGGATCTTGCGACGCCAAACGACACATACTCGCCCCCGAACCGCACCCTCTCGTCCAAGTACAAGCGTTCGCTCTCGCGCATGCGCTCCAAGCGTCTCAGCACACGGCGCCAAACTGTCCTTTCTCGCCTTCCGTCCCAGTTCCGAACGGGTCGCTCGAGCCGTCGAGTTTCCCTCGACTCGCAGGAAGGCTCGATCGGCCTGCCGGACCGAGAGCTTCCCATGGCGCGACGCGGAACGATGCGATTCCAGTACGACTCGAGCTCCCATGGATCCCAGGCATCGCCCCACATGGACTGGAACGAAGCGTACTATGTGGGAATGTACAATGACGAGCCGGAGCCGGAGCCTGCAATGCCAAGCGCGCCACCCCCGGCTGTATTGGCTAAGGAGCGCAGTCCTGTGGACCGCGAGACACTGCTCCAGGAGCGCATCACGGCGTGGCAAGAGTCGAGCATGGTTGCAAGCGATCCGTCCGAGAAAGATGAAGTCTACGAGCTGCCGTCGCAGCGCACAATGCTGCGCCGTGCTGCCACTCAGTCGACGGTCATTTCCTCTTATTCGTACGCGTCCATTGGCGAAGTCATGGAGCCGTACTTGGAGGCGTCTCGCGACGGGTCACTCGCACAAATTTTCCCGGTTCAGCCGCACGCTCCCTCGGTGACGGCGCTCGAGGAGTGGCTCCAAGACGAAGATCCACGGTACCCATTGTCCAGTGCACATACAAACAGCACTGGCCTGTTTGGCGAGGTGGAATTTGCCACTGCGCTCAACCACGCCGTGTCCGAAGAGGCTGCGAGCACCGGCGCGAGCCCCATGCTCCTCGAAAACCACCGCAACAGCATGGACGCAGCCAAGTTCCAGGAGGTGGCGCTGCGGCACAAGCCACGCACGCCGTCGCCCCTGGCAATGTATGCGTCTGGCTTTTTGGAGCCTGCGCCCCCGGTAAATGCACCGTCCGGCGCGCAATTGGGCGTGTACGCTGCTTCCAGCTCTTCGCGCTCCTCCTTCCCCGTATCTGCGCGCTTCTCCAACGATTTACCGAGGAGCTGGAAACACAACTCATACGGCACGGCATCGACCGAGATTACTTCGGTGGAAGGCAACGCAGAGCTGGAGCATGCCGCCAAGCTGGAGCATGCAAAGCGCGACTCGGCCCTTGGGCCCCGCGTGCTTCTTCCCACGGACGGCAACAAACTCGCCCGGCATCTGACGTTTTCTTCTGCATCGTCTGACTCGGTTGCCACGCATCTCGAAGCGGTGCACGCCCCGCCTATGCCAAAGAATGCGTGGTGGGCGGAGCGTGCGAATCCGCACGTCGTCTCTACAATTACATAGACAGTGTACCTTGTACTGCATTTTATACGCTTACGTACGACTTGGCCACAGTGCGCCGAGCGTTCCGGCCATGGCGAGGACAAACGTGCCGCTTAAAATGAGCAAGTCGCGCACGAGAGCAAAGTTCGACAGCTTCGAGCGGAACAGGGTCATGTTCGCCAGGAGCGGCCCGAGAATACACGTATTGAAAGTGAGGAATGCGCCGAGGAATGCCATCACACGCTCCAGGTTCGGCACGATGATCGCCGCAAGCAACGCACTTACAGCGAGGCCTGTACGGACCAGTGCAGCCATTATTCGCCTGCGTGGCTCTGAAACAGGCACGCGTGCATCGCCAATGGCAGAAGCAGCGGCCGCAGCATAGTCAGGCTCCTCGCGCGAGTCGATACTTTGGCTATTTTCCGAGGGGCGCGGAACGGCAGCAACGACGCCTTCGAGGATGCCTAGCCAGCGCTCTGCAGACGTGTACACTGGGCGCAGTGCGAGTGAAAACTTGGTCATCGGGTTGATGGTCATGAGCAGCACCGCCGAGCTCGTTAGCAGATAGGGGTATCCAGCCGTGCTTGCCAAGTCGCGCGTAATTTCGTCAGAGACCGCGCTGCCAAACATAAGATAGCCAATTGTGGCCACAGAGAAGTACAGTCCAGCCGCGGTGAGATACGCAAGATCGAGCATTTTGTCAAACTGGCTGGGATCTTTCATGTCGCGGTAGAGTGAGGGTATAACAGGATGCGAGGAAAAGCCAGCCATGACGAGCCCAAACGATATGGGCATTCGCGTCCATGAAGAAAAAAAAAATGTTTGTGCTGGCTCCCATAGACTGCCCGGCGCGTGTTTCTGGACCACGCCATCGATCATAATCACAACAAAGAGCACGAGAATGCTCACGATCCCAATCAGCGAGACTGGTGAGAGAAAAGAGAGCGGCATGAGCAACGTGGGCGACACAATCACAAAGCAGAGCACCTTGGATCCTGTCGCTACCCACGCATTGCCCACGCTGCCAAACACGAGTGTAGAGAGATTGTCGCCCATGAGGATGACGAGCGCGACGCTGACGATCCACATCTCAAAGCAAAACAAGAAACTGATATAGGTCCGCATCTTGGGGCCAAAGGCGTAGCTGCCAATGTCAGCATACGTGTGTAAATGCGGCTGCTGCGCGAGGATCCGCACGAGCACTTTGCCACTGTAGTTAGTCACCCAGCCGCAGAGCAGAAAGATGACCACGCCACCGACCCAGCCAGCGTTTGCAAATGCAAGGGGCATCGAGAGGATGCTCACGCCGACGATTGCATTTACCGTATTGAACCACGTCTGCCAAAAGGTGCTTTTCGCATATGAACTCGGCGCGTTAACTTCCGCAGGCTGTGACACACGGTGGCCGTGGCTTTTATCACGCACGCTATTCATGTAGACTGGCACCTGGTTCCTGCCACGCAGCAAGGGCGCCTGCTCGTCGATACGGTACGGATCGAGCAGTTGTGGGGCCGCAGAACGCAGTTGTGTTTGGTGCCGCGAAGAAGAGCGCTGTCGCGTGCTCATAAACGTGGAGGAATCGCGCGGCGGGCAGCTTGGTGCATGGTCGTCAGCAGAGTATTGGGGTCGGACGTTTGAGCGGGGGTATAGCCCAAGACGCTTGGGGCTCATACTCCGACTCCGGCTACTGCTGTCACTCGCACTCTCATCCTGGCCATCACGCAAGCCTTCTTTACGCTCCGTCTTGTGCATGGGCCGGCCGCGCTCTAAATCAAGGTCTTGCTCGTCGTGCAGCGTACGCCAATACTGCTCCGTTTCCAGCGAAGTGGTGACTCGATCGCGTACGCGCGCTTGGTCGAAGTAGGTGTCTTCCTCGCCCGATGAGGCATCTCCCCCGGAAACCGCACTCGTGCGCCACTCGCTAAGCTCGGGGTGGTACCCAGCCTCGATCTCTGCGCCCGCTTCGGAAGGGCCGCGCCAGCGTCGGTCGACAAAGCTCGGCGAGGTAGTAATATTATCTCCAAAGTACGCTTGGGAGCGCGAATAAGACCATACAAGATCCAAACTGCTGCGCCACGGCGTGCTTGCCGTAATTTCACGGACTTGTGTTGCACGACCGCGGCTATCCTTGCCGCGTACAGGGATAGCTGCTCGTCCAGGCATCTGCAGCTTGTGTCCAACGCCAAGAACTTTTCTTCGGTTTGTAATAGGTCACGTGTAAAAGACGCGCCGACACCGCTGACGGCTTGTCCTGTCGCCGCGCACGGAGATGTGTAAGGATGGCTTGATGACTGACGTGCAGCGTTCGGTGGCTTTTCATTTGGAAATAACGGGCAGAGTACGTGTGCATTGGATTCTGACAACAGACGCAGGCAGTGGAAGTAATCCAGGCGTAAATAAGCCATTCTCGTTTGGGGCACCGGGTACGTACGCGTGCATGGCTGATATCCAGCGGGCCAAAGCACACCAGATGCCAAGGCAGGAGGGGCACAACCTGGTGGGTTTTCGGTAGGAGGTGCAGCCACGACTACGCCAGCGACACAGCCGCCGGGGAGCTTGTTTGGCGCTAAGCCAAGTGAGCAAAAGCCGACGGGTGCATTGGTTGGAGATACGGAAAACGCAGCAGCGAAGCCTGCAAATGGGCCTAGCTTAGGAAATCCACCTGCAGCATTCACAGGAACAGGTGCTAGTGGCGGGTTTTCTTTTGGCGCGAAGCCGGGGGGTAGCGATGCTTCCATGGCGGCAGAGGCGCCGAAGCCTGCAGGGTTCTCGTTTGGGGGTAATGCAAAGCCTGCTGAAGCGCCGAAGCCAGGTGGATTTTCGTTTGGCGGAAATGATGCTAAGCCTGCCGAAGCGCCGAAACCTGCTGGCTTTTCGTTTGGCGGGAATGATGCCAAGCCCGCCGAAGCGCCGAAACCTGCTGGCTTTTCGTTCGGCAGCAACGATGCCAAGCCTGCCGAAGCGCCGAAGCCCGCAGGGTTCTCGTTTGGGGGTAATGCAAAGCCTGCTGAAGCGCCGAAGCCGGTGGTTTTCGGCAGCCCCAGCGCCAACCTCCTTCGTGCATGCCGCCCGCCGAAGCGCCGAAACCTGCTGGCTTTTCGTTCGGCAGCAACGATGCCAAGCCTGCCGAAGCGCCGAAGCCCGCAGGGTTCTCGTTTGGGGGTAATGCAAAGCCTGCTGAAGCGCCGAAGCCAGGTGGATTTTCGTTTGGCGGAAATGATGCTAAGCCTGCCGAAGCGCCGAAACCTGCTGGCTTTTCGTTTGGCGGGAATGATGCCAAGCCCGCCGAAGCGCCGAAACCTGCTGGCTTTTCGTTCGGCAGCAACGATGCCAAGCCTGCCGAAGCGCCGAAACCTGCTGGCTTTTCGTTCGGCAGCAACGATGCCAAGCCTGCCGAAGCGCCGAAGCCTGCTGGCTTTTCCTTCGGCGCTGATGCATCCAAGCAAGCAGCGCCATCGCTCTTTGGCGCCAAGCCTACTGACACAAACAACGCCAACACAGCGCCTAGCACGGCGCACGGCGCCACAAACATCGGGTTTTCCACCGACAAAGCTCCCACAAGCACAACATCCGCACCTGCCAACAACGCCTTTACAAGCACAAGTCTCTCGTTTGCCAAGCCTACCGAGACCAAGCCCGATGCTTCTACCACTACCATGCCATCCTCCAAGCCTAGCGCTACACCAGCGCCCTCCTCTACTGCTGCGCCCTCCATGCTGCGTGGCAAGAGCGTGGAAGAAATTGTGAAAATGTGGCAGACGGAGCTGGACGCGAGTGCCAAAGAGTTTGGCCGCCAAGCTGACGAAGTCGCGGGATGGGATCGTGTCCTCTTGAACGGCGGCGACGAGATCAGCAAGCTTGTTGCTAGCATAACGCAGGCAGAGGAACGCCAACTTGGAATCGACCAAACACTCGACTATGTGGAGCAACAGCAAACAGAACTGAATACGCTCTTGGATGCATACGAGAGTCAGCGCGGTGAACTGCACGCACAGGCCGGCGCAGGCCGCGGTGTGGACGTGGGCGTCGCTGATATCGAGCGCGAGAAGTCCTACACACTTGCCGAGAACTTGAATGCGCAGTTGGACGACATGTCGCGCAATCTTGTATCGATGATCGACGAAGTAAACCAGCTCGCGTCTCCCAGCGGCACGCGCAACACCACCGCCGATGCGTCGCCCAATTCACTCGATACACTGCGTACCGGCGGGCGCGAGCTCATGCCTGGCGCCGAGGACCCGATCCTGCAAATTTCCGGTATTCTCAACGCGCATCTCAGCAGCCTCAAGTGGATTGATGAGCACACCGTCATGCTCCGCGATCGTCTCGAGGCTTTGCGACGCGGCAAGACGGAAAAGAATATGAACGATAGCTTCCGCGGGAGTGTCCCCCCGCAGGCCCCGCGCAGCTCGACTCCTAGCCGCTACGCACGCGAAGGCAGCGCCGCGCCCGGCCGTGCACGCACCTTGGCGCTCTAAGTGGAGGTAGTCCGTAGTGATCAATCACGTGCTGCGGGCGTCGTCAGCGCGCCAGCGACGCTGGCCGTACTCGACCTAGTGCGATGTACGCGTATCCAGGCCAGAGTTGGAGTTCGAAGCCTACGGTAGATCATGTATCTGCGGCGAATGCTACGTGGGACATGAATGCGCCCGTGCACCGGCCGAAGGATGCGTTTGACGACGCGCGGCAGCATACTCAGTACGTGCTTTTGCGCTGACCAAAGACAACCGATCGTGACGGGTACGTCGGTGCTTGGCATCCGGTATAAGGACGGTGTTATGCTCGCGGCAGATACACTTGCGTCATACGGATCGCTCGCGCGCTTTATGGACATGGACCGATTGCAGAAAGTGGGTGAAAACGTCGTGATCGGCGCGGGCGGCGACATGAGCGACTGGCAATACATCAAGCACATGCTGAGCAAATTGATGTACGTACTGCATTGCACTAATAAGCAGTCAGGAGCAGGAAAACGAAGAGGACGGGCATATTCTCACTCCCCCGCAAGTGTATGCGTACCTATCGCGGGTGATGTACAAGCGCCGCTCGGACATGAACCCCCTTTGGAACGCACTCGTAGTCGCTGGTTTTGACGCCAAAACAAGCGCACCGTTCCTGGGGTACGTGGACCTGCTTGGCACGTCATACCAGAGCCCCACTGTCGCGACAGGATTCGGTCTTCATCTCGCGCAGCCCATGCTCCGCAAGGCGATCGAAGGTCGCGAAGAGACGCTTACAGAGGATGAGGCGCGTGCGATTCTCGACGATTGCATGCGTGTCTTGTACTATCGCGACGCGCGCAGTCTGAATCGGTTCTACATATCGACCGTGACCAAAGACGGCGTGAAACAGGACGGGCCGCACAGCGTCTCGACAAACTGGAGTTTTGCCGAAGGTCTTCGTGGCTACGGTCCTCAGACGCAGTAGACTTGTAGTGCAGCGCACCTCCACTTTTTTTGCCACCATGCACCGCGGTCCGTTTGCAGGCCTCCCTGCATCCAAGCAGAGTGCGAGTTTGCGTCGCTCGCGGCGCACAGCGAAGCATGTGTTGCCGCTAGAGACGTGCGCGCTGCAAGTAGTGCCGCCGCCCAAAGAAAAAAACAAGGTGGAGTCCGCAGCCGCGCCGCTCGTTGCGCCCAAACCCCGCGTCCCGCGCAAAACCACAGAGCCCGAGGTGCTGCCACCGCTCCTACCGCGTGATGAAATTGAGCGGTGCACCACTCTGCAGCAGCCGAAACTCCCTTTTGACCTGCAAGAGGCCAAGGTCTTTTTGTGCGCGCAAGACCCACGGTTCATCCCACTGTTTGAGCAAGTGGAGCTTACTATGTACGACGAGATGCTCAATAGCCGAGTCAAAGACCTCAATTTATTCCAAACGCTGACCACCTCGATCCTTGGGCAGCAAATATCATGGCTCGCCGCACGCAGTATCAAATACAAGCTGTGCCGGCTCTTTGCGCCGCACCTTCCCGAAACGCCCGACTATGGTAGTATGAGCCCCGAGCAGACGCCATTCCCTTCGCCACTTGCCCTTCTTGATGCGACAGACGACCAGCTGCGCTACGCAGGCCTGAGCGGTGCCAAGATGAAGTACGTGCGCGATGTCGCGCGCAGGTTCGCCGATGGCCGCCTCGATGTGCGCCGCATTGTACATATGGACTACCAAGAATGTGTTGCGGAGCTTACACAAGTAAAAGGTGTTGGGCGCTGGACGGCGGAAATGCTGCTCATGTTTGCTTTGCGCAACCCAAACGTGCTTCCTGTCGGTGATCTCGGCGTCCAGCGCGGGATCGTCTTTTTTTATCTGAGCGGCGCGGGCGGTCCTTTGGTTATGGAACGCAAGCGCAAGAAAGATGCAGAGGAGACCAAGGAGCGCCTTGTTTTTGCGCTTGGCTCGGATCCACTGCCGCTCCCGCAAACGACGAGCCTTTCGCACGCCGTACTGCGATCGCGTGCTCAAGGAAACAAGACCAAAAAGAATATGTATCTGGATGAAGCGGAAATGGAGGCGCTCGCCGCGCCATGGGCCCCATTTCGCTCTGTTGCGTGCATGTTTATGTGGTCTATGATAGATAAGTAGCTGCATGTACCGCGCTGCGTGTTCCTTTTTCTGGCCGTGCGCTTTGCGTGCGTCATATGCACGTGATCTCGATCGAGGGTGGCGCGTCGCCAGCGACCCCTTCCTGTACTGCACTGTTATGGCGCGCGAGGAGCAGGAGGCCGAGAGCATCCGTGTGCAATCAAACGATCCTCCAAAACAAGAGGATCATGATGCACCAAATAAAGAAGATGCCAAGCCAAACAGCAAAAAAGAGTTGAGCGAAGAAGACGAGCAGCTCAAGAGCGAGCTTGAAATGCTTGTCGACCGACTCGGCGAGCCGGACAAATCACTGTACGGTCCCGCACTGGAAGCGTTGCGGAATCTGATTCGCACAAGCACGTCGTCCATGACCTCAGTGCCAAAGCCACTCAAGTTCCTCGGGCCGCACTATGCACACCTCAAAGGACTGTACGAAGCGTGGGCCACTGCAGACGCCAACAAGGCCCTCTTTGCCGAGATCCTTAGTGTCCTGGCTATGAGCTGCACGGGCGCGGATGCGCGCGAGACGCTTTTGTACCGCCTTTCGGCGAATACGATGCGCGGCGGCACGAGTTCCGATCTGTTGGGCGACTGGGGCCATGAGTATGTCCGGCACCTTGCCGCGGAGCTTGGCGATGAATACTATGCGCGCTCTGAGACAGAGCAAGACACTTCCGAGCTGCTGGATCTTGCCATGCTCATTGTCCAGTTTAGTCTGCAGCACCACGCCGAAGTCGACGCTGTGGATCTTGTCCTGGAGCTCGAAGCCGTCGAGCAGCTCCCGCAGTATGTCGACAAGGACTCGTTTGAGCGCGTGTGCAACTATTTGGTGAGCTGTGTCGATCTTCTTGTCCCCCCCGACGATGTGCTCTTCTTGCGCACTGCGCGCGAGATTTACCGCATGCATCACCGCTACTATGAGGCGCTCATCCTCTCGATCCGCCTTGCGGACCCCGCGCTGATGCGCATCGACTTTGCCTCGCCATCCAACATGGTGATGCGCAAGCAGATGGCATTCCTGCTTGCCAAGCAGCAGATCCCCCTCGAGTGGCTCCAGGAAGGCGGTGCGATTGAGGATCAGGAACTTTTGGACTGCCTCTCCAACACCCACCTCTCGTCCAACTTTATCTACTTTGGCAAAGAGCTTGGCGTGTACGAGCCCAAGAGTTTGGACGATGTGTACAAGACGCACCTTGAGGACAGCCGCGCCTCGCTCATCTCGGTCGACTCTGCGCGCGGCAACCTCGCGAATGTGTTTGTGAATGCGTTTGTGAACCTTGGCTTTGGAAACGACCCGCTTGTCGTTGGCGCCGAGGACGGCGAGAGTTACGTGTACAAAACCAAGGAGCACGGAATGCTTTCCGCCACGGCGAGTGCAGGCCTCAGCCTTTTGTGGGACACCGAGATGGGCCTGAGCCACATTGACAAGTACACCTACTCCTCCGACGAGCACGTAAAGGCCGGTGCCATGCTTGCCTACGGGATTCTCCACTCCAACGTGCGCACAGAGATGGATGCTGCGCTCGCGCTCCTCTCGGAGAATCTAGAGAGCAAGAGTGCTCCGCTGCAAGTTTCTTCGGTGGTCGGTCTCGGCCTTGCGTATGCAGGGTCGTGCCGCGAAGACCTCGCTGCGCTGCTCATTCCCATGGTGCAGGACGAGACGCTATCGATGGAAGTTGTCTCTCTCGCCACACTCTCCCTCGGCTTTATCTTTGTCGGCACCGCGCACGGCGAGATTGTGCCGAGTATTTTGCAAGCAATGATGGAGCGCGAAGCGTCAGGCTTGGAGCAGAAATGGACGCGCTTCATGGCGCTTGGCCTTGCGCTCCTGTTTGTCGGGCAACAGGACAATAGCGACGCGACGATCGAGACGCTCAAGGCCATCGAGCACCCCATCTCCAAAGAAGTCCAGCTGCTCGTGGACGCGTGCAGCTACGCGGGTACGGGCAACGTGCTCAAGATCCAAACGCTGTTGCATCACTGTGCAGAGCACGTCACGGAAGAAGAAGAATCCGTCTCGGATCTGTACCAGGCCGTATCCGTGCTCGGCATTGCGCTTGTTGCCATGGGCGAGGACGTGGGAGCAGAGATGACCTTGCGCCACATGTCTCACCTCATGCAGTACGGCGATCCAACCATCCGCCGGACTGTGCCGCTCGCACTCGCGCTGCTCAACCCGTCCAACCCCGAAATTCCCGTGCTAGACACACTGAGCAAACACTCGCACGACAGCGACGTCGACGTCGCCCTCAATGCCATCTTTGCCATGGGCATTGTCGGCGCTGGCACCAACAATGCGCGCATTGCACAGCGCCTGCGCCAGCTGGCGAGCTACTACTACAAAGAGCCCGACTGCCTCTTTATTGTCCGTATTGCTCAAGGCCTTGTCCATATGGGCAAAGGCACCGTCGGCGTCGATCCCTACCACACCGACCGCCTCTTGTTTTCTCGCACCGCGCTCGCTGGTCTGCTGGCCACGCTGCTCTCGTTCACCGACGCACACGGCTTTGTTTTGGACCGCACCCACTGGATGCTCTACTTCCTCGCCGCTGCCATCCGCCCACGATTTTTGATCACGCTCGATGAGACACTGGAAAAGCTGCCTGTCTCCGTGCGCGTCGGCAAAGCCGTCGAAGTCGTGGGCCAGGCCGGCAAGCCGCGCACCATCTCTGGCTTCCAGACGCATACCACGCCGGTGCGCCTGGCAAGCCACGAGCGTGGTGTGCTGGCCACCGAAGAGTATCTTTCCTACACCCCCATTATGGAGTCCCTTGCCATTTTGCGCAAGAACCCGGGGAACGAGACAGATTCGTAGTATACCGCATGCCATGATGCTATTTCTGCTACTGTACATCTACCCAGTTAGTGCCAAAAGCTCGTCGGCAAAGGATGCATCCACCCTGGGCGTGCACAATAAAATGTCGAGCACCTCGTCGTCGTACTCGGGCAGGTGGCCGCGCTTCTTGTGCTGTGCGTCTTCTTCTGCAGGGTAGTACATGCCCAGGAGAGGAGGCACGCCGAGCGTGTCGTGGCCATCGCTCAGCACGCGCAGTGTTTCAATCAAGCGGCGGCACAAGACACCGTAGGGGTTTCTGGTATAATCTGGCGCGCTTTGCAGCAGGCGCTTTACCGCACGAAATAAAATGCCAGCGATGCCGGGCGTGTCGCGAATGGCGCATTTGGTCTCGGGGGGAGCAAGGTAGGCCAGGTTGAACAGGCATGTTGCTGCTGTTTCTGTGTACTCGAGGCGCGTCGACGCTGTAAGCCGGCGGAAGTCGTGCACGTCAACTGGGACGAGCCGGAACAAGACACGGATGAGCTGGACGAGCGTCGCGGGAGGCACCCACTGGGCGAGCACGGCGCGGTTTCCGTCAAAAAGCGTAAAGTGCGAGAGTGCCTGCAACGCATACCGCGCGTGGTGCGGCACCTGAAACATCAGCGCCTGTACATTCACGTTGGGATGGCCCGCCGTGCCGAGGCGCTCGAGGTGCAGCGGCGGCGCACCCTCCTTCGCCTCGAACTCGTCGACCGCGATGATAAAGAAGCGGAGCAAGTCGAAAAATACGGCGGCGACGGTGGGCTTGTGCGCCTCCAATTCGAGCTCCTCGCTGCAGAGCGCAAGGAGGATGGAGAGCACGTCTTTTTTTACCTGCAGCAGCTCCACGAGGGAAAAGTGGGCGAGCTGGGTGCGCTTGAACGTGCCCCACCGTGTGTCGTGCATGGCATCGCGCGTGATGTTTGCCAAGACGGCAAGGAAACGAACGTGGCGCGCAAGGTAGGCAAGATTGTCGGGCATGAGCGCCAGGTTGCGCACGATCATGAGGATAGACAGCGCGATGGAGACGCGGCGATCCGCTTCTTCTTCCGCGCGCGCATTCGCAAACGCAGCGTCGCTCGAGGGGAGTCGCCGCCAGAGGCGCAGCTCGCCGGCCTCTTGCAGCGCCAGCTCCAGCGCGGCGGGGTATGTGAGCATATCCGTGTGCAAAAGTCCGTCGGCAAAGAGTGCATCGGCATCGCTGGCGTCCATCGGGGGGAGCGGCGCACTGTAAACATTCTCGAGGAGTAGGTCGAGGAGCGTATCGAAAAGCGTGTCGCACTGTGCAAGCGGCAGCTGGTGGTAGCGCGACGCGTCGACGCCAGCGGAAAGAATCAGCAGTGTATTGATCGCGTAGGAAACTTCAAAAGAAAGACGCGACGCGAGCGACATGGTCAAGGCATAGATATCCACCGTACCGAGCTCTTGCACGCCGCGTGATTGGGCCTGGGCTATGCGCGGCACAAGCTCGCGGTCGATCTTGTCCAAGTCACGGCCGCCGTACGTAGGCAGGTCGGTGTGCCACGGCAAATACTCAATCTTGTAGCTTGGCGGCGATTTTGGAGGCGCAGGAGCAGGCGCAGGCGCAGGCGCAGGTACAGGCGCAGGCGCAGGCGCAGGCGCAGGTACAGGCGCAGGCGCAGGCGCAGGTACAGGCGCAGGCGCAGGCGTAGGCACTGGCGCAGGCACTGGCGCTTGCTCAGGCACGCTCGGCGCTTCAGGGGGCGGCTGAACGCCCGACGCTGGATACAAAGGTGCACTTTCCTGCGCGCCTTCTTGGCCGAGTGCAGAGCGCACGATCGCAAGAGCCACCGAGTACTGTGCAGGATTCAGGCCGCCGCGCTGGATTAATTGCAGCGCCTGCAGCGCCGCTGGATTCGCGCGCAGCTGCTCCAAGTTGGGCGCGCCAGGCACGGTTTTCGGCGTTTCCTTCTCGCCCTGCTGCTCGCTCGACCTATCTGACTTGGGCGCCATCTCACGCGCTGCTGGCGGCCTGGCGGCCTGCGGCGCACTCCACGGCTGGCTGGCGTGCATCATGGTCGGCGTGCGCTGTGCATTTCTTGCGGTGTCGTTGCACGCGCCGTTGTACGCCTGCATAGCTTGCTGCAGCGCATTGTACCGCATCATGGCTTGCTGCGGCGCCATCTGGCCCGAGGAGACGAGTGCTTGCATTTGGCTCATTTGCTGGTTCATTGTCGCCTGCATTTGGTTCGCGTCCATGCCTGCAAACGGGTTTGGCGGCGCCTGCGGCGCGCCTTGAGGCATCGGGCCAGGCGTGCTGCGCTCGGACTTTGCGCTCAACGCGCCTTGTTTTTCTTCGCGCAGCTTGTCGGGCTGTGTTTCGTGCGCCTCGGCGGGTACACGGCGCTGCGCAGCGAGCCATGACTTTTCAAAGAGGCCCAGGCGCGTCGCGTAGTACGCTGCGAGTCGGCGGGGTACTTCGCCCGGCGTGGGAATTGCATGCTGCGTCATATTTTCTGTCGGGGGGGCAACGGCAAGATCCAGCTGCGAGGCAACCATCGCCCACCCGTTGGGGATGGAAAAAATGTAGTCGGAGCCGCCGGCGCTGACGACCTTGGTAAACAGGCGCTGCATATCGATCGAGCGCGTCTCGCTGACATTGCCTTGAGCGGGGCCAAGAAACGGCGCCGACCAGTCTTGCGAAAGCTGTGCGCCGCGCTGTGCCAAGAAGGCGTGCACGACACTCACAAAGTCGCGCCCGGGCGCACTGCTGGGCTCTGGCGTTCGTGATGCTTGCATATTCCACACGCCGGGCGACGTGGGAACGCGCATCGCTTCTGTGCCTTGCTCGTCGGCGCTTTGCGGCGGCGCCATGGCCTGCATTTGCGGCGGGAGCATCTGTGTCGGTATGCGCTGCACTGGCTGTGCAAGGTTGCGCGCTCGCCCGGCATTGGGATTGGGCATCGCTTGCGCCGCGCCTTGGCCTTGCTGAAACTGGGCTTGTTGCGCTTGCTGTGCCTGCTGTGCCTGCTGTACCTGTTGTGCTTGCTGTGCCTGCTGTACCTGTTGTGCTTGCTGTGCTTGCTGTGCCTGCTGTACCTGTTGTGCTTGCTGTGCTTGCTGTGCCTGCTGTACCTGTTGTGCTTGCTGTACCTGCTGTACCTGCTGTGCCTGCTGCATCTGCTGCATCTGCTGCATCTGCTGCTGGAGCAGGTGCGAGAGTTGCTGGTGCATCGGCGAGCCTTGCGGCAGCTGTGCTAATTGCTGTGTTAGCTGCACAAGCTGCTGGGGAAGCAGTTGTGCGTTCGGTATCGGCGGTGTTTGTGGCATGTTGGGTTGCGGCACGTTAGGATCCTTTCCAATGCCATTGCGTGCCATTTGCTCGTGCATGGCACGCAGGCGGTGCATTTGGTTCGTCAGGTACTGCTGTGCGGCGGTCTTATTTGGACCGTCTGGCTGTGTACTCACGACGGACCACTGGCGCTGCAGCGTGGCTACATTGGTCTGGATCGTCTGCAGCATTTGCGTCTGGCTAGACTGAACCGGCACCGTGCCTTGCTGCAGCATTTGGGGCGAGAACGCGGCGTTTTGCGGTGCGTCGCCGCTCGTGCTGTGATTTTGCTGTTGTTGCTGCATCTCTGCATTTTTGCGAATCCACGTAGATAAATCCATGGTGGACACGGGCGCCTATCCGGCAGCCACTAGAGACTAGAACACGGCCAGAAGGTGGATTGGCAGGCGCGTAGATGTGCGCACGGATCTTCGTGCGTCTAACACGCGAAAGGTCCACTTTTACGCTGGCGCTCCCACCTTGCATTGGACCAAACAGGCGACCTTGATTCGGCCGAAGCACGTGCAGCGCCTACGCCACCGCTGCTGCGATCGGTCCTCGCCACCTTGCCCAACAGTCGTCCAGCTAGCTCTTTTTTTCTGCAAAGAGATCCCCGACTGGTCAATTTTGCTGCGTGTGCTGATTTGACAAGTACACATTTGGCATGTTGAGTGCGTCTCTTTCGCACATGCCGTCTCGCGGCATTGGGGGCGTGCGGATGCTTGCGCTTGTGCGCGGCGCTTTCCGCGCAGCGCACGCACCCACGATGCTGCGTCCGAGCACGGCGAGCCTGGCGCATGCTATTACAAACGCACGATTTGGCGCGGGTCCTATGCGCACTTTTGCCACCCCCCCAAACGACCCCGACGAAAAAAAGGACAAGGCGCTTCGCGAGTCGATCGAGCGCGGCCTCAAGGAGGCCAAAGAAGGGAAACGAACAAGTGAGGAGGATGTGCCCGAGGAGCTGAAGCAGTTCTTTGGGAACAAGAAGCCAGAGCACCGCGCATCTGAGAAGCGCGACGGGGAAAATGACACGCGCCAGGAGCCGCCGAAAAAGTCTCCGAACAACAATCAGAACAATGAGCTGCGCTTGAATATGAATATGGTGATTGCTATTGTCTTTACCACCTATATTTTGTACCGCGTCACCGCTCCGGAGCAAACGACACGCGAGATTACCTGGCAGGATTTCCGCACGAATTTCCTTGACAAGGGACTTGTCGAGCGTTTGGTCGTCGTGAATCGCTCGCGCGTTACTGTTTATTTGCACAACAATGCTACCGGTGGCCAAAACAATGGCGTCCTGGGCTCGCCACAGTTTTGGTTCAGCCTTGGCTCTGTCGATGCATTTGAGCGCAACTTGGACGAGGCGCAGCGCGAGCTCAGCATCCCATCCAACGAGCGTATTCCTGTTTCTTACCATGATTCGATCAGTATGGCGTCAACCTTGCTGCACTTTGCGCCTACCTTAATTCTTGCAGGACTCCTCTTTTACCTCACGCGCCGCGCTGCGGGCGGAGGCGTCGGCGGGGGCGGAGGCGGCCCGGGTGGCATCTTTGGCATCGGCAAGAGCCGTGCCAAGCTGTACAATCAAGAGACGGATGTCAAGGTCAAGTTTAACGACGTGGCTGGCATGGATGAGGCAAAGGAAGAGATCATGGAGTTTGTTAGCTTCCTCAAGAGCCCCGAGCGCTACGAGCGTCTCGGCGCCAAGATTCCGCGTGGCGCTATTCTCAGTGGGCCACCTGGCACCGGAAAAACGCTTGTGGCGAAGGCCACGGCGGGCGAAGCTGGCGTGCCGTTTTTGAGCGTCTCTGGCTCCGAGTTTGTGGAGATGTTTGTGGGCGTCGGTCCCTCGCGTGTGCGCGATATGTTTGCAAACGCGAAAAAGCACGCGCCGTGCATCATTTTTGTCGACGAAATTGATGCGATCGGCAAGTCGCGCGGCAAGGGCGGCAACTTTGGCGGCAACGACGAGCGCGAAAGCACACTCAATGAGCTCCTTGTCCAGATGGATGGTTTCGGCACGAATGAGCACGTTGTCGTGCTTGCCGGCACGAACCGTCCGGATGTGCTCGATCCTGCCCTGATGCGCCCTGGCCGCTTTGACCGCCACATTGCCATCGACCGCCCCGACATTAGCGGGCGCAAAGACATCTTTTTGGTGCACCTCAAGCCTTTGAAACTTGCCGCGAGCGTCCATGTCGACCTGCTCGCAGATAAGCTCAGCACCCTCACGCCGGGCTTTTCGGGCGCCGACATTGGCAACGTGTGCAACGAGGCAGCATTGATTGCTGCACGCGATGAGGCGACTGCGATCGAGGAGCACCACTTTGAGCTCGCCATCGAGCGCGTGATTGCTGGCCTCGAGCGCAAGAGCCGCGTGCTTTCCCCGGAAGAAAAGACGACGGTGGCGTACCACGAGGCGGGCCACGCCGTCTGTGGCTGGTTCTTGGAGTATGCGGACCCACTGCTCAAGGTCTCCATCATTCCGCGCGGTGTCGGCGCGCTTGGATATGCACAGTACCTCCCCAAAGAGCGCTACTTGTTCAGCACCGAGCAGCTCCTCGACCGCATGTGCATGACCCTTGGCGGCCGCGTATCCGAGGAGATTTTCTTTGAACGCATAACTACCGGAGCGCAGGACGACTTGTCTAAAATCACGCGCATGGCATTCGAGATCTGTGCGTCGTACGGCATGAATGACAAGCTCGGCCCTGTATCCTACCGCACGGACCAAGAATCGATGCACAAGCCATACTCGGAGCGCACCGGAGAGATGCTCGACGAGCAGGTACGCAAGCTGGTCGTTACCGCACACACACGCACCACCGAGCTCCTCTCGAAGCACAAAGAGGACGTCGAAAAGGTGGCCAAGCTCTTGCTCGAGCGCGAAGTCATCACGCGCGAAGATATGACGAAACTGCTGGGCAAGCGCCCATTCAAGTCTGCAGACGAGGCGGACGAGTACTTGGACAGAAAGGGCCGGCTCGCACGCAAGGGCGAGTCGAGCGCGCCGCCGCCACCAGAGGAAATCAACCCCGAGCCCAAGGTGGCTTCCGCGCCGCCCCACGTCCCATAGCGTCCATACCATATTACACGTGATGTGCCTCCACTTTGCAGACCATGTCGGCGCGTGCAGAGGACGGTGCGGGTGTGGGGATTGCAGTGCATGCACACGCCGACACGTCTCTTGATCCGTGTTGGCCGCGGCGCCCCGCTCATTTTTCCAGCATGAACCGATTGCGGTCGCCATGGAGTGCACAGTCTCTAGTTTCCGCGCGGCGTACGTTGGACGGCGCTTCAGCGCGCTCGTCCATCCTGCCTTCCTTCCATGCGACGCCGTCAGAGAACATGCGCGGGGATGCTTTTACGTCGAGCAATGCGTCGAGTCATGGGGGCGAGCATGAGCCTGTTGCACGGCCGTTTCTTGCGCTGCACCACTTGCGCAAGCTCTCGGAGCAGTGTGTCTTGGACGCGGGCGAGCCCGTTGCGCTGCAGTGCTGTGCGGGCCTGATTGCGGTGGGGTGTGCGCAAGGGCCGACGTATGTGTTTGACCTTGCGCAGCGCCTGCGCTGCGTCTGCAGCGCGCCGAGCGTATGTGGACTGCAGCACCGCGTCACTGCACTGGCGCTCTCGGAAGATGGCAGGACGCTGGGCGTGGGCCATGCGTCGGGGCACATTCTGCTGTACGATGCACAGGCACAGGGCGCATCTATACGCCACGTTGCGCCTGTATCCATGGCGCAGATCGGCGCAGGGACGTGCGAAGGGCACCTGGAAGGCGCCGCCATCACACACCTGCACTTTGTCGGGCGTCGCAAGACGGCGATTGTGAGTGCCGACGCCCACGGACTCTGTTTTTTTCACTCTCTTGGAAAGATGCTGGGTATGGCGTCAAACGATACTCTGCGTGTTTACGGACGATACCCACCCCATGCCTCCGATGCGCTGTGCGACGTCGCGACGTTGCCGGTGGGCATGGTCGAGCATGTAGCCGATCAGCACAAGTTCGTGGCTCTGCTGCTGCCGCAAAAGCTGCTCCTACTTGGCCTGCAGCCGTCTGCACGCACATGGTGCCGGAGCTATGCATCACGCCGAGGAAAGCACTGCGCGCTGGCCTGGTTTCCTGCCACGAGAGATACAGAGACGCACCATCCCAAGCTTGCGTTCGCTTTTGGCCGCGAGCTGCGCGTGCTGCACTTAAAGGCAGCGCACGTCAAGCCACGCAATAAGCACGATCCGAGCCCTACTGCCGTCGTGCTCTCGGAAGAAGCGCTCGCCAACGCTCCCGCGCCGATTGTGCGCATGCAATGGGTGCATCGCACGCTTCTCATGCTTGTCACGCCCGACACTTGGCTCTTGTATGACTTCCGGCTAGGCGCGTACACGGAATGGCAGCCGCACGATCCACTTGTTGTGCACGCGCGCGACACAGCGGCATGGGAGACCCGGCTGCGTGTGTGGCACAGCAAACTGTTCATCTTGGCGCACGGCCGTGCGTTTGTCGGGGATTTTGTCCCATGGGATGCGCGGCTTACACAGCTCGCCGACGCACACGATGACCTTGGCGCGATCCAGCTGGCCCTACACCTTTACCACGGCCACGGCGTGGGCTCTGCGATTGGATTGCCCGACGACGCTGCGGCGCGGCAGCACACAATTGCGAACCGCATCGAGCTGCTGGAAGAAGCAGCGGCGCGCAACCTATTTTCTGCGCGCTCAGTGCCCGATGAAGTACGCGCGGCGCTCGCGCGGCTGTGTGCCACTGCTGCAGTCGCCACCGGCCGCTTTGACTTTTTGTTCGGCAAGCTGTATGATATCTACGACGAGCACGGTGTTGAAAATGTATTTGTGCACGAGATGGAGCAGTTTATCCTGCAGGGCGAGATGCCTACGCCCGCGCCGCGCGTGATGCAGCGCTTGTTGGACGACTGTGCACGCCATGGCGAGACGGCGCGTATCAATGCACTTCTTCTCCGTGTAGATCCTCTGCATCTGGATCTGGACCAGGCACTCTCGCTCAGTCTCAAGCACAGGCTCTGGGAGGCGTACATATACCTTTGCACCGCTGCCTTGCGCGATTACACTACGCCGCTCGAGGCACTGCTTCGCAGCGTGTACAGCTACCTCGAGGGCAACACTTTAGTCGGGGATATCTACCAATTGTTTCACTTGCTCGCGTCGGTGGGGGCCGGCGTGCAGTATCCTGGAGACGATCCCATCGACGATGCAGCGCTTGCGATCGATGCCGTGTACACGCTCCTCCTTTCTCCGACGCTGCACACGTCTTTGATGTCTACGGTGGATAGTGTGTACCCATACCTCTCCATGGTCTTGCAGCTCGATGCCGAGGCGTTTATGGACGCAATGGATTTGACATTTGAAAGCGGCTTGCTTGCAGAGCACGCCGGTACACGCATACCCACGCGCCAGCATATTTGGGATGTGCTGTACACGCTCGGTGCGTCGGACATGTGCTCTGAATTCATTGCACTGTTCCTTGCGCACAACGCCGCAAAATATCCCCAGTTTATCCACTTCGCCACGCACCAAATGGCGTTTCTATTTGCCGTGCTCACTCGCCCACACTGCACGACGCCAGAGAGCGATCGCGAGTTTGCGCTCGAGTGTCTCTTTTCAGCACACGCCTTCACTTTTGAAAAGGAACAGCTGGATACATTGTACGCTGCACGCTTGTGGCGCGTTTACGAGTACGGCCTGCGGAAAGCAAACGATTTTTGCGCGCTGTTTGCCTTTTATCTTGCAAATATCGACGATGCTCAGCACTCGCCGGGGCAGCTCTACGCGCGTGTGGCAGCCATGTTTGCTTTGCAAGGCATGAAAAGCGCCGCGGCACAGCAGCGCTTGGTCCCGGTGTTGTTTGCAGAAAAAGAAAACGTACCAGACGCACTGCTCGGCGATCTTGCACGTGTCGTGATACGCTTTTTTCCAGACGCGCAAAAAGACATGGTGGCCGCACTGGCTGCAGAACCGATGCGTCAGTACCTGTTCCTTGTCCCCTACTTTCCGTTGGACGCCAAGCGTGCACACACCTCTACAAAAGCCATGCGCCGCGCATGGATCGAGCGCTCCATCGAGTTTTGTCCGTGCCGTGTAATCGCATTCCTCGATGCATATCCCCCGGACTTTTTCGAGCTGGAGCATGTATTGCGCACTGCGCAGACGCACAACACATTCGACGTGATTGTGTATGTGCATGCACGCATGGGCGACGAAAGCGCCGCGATGGCAGTCGTCGATGCACAGGCTGCTCTGCACGCCGCAGCATTGCTCGACGCAATCGACAAAGGCCAGGACCGGCTGGAAGACAGCTCGGCAGAGCGCGTGATGCATTCCGGCCGCGAAACGACGCATGACCTGCAAATCCTCTTTCGCGTTGCCGTGCGAATCGCCCTGGAGCGCTCCACAGGCAGCATGGCGGACCGCGCCGAGGCGTGCGAATTATGGTACCGCGTCCTCCACGCGCTCATGCAGTTCCTTCATACCCTGCTACAGCCCAGTGGCAACGGCGTTCATATTTTGCACGCGCTGGGCCCGGGGCCTTTGCTTGCACACGCACTGCACGCTGGCCATGAAATGACCCAGGAAGCGCTCGGCGTTATGCTCGCGTCTGTGCCTTCTGAAACGGTCTCTTTTCCGGATCTTTTCAGCCGCCTGGCCAGTCAGCAGTCCGTATCGTACTCCGAGATCCGTATCGTGCTTGACGGAATGCTCTCCGCGTACCGGTTGCGCTGTGAGGTCCTGTCGTTGGGCGCGCGCCTCAACGAAGCAGACGCCGTGCGTCTCTTCCACGCGCTTGCAAAAGAGCGTGGCCTCGGCTGGCTATTTCCCAAGCACATACACTTGTGTGCTGCGTGCAATCAGCACGCTTCGCAGCCGTCGCCCACCGCTCCCCGTGATCTACCGCCGCTCCTCACCCTCAGCCGCACGGGCCAACTGTACCACGCAGCATGCCTTCACACCTCGGTCGCGTGACGTACTCCGTATGTAGTTTAGTCATCCTTTGTACAGTTTTCTCGTACGTGTCCACGTGGCACGCGCCGCGGCAGCGCAGACACGCTGTGCCGATCTTGTCCACGTCGGAGTATTGCATTGCATGCAGCCGCTGCATCTGGCAGGTGGTGGCGTGTGTTGATTCCGTTGATTTCTAGGCACTTTATTTTACCACTCACTTGCTACCTGCTCTACGTGCGAGCGCGTGACCATGACATCGCCCAGCCAAGAAGAAGCGGCGTCGTCGCTGCATAACCTCAAATCGTGGTGGAGCGCATTTGCGCGCCCACTGCCACAGCGAGAGGAGCGTCTGGAACCAGGAACATCTCTGTTTGGTGCACCTTTGCACCTTGCATTGAAGCACTCGAGTGTGGGCATTAGCTTGGCCAACAAGGAGGGTGATCCGTATGTTTGGGGGTACGTTCCTGTCCTGGTCGCCAAAATCGGCCTGTATTTGAAACGAAATGCAACCGATGTTGAAGGCGTGTTCCGCATTGCTGGCTCGGAGAAGCGCATGAAAGAATTGCAAACTCAATTCGACACGCCGCCACTGTACGGCAAGAATGTGGACTGGACTGGGTACAATGTGCACGACGCAGCGTCTTTGCTGCGCCGCTTTTTGAACTCCATGCCGCAGCCAGTGATTCCAAAAAACAAGTACCGCGACTTTCGCAATGTCCTGTCGCGCTCCGAGGACGATATGGACGGTGCGATTAGCCAGTACCGTGCCTTGATTCTGTCGTGCTCGCCCGCGAATCAGTACTTGCTCCTATACATCTTGGACTTGCTTGCCGTGTTTGACAGGAAGTCTGACACAAACCTCATGAACGCAAACAATCTTGCGATCCTATTCCAGCCGGGCTTGCTCAACCATCCTTCTATCAAGACCAAAGAAGACCATACACTGGCCGTGCGCGTGGTTGAATTCCTCATCACACAGCAGGACAATTTTGTCCTTGCGCTCTGCTCGCCGCCACCGGCGAATGTGCGGCCCGAGGAACTCACGGAAGGCGCACCGCCGCTGGACGCGGGAGAATACACTATTATCCCGTCGGATTCCGACGAGGACCTGGGAAAAATGGAGGCGCACGTCGGTGGTGGGGCGTTTCTTGCAAGGACCAAGCCCGAGCAGCAGCAGCAACAGCAGCAGCAGCAGCAGCAGCAGCGGCGTAAACGGCTCTTGCAGCGCGGCGATCGACCTCTGCATCCCCCGCCACCTACCAAGGAGCAGTTCACGCAGTATGTCGTGCCGAATCACGACGCTGCGCAGTCATCGCCCAAGCCGAAGCGCGATAGAAAGGTTCACGTCCGTACGCGCTCCAGTTCACATTCCGAGCCGCATATCCGACGAACTGTTTCTCCAATGACGCCCGACGAAAGTGCGATTAATTCACCCGGGCCTTCCACGACGGCGCATACAAGATTCAAGGGCTCAGACTCCCTCTCGCCTCCTGTGGTGCCCACGCGTCCCAAGCTCGGACCGCGCTCGGCCTCGGCGACCAGCTGGATGGAGACGGTGCCCAGCGCAAAGGTTCCTTTTCCGAGCCCCTTGTCCAGCGAGCAACAGTATTATTTCGAGTCTTTGCGTTCGCCAGCGACAGCGCCAGAGGATGCACGCGAAGCTGCGCCTATCAGCGAGCAAGAGAATGTACAGCTTCCTTATCCTCTTAACCAGGGTCTCTCTGGCTTGGGGCCCGTAATCGAACCTTCCGACAAGTCGGCGCACGAAGCGCCGCAAGCGCCGACAGATGATGCACATGCAAGAGAGCCTGCCGTCTCGACGCAGGTCGCACAGGCCGAACCACGCCCAGTGCCTCAGACGCCTACCGTGGAAATCGAAGCGGCTTCGCCACAAGCAGAAGAGCCCGACGCTGTTTCCACTACGGAGAAGTCCGAGCATATGCCGTTGGCGGGAGACGAGCCTGCGCCAGAAACAGTGCCTGCGCCAGAGTCTGCGCCAGCGCCAGAAACAGTGCCAGAAACGTCAGAGCCTGCGCCAGAGTCAGTGCCAGAGCCTGCGCCAGAGTCAGTGCCAGAGCCTGCGCCGGAGCCAGAGGAATTGATTGCGCGCCTGCGGGATGCATCGATTTCCGCGTCCAACGAAGGCTAATGGCAGGCCTTTTATGTACATCCTTTCCTTTTTTGTTCACGCTCTAATATGCAGGGACGGATTTTCACAAGGACGCAGAGGCCAGTGCTGAGTGCGACGAGTATTTATTCCTCTACGGGAACCTGTTCTGCGCCTGCCCACCACGAAACGGGGCCTAATCCTTGCCCCGCGATAGACGCAACTATTTTATACGATGCATAATTTGCAGCACTCTTTGATCCTGGTGCGCCTGGCAGGACCCCTGCTGCGCTGTGTGTCGCCGTAGGTTTCCCTTCCGCGGCCGCTGGGCCAGGCTCGACGTCCACAAAGCTATCCGACTCGATGGCGAACCGTATTGTGTCGCCCATGTCCAAGTACATGCGCTCGTCTGGCGCCGAGAGTAACGGATCTGCTTTGTGTGCTTCAGATGCAGGGTCGAGCAGCCAAAACCACGCTTGTTCCTGGTAGTCGCTATTGTCAGCACATTGCTAACGTACAAGGCTGCAGGGTATGGCAGCAAGTGCGGCGGAATATAGATATCGTCGAAAAATCCCATAGTAACTGGTGTTAGTGTGCACCAAAAGTACCTCGTATAGACTCGCTGCTTGACGAGCTGATGCGCCCCACAAGCACCTCGTTGGTGAATGGCCGAAAGATTACTAGACGGAAGCGCACTGGCGTGAGACGTGCAATGAAAAACGTACCTGTATAGTACAAAAACCCATCACCCCACCGCACACGGCCTTCGCTCGCATCCAAAATATCATTTACACAGATGCACAGGCCCACATCCTGTAAAATCTAGCGTGAGCATGTGTGCAGCCTACCCTATTGGCATATTTGGCTTTGATTTGGTCTACCAAAGCATCGGCACTTGGCATCGCAAACTGTTTCGGCTCGACATGAATTGTATCCTGCCATGAGCACTGCACACGACGCACCTCAATCTCGGACAGCATAAACATCCTCACGCAGCGTCACGCCGCGAGCGCAAGCAACGACCGTGCAGCGCTTTTTTCCTACACTGCCACGTGCCGCATCGTCGCATTGTACCTCCACCCAGCGGAGCGCGGAATGACGGCAACCGACGTGCTGAGCGATGCTGCGACACCTCTCATTGCAGAAGCGCAGCAGATTGCAAAGACGGCACACCTTCGGGATGCCGAGTCAGAGCAAGATGAAGCTGCGCCCGAGCCAAAAGAACACAATCTCGTGCGCGCGATGCAGCATGTCCAGCAGCCATGGCTCGCTGTGGAAGCGGTGCCTACTCTGCGCCTCGGTGCGGTGCGCTTGTCTGGCCTGAGAGATATGCGTCCAGGATTTCTGCGTACTCTATTTCACCCCTATGTAGACGCAAGCGTCCCCGACACTTTCTGGGCGCGGCTATGGTACGGAGACCGACTTGACTATGCCGTACCGGGCCAGCCAACCACCTTTACATCCCTATTGGAAGGCGCTGCGTCGCTGAGCAGGGATCTCTCGCGTTTGGAGCTCGTTAAAGGAATTGATGTGGCGCTCGAACCGTCAAAGGTATCGACGGCGCATCCCGGCGAAGACGTCGACATTGTTTTGCGCGCCAAACAGAGCGGCCGCTTCTTTCTCAAGACAAACACGAGTGTGGGCCAGAGCGAGGGAACCGCGTCTATACAGGGCAAGATTCGGAACATGTTTGGTGGTGCAGAGAGCTTGGAGGGCAGTGCGACGCTCGGGACAAGGACAAGACATGCATACAACCTTTTGTTTGCCACGCCCGTGCTTGCAAACCCCGATTTGTGGGCGAATGTATCGGTCTTGTCGCAGCACCGCGATTTAACAAGCTACCTGAGCGCAAACGAAGGAAAACATATGGCGCGCACCGCGCTCATGTGGATACCGTTTCCCGGCATGCGCCACGAGATTGCATACGAGGCGAGTCAGCGTCACTTTCACCACTTTTTGCCCAGCGCCTCGGTCGCTGTCCGGCGCCTAGCCAAGCCCACGCTAAAGTCTTCGATCACCTACATGGCGGAGCACGATACCCGGGACGATCCATTTATGACCACCACTGGCTCTTATTTCAAGACATTGCTAGAGTATGCCGGCCTGGGTGGAGACACTTCGTTCCTGAAAGGCGAATGCGAGTACGGGATCTCGCGTACATTTGGCCAAGGCTGGGCTTGGTCCTACGGTATGCGGGGAGGCTGTATGCATTCGTTGGATGAAAAGCCCGTGTGCCTAAGTGATCGGTTTATGCTTGGCGGTCCTACCGACGTACGCATGTTCCGCCTGAACAGTTTGGGCCCGAAACAAAAGTGTACGTGCGGAGCGAAACTAACTTTAGACGACGCTTTGGGTGGCACTGCATTTTGGGCCATGGGCCTTGGACTCGCTGCTCCTCCGCCCTTCCTTCAGGACTGGCCGCTCAAGCTGCACGCGTTTGCGAACATGGGACAGCTCGCACAGACGCCGCGAAACAAGCCACTCTCGTTCTCGGAGCTGTGGCAGCCATCCGCTTCCGCTGGTGTTGGGCTCTTTTTCCAGCAGGGTCCAATCCGCCTGGAGCTCAACTTTGGCCTTCCCATCGTCGCCCGGCACCTCGACGGCACGCGCAAAGGCTTCCAGTTTGGCATTGGCCTCGACTTTCTGTAGTGCCGTACCTCTATAGAGCACGTGATCAAAAGTGGCGGGTGTCGCGACAGGGACGCTGCAGTTGCGATCGCGCGGCGTTTCACGAGGATGGCCGACCGCGGGCCTGCGAAGCCGTACAACAACATGTTTGCTAAATACAGTAGCGGCGGCGCTGTTGCGCCCAGTGGGAAGAGCGAGCCGGCACAGGACTCGCTCGTGTACCCCGCACTGCATCTCTACCCCTTGAACGACACGTTTGCATCGAAACAGATTAACCTGGGCACGTCGGGCCCCCAAAACCGCATCAAGATCGGGCGTTATTCGAATGCCAAGTCCGTGCCGAATCCTTTGAATGGCTATTTTGACAGCAAAGTTCTGTCGCGCGCGCACGCCGAAGTCTGGTACGAAGAGGGCAAGGTATATATCAAAGATGTCAAATCTTCCAACGGGACGTTTGTGAATGGTACACGCCTCTCGCCAGAGTCGCAAGAATCTGAGCCGTACGAGCTGCACGGTGACGATGTTGTGGACTTTGGCATCGATATCCTCACCGACGATAACAAGGACATTTTGCACCACCGCGTTGCCTGTCGTGTGTTTCTTGTCGTGACCCCCGAAGACGCGCTCAAGCTGCGCAGCGACTTTACAAGTTTGTACCGGGGCGGTGTGCATGGCGGCACGTTGGGCAATGCGGGGATATGCCCTGGCGCGGAAGGCGGCCTGCGACGCGGAAAGCCGGGCGTCAACTTTGACCACGTCATTTTCCGTTTGCAAAACGAGCTGCAAAAAAGCAAAATGGTGGGCACGGAGCTATCTTCCTTAAGCAATACGATCCAAAATATATACGAGACGCTGGGCGGTGGTGTAGCGCAGACGCAGACTGCTCCGTACCAACATCTTGTTCCTGCTCGTGAGGGCCAATCAAACGACGCACAGCACCACCGCTCTTCGCAACAACATGCTGCACGGGCGGTTGACGAAGTGGCGATCGCGAGCTTGGAGACACAGCTGAACAGTACCCACGCGATCCTTTCTAGTCATGTGGAACGTGTCAAGAGCTTGGAATCGACACTCGCTGCGTACGAGAGCATTAAGGACGAGGTTGCTGTGTTGCGGCAGCAGCTCGACTCGACCAAGCGCGACCTCCAAGTGCCGATTCCTCCGGCGCGCGACGACCCTGGCTGGCTTGCATTTGGGCTTCCGCAGCGAGTGTGTGCCGTGCAGGCTGAAGATGCACGCAGTGATACAAGCATGGACACGATTGTGGGCGAGCAACCAGCAGCGATTGCAGACACACACAAAAGCACGTCTGACGACGGTCCTTTGCTCGAGCGGATCATGAAAATTGAGGCACATTTGCTAGAGGCCCTAGCGGAAGGAGAGCAAAAGGACATTGCGCACATGGAGAGCACACCCTCCGCGGTAGATGCGCTGCAAAAACGTGTTGGACAGCTCGAGGATTCCACGCGGAATACTGTATCCGAAGATACCAAGTTTACCGAACTTAAGCTTATCTTGGAACGCCGCTTGGAAGAGCAAGCACGCGCATTCCAGGAAGAGCGCGAGCAGATGCGAAGGGAGATGGATACGTTGCGCGCGACAGGATCTTCGCACGATAAAAAGGCGTTCGAGCAACGCCAGCACGGATGGCTGCTCCTCTTCGCATGCGGACTTCTTTTCACGCCTATTTACCTCAAGTATCTGTTCAAAAAGTGAACAGGTAGACATGTTTTTGTAGAAAATAATACGACATTTGTATAACGCGACGCGTATACAAACGCAATGCTCGGGAACAAATGAATTTTGTATCTTGGCTACAGCGAACCAAAGCGCAAAAGGGCCCGATACAGGTATCCCGCAGACCCGCACCGACTCTAAGAATACCAGATGGCGCATACCTAGGCACCACGAACGTGCTTGCCGCCAATCTCAATGATCTCCATTTCTGCAGTGTTAGCACCGGTTTGGGCAGGGAGGAATACGTACTCGGAGGAAGAGATTGCCTGAGCTTATTGGCCTTCTCGAGATCATCCACAACAAGGGTGTACAGGTAGCGTGAGCAGCGTAGCTTGAACTTGGTCTGGACTTGCTTGGGGCCAATAGCAGTCTTCTTGATGCGCGCGGCCCTCGCGTCCTTGCGGCGCGCAATCTCGAGGAAGTTTTTAATGTCGGTAACCTGCTTGGGCTGTAAAAAACGCAAGTGCGCAGGTGTTAGTACCACAGTACACAATGTGAGACGGTGCACATATACCGAAACAAAATGATATGTGCGCCATTCTCCATACACACCATGCTGTCGATCCACTGGACGTTAAGAAAAGTGCCAGGCGCTGAGCGACTGTAGACGCGGCGCACGCACTGATATACACGTGACTAACTATAACATACACGTGACTACGCGCGAGCGGCCAGGAAAAGGCGGCACGGCCAGCATCTTTTGCTCGACCACCCTAAGCAAAGTACGTCGGAGCACTGCACCTTGAGCTAACCATTGCAGATGGCGAAGAACGACGTCTCTCTCGGGACCAGCGGTGATGGCAAAATTATTTTTGGCGTGGCACAGTACGTACCGCACGAGGCCGGCGAGCGCAATGCACTCTGCATCGTCGGCCGCACGCCAAGAACCCTACTGACGCTTTTGCAGCATTTACGCCAGCTTCAACGATACCTTTGTCCATGTGACCGATCTCACCGGCAAGGAAACTGTTGTTCGTGTAACTGGTATGTTGTCTCTTGCATCCTGAATGCTCGCGTAACGAATTTGTACTAACAATACAGGTGGTATGAAGGTCAAGGCGGACCGTGACGAGTCATCCCCTTACGCTGCTATGCTTGCTGCACAGGACTGTGCCGCTCGCTGCAAGGAGGTCGGCATTACTGCTGTTCACATCCGCATCCGCGGCACCGGTGGTGTGCGCTCCAAGGCCCCTGGCCCTGGTGCACAGAGCGCTCTCCGTGCGCTTGCCCGTGCTGGTATGCGCATTGGTCGTATTGAGGACGTGACCCCCGTTCCCTCTGACTCTACGCGCAAGGCCGGTGGTCGCCGCGGTCGCCGCCTGTAAACGCATCCAGCAACCTGGTTTATGTGTTGCACCCACGGTACCGCTGCGTAACGAAATGCGTTTCGTCCTACGTATATTTAGCTTATGGGACTGTATGAATGACGCTTGACATTGCAAGGTCATTGATGGAGCGCCTATCCAGATGCCAATCAAAACTTTGCCTCGGAAGAGGCTTTGACCTATACTAAGCCGCCGTGTTCTCTCCGTATTTTTCCTGGAACTTTTCGTACATCTAAGTTTGTCAGACGCTATGCTGGTGCAACGCACCTGCTGCTGCTCGAGTATATCGGCGGTAGGGAGTCCCAGTTGCTATAAGCGATGAGCCTTTCCGTTCGCGCCACCTACTCGTTGCTGGTT
Organism: Malassezia vespertilionis; assembly: GCF_029542925.1. NCBI lineage: Eukaryota > Fungi > Basidiomycota > Malasseziomycetes > Malasseziales > Malasseziaceae > Malassezia > Malassezia vespertilionis. Next base: position 46,188 of record NC_079254.1, on the reverse strand, counting down.
ATCGAACTGGAGTCAGATCGGACTGGCAGCGGGCGTACCATCATGCGTTCTACCATGGCGCTGCATGTAAGCATAGAGAAGATGTACGTACCGCGACTCTCCGTCCAAATCGCTCAATTTGGACTCCTCTGGTGCGATGCGCGACGTATCGATCTTGGGCTCATGCACGTATACGTGCTCCCACCATGCATTTTTGTCTGCCTTCTCGAGGTGGACACTGAGGATTTTATCGTCTGCTGTTAGCGTACGCAGAAACTGTACCAATCGACCAAGTACTGCCGTCCACAAGAATCAGTTTCGCAAGCTCGCCCTGTTGTTAGTGACGCCGACCCGCACCTCAGTCACAATTGCGCCGTGGATAGCGACGCGCAGGCTTTGCCGTTTCGTATCGACGCTCACTTGCTTGGCCCTGGTCCCTTGTGGCAGCGTAAAGCAAAGCTCGACATACTCGAGCGTCTGCGTCCACCGGTACGGCAGGCCAGCCTGTTGCTGCTTCTCGCTTTCATCTAGCGCATGCATGGGCATGCGGTTCGCGTTCCGCAGCGTTTCGAGCTGCTCCAGCGCGGGGTCCGGCAGTTCGTCCGGGGATGGTTTGCCAGCAGTCATGGCACTGCACGTGGGAGAATGTGGAGAAGTATGGGTCGCTCGCTACACTTCTACGTCGCTCGCAGCCTCTGCTTGCTCGGACACGATGCCAGGCCCTTTGAGAAATACATAGGAAATGAGTCCCCCTTGTAGCTCTCCGTGCTACAGTGAGTCTTGTCAGTGTACGTACCTCTCCAAGTTTTGTATATTTCTCCACAAGACGCGGCAAAATAGGGGTATCCGCAGCATGCGGCACAAGTGTCGTAGACGCCTCGTCCTCCTGACACGGCGTACCTGCTGCGCTCCATTCCGTGTGCTGAATAGTGCCAATCTGCTGCAAAGTAGGATCGTGCGAAAGCGCGTCGTGCCTCCGCCGAAAGTCGTAGTGCCGCATATCGCCCAGCTGCATGGCAAGCTTTCTGCGCTTGTCCTTTTCGAACCGCGTCTCTTGCTGCAGTACCGATGCGCGGACAAAGCCTGGGCGCGTGCTGTGTGGAATCTCCGCCTGATCCTCTTCCATCTCAATATGCTTGTGTGGGTCGGTACCTTCTCCACCACACGAACACCGAAGCTGGTCGTGCGAGAGGCACTGGGTGTTGGTATGGAGCGTAAAGATGTCTTTGATCTCCTCCAACGAAAAGGAGTCGCGTGCCGCAGCGGATTCCTGGGCAGACTGCGCTTCAGTGCCCATGAGCGCATCGCTGAGCCCAATCTTGGTCAGTTGCCGCTGGTATATTTTTTCGTCCATGGTGCCGACGAGGAGCAAACGATATATAAAGCAAGGCTTCATTTGCCCGTCGCGATGAATCCTTGCCATCGCCTGCTTGTCCGTGGATGGATTCCAGTCGCTGTCAAACAGTACGAGACGGTTCGCGCCGATCAAGTTGAGGCCCACGCCGCCGGACTTGGAGCTGAGAAGGAAGACAAAAGGGTCCTGCTCGCTGCTCTCCTCGCTCGTCCTGTTAAATCGATTGACTAGCTTTGTGCGCATCTCCTGCTTTGTCTTGCCGTCCAGCCGCAAGGTAGGAAACTTTTGTGCGTTGCAGTACGTCTGCAGCAAGTCCAGTGTCGCGGTAAAGTTGGACACCACAATCACGCGGTCATTGGTCTCTTTCCGGATGGCCGTGAGCAATGCGTGCAGAGCAGAAAGCTTGCCGCTCTCACGCACGAGCCGCATGTTGAGATCGTGGCCACTGGACGCGGTGCGCAGCAAGGTTTCGCCCGCTTGGAGTAGCGGCTGCGTTGCAGAATCGCTCGGCGGATCCGTGAGCGAAGCACGGAGGTACTCGGGCGAATTGCACAGCTGCCGCATGAGGGTAATGTACGGCAGGTAGTTGCGCTCTTCGCCAAACACAAGCTGGTGGTTGACAAACTCGGAAAACATGCCGTAAATTTTGCGCTGGACGGTCGAGGGCGTGCAGAACAGCACCATTTCGTGCTTCGGCGGCAAATAGTTGGACAAAATCTCGGCGGTGCGCCGCAGAATGATGCCTTTTGTGACAAGCTGAAGCGCATGGCTGCGCGCGCGGCCCAGCGCAGCGGCCTCTGGCGAGCCGTGCGGCATTCGGCTGCGCATGATCGGGTCTTCAAACACGCGCTTGAACACCGAGTACTGGTCAAACATGCCCGGGTATACAAAATCGACCATGGTATAAAACTCGCGCAAGTCGTTTTGGATCGGCGTGCCGGTGAGCAGGATCCGCCTGCTGGTCTTGAACAGGTCGAAGCACTTGGCCGTCTTGGTATCTTTAGACTTGAGCCGGTGGCCCTCGTCGCACACCACGAGCCCAATCGGTGGCGTCGTCTTGGCGAGCTGTTTTGCACAGCTGCGCAGGCGCTCGTACCCAATAATCAAAACCTGGTACTGCCGCCCGCTCACAAAGCGCTCCACTTCGTTGCGGCCGTCGCCCTCGACGGCAAGGACACCAATGGAGCTGCGCCCAATCCATTTGCGAAACTCGCGTTTCCAGTTCATGACAAGCGTAAGGGGACACACCACGAGTGCTTTCTCAATCGTGCCGGCTGTGACAGAGGAGAAATAGCAGTTTTGCCGCAGGAGAGTGACGATCAAGGTTATCGTTTGCAGCGTCTTGCCGAGACCCATTTCGTCGGCAAGAATCGCACCTTGGCCGCGCAGCGCATCGCCTTGTTTCAGCGAAGTGATGCCCATCGCCGCTTCGTACAGAAAACGCACGCCGTCGATTTGGTGGGGCCGTAAAACGCGCGTCAAGGCAGGCTCGAGCACGACGTCGACCACCGGCATTCCACGGCCATAGAGCGCTCTGTGCTCTTCGTTGGGGCGTGTCATGACAATCGCGCCGGGCGCGTTTGCGTCGTACCGCGCGTGCGGCTCCTGGACCATACGGCGCGCAAGCGGCGCGTCGCTTGGCTTTTGCGCAGGTGCATAAAACTGCGACACGGGCGTCGCGCCGCGACACACACGCTTCACGGCTACATGCTTCGGCGCGTCCTCCTGCTCTGCCACAGGGTCCATACTGCGCTCAATTAAAATCTCCTTTCCGCCCACGTAAAGCTCGTCGCCGTCCCGCACGCCTGGGCGTCGAAACGCGGCGTTGGTGACAAGCAGCTTGCCGTCGTGCACGCTGCGAAGCGAACATGTCGTGCCGTTCCCATGCAGGACAAGCACCGCGTCGCCTTCCCACGTCTTGTGCTTCCGCATCGACGGCGTGCGCCATTGGCACAAGTAGCTCGGCTCGTGCGTAGGCGGAGCGAGCGGCGCGGGTGGCGCCTCAGGCGCAGGCTGCGGCGGCGCACTGCTCTCGCCCGGCACCTTGCGCTTCGAAGGCATGTGAAACCTGGACAGCAGCTTGCCTTGCGCCTGCTCCGACTGAAACGTGGCCATGGCGCTACAAGGTCGCCAAGACGCGCAAAAGCACGTGGCAACACAACACGCCTTCTTGCCGACACAATGGCGCGGTTCGACGCGCTGGAGGCCTTGGATGATTTGACGTCTGGGAAGGCGCGTGCGGCACTACGTGAAGCAACGCGCCACCTCTCGGAGCGCGGCTTGAGTGCTGCATCGCACTGGTACGTGCGCAAGAAGCTTACCACAGGGCGCTCGAATTGCTGCATAGTATCCCGCGGAGCAGCGTGCCTGTAGCGAGCACGCCCCGGAGCAAGGAAGGGGGCACCTTTCCCACGCATTCCACGCCTGCGCTCAATGTGCGTTCGCCGGCGTGGAGCGAGCACCAGAGCACGAGTCGGACGGTGTCGGACGGCGCAGCGTGGCCCTGGCGTCCTTCGCCAGCGGACCTTGCGAGTCCTTCGAGCGGAGTGCGATCGCCGGTGCCGCCACACACAGCGCACCATGTACGATTTGACCAAACCAAGCTTTCTTCGCCGCTCGCGCCGCGCACCTATACCTTTGCGGACCAAACAACGATACCCTATGAGGAAGCGGAAACGTATGCATTCGCGAAATCGTGCTTTGACCAGCGCCAGTACGACCAATGCGCATGGCTGCTTGAGCGAGAAGCAGTGCTCTCTGAGAAGGCGCGTTTCCTCCAGCTCTACGCGCGCTTCCTCATCTTTGAGCGCGACCAGGACGAACAGGAGCTGCTGCCGCCGCTGGCGTACGCAAAAAACGCGCAAGGCACTGGCGCGCCTGCGCCCAACACACCCTCGCTTGTGCCCCTCCTTGCGCCGCTCGTGCACACCGAGGACCCGTTCCTCCTCTTTCTCAAAGGCGTCCTTCTCCGGCGCCTCCACAAGCGCGTCGAGGCGATGGACTGCCTGCTCACCAGTGTGCGCGCTTTTGCCTACAATTGGAGCGCATGGCAAGAGCTTGGGCGCACACTCGACAATACGAACGCCGAGCTCGAGCAGATCATGGACCTGCTTCCCAACTCGTTCATGAGTGTCTTTTTCATCGAGTACGCGTCGCGCCAAGCGACGCAGGCTGACGCGGCGAACCTCGCGCGCATCGATGCGCTCCTGCACCACTTTCCCGGCTCTACCTACCTGATCACCTCCAAAGCCCAGTCTCTCTACCTGCAGCAGCAGCTCGAAGAGGCAGCCGATACCTTCCAGCAAGCGCTCCAGCTCGATCCGTTTCGCATGGATGGCATCAGCGAGTACTCCAACACGCTCTACGTGTTGGACCACGCCGGTGCACTTGCGCAGCTCGTCCAGCAGTTTGCCAAGATCGGCAAGGACCGCCCCGAAGTGTGCTGCCTCATCGGCAACTACTACAACCAGCGCAGCGACCACTTCCGCGCGATTGAATCGTTCAAGCGCGCGCTGCGCCTCGACCGTGACTATGTCGCGGCCTGGATCCTGCTTGGGCACGAGTACTTGGAGCTAAAAAACAGCCACGCAGCGGCGGAAATGTACCGCCGCGCGCTGGAAATCAACCCCCAGGACTACCGCCCGTGGCACGGCTTGGGGCAGGTGTACGAGCTGAACGAGGCGTGGTCGTACGCGATCCACTACTACCAAAAATGCGCAGCCATCCGCCCCTATGATGCGCGCATGTGGGCGTCGCTCGGCGTGTGCTACGACCGGCTGGGGCGGAACGGCGATGCGATTGCCTGCTTCAAGCGGCATCTCACATGCCCTCTCACCCAGATGGAATCGGTGGATGCCATCTCGCGGATCATCGACTTGTACGAGCGCCAGGGCGATACGCTCAACACCACCATGTTCCACCGCCTTCTTGTTCAGGTCGTCGACCGCGCCATGGACCGCGTCGACGCTGGCCTCGTCGCGCGCTTTGCAGTGAGCTACGTCATTGCCGCGCAGTTTGAGATGGGCGAGCTTCAAGGCAAGCTCTTCCGCGCCAAGGAGCGTGCCGACGAGTCCAGCACGCGCGTAGAACAGGGCGATGTGAAGCGCGCGTACGAATACCTGCAGAAGGTGGTGCTCGCCGGGACAGACATGTCGCCCATGGCGGAGGAACTGCTCAACAAGCTCTCTGCGCGGGGCGATTCCAGGTAGTGTATGCTATTGCGCGGAATCTAGCTAGTGTATGCCATTGCGCGCGATTCCAGGTAGGTTGATGCCATTGCGCGCGAATCCTTAAAGCTACATAGCCTACATCGCGGGGCGCATCAGAATCTTGCGCTCTTCTGCAACCAGCACTTGGCCTACAGGGGGAACAGCGTCTTCTGCATAGGGAATTGTCTTGATGATGCCTGCACGCGCACGCACCGTCGAGCTCGACGGTGCAGCAAGGAGTGACTGGATCAAAGCGGGCTCCGTCTCGGGAATGCCCGTCTCGTTCCGCGCGCGCTGTTCTGGCGTGCGTGCAATGTTGAGCGTGGGAAGAGACACGGTGTTGGCCAAGTAGTACTTTCCGGGCTGCGACGGCTCGAAATTGGGAGGGGCGGTGCGCCGCGCATGCTTTCTTGTGTGGGTCGTGGAGCTGGACTTGCGTGGGCTGGGCGTGCCGCGCAATTGCCGGTCCTCGGTAGCGTCGTACCACGTAGACTCGCTCGTGCGCGCCTCGGAGTGCACCTCTTTTCCAGCAGCATTGCCGCGCCGCCAGAACCATGGGCCACGCTTGGCGGGGATCGTGCCGGGCTCGTCGGCATGGTACTTGGTATGCATCTTTCGCGAGGCAAACGTGCGCTTCGCCTGCGGTTCGGGAGGCGCGCCTGCCGCGCCATGCGCGGCAAACTGCGGCGAGGGCTCCGTTTTCGTCACAGGCGGTTTGCGCGTTGGCTTGTGCACCTCCTCCATGTCCTTGTCGTCCTCCTCAAAGTTCCACATCTGGAACGGGGGTTTCGTGACCTGGGGCGTGTATGCATACATGGGCTCTGCACGGCGGTGGCGTGTCTCTGCAAGGCTCGCGTAAAAGACGGGCTGCGACGCCTTGTCTGTCTTCTTCACCGGACGGCCGCGAGAGAGGACCGAGTTGGGCTTGGTGACAAAATCGATCGGGAGTGCGGTACTGGGCTGCTCCATAGCAAATTCGGTAAAGAGGCCCACGACACGATCCTGGTACGACCACGCGCCTTGCGTAGCTGCCTCTGGCACCGGCGGCACGCCCAACACCTCGCGCTCGTCGGGAATGAGGGGGTCGAGGGGAGGAAGAAAAGGCGCGGTGGAAAGGTCCGCCTGTCTCTCGTGCATGCCCAGCGCAGGCGTCCGTAGCTCGGCACGGTCGTCCAAAATATAGGTAAACTCCTGCATCGATTCGACGGGAGATTTAATCGCTTGTGCCATGCGTGGCAGCACACTGTTCCGGAAAAGATCGCCAGGATCCACTGGAGGCGCAGAATTTCTCCCTGCAACAACGGGCGCCTGGGATCCGGGTGTGGTGTGGGGATGCACTTGGATGCCCGAATCCCAATCCGTTTGGACGCGCTGCAGGGACAAGTCAAAATACGCCCCGAGCTTCGAGGCGCTCCTGTCGTCAACGGCTTGGCCCAGCATACTCAGCGATGTATCCGCAAAAGACACGGCTGGCTGGAGGCCGACAAAGGTGGAAGGGGGTGCCTCGACAGGAGGCGCTGTTAAGGGCGCGCTCGCCTGGTCAAGCACGGAGGGCGGCCGCGGCGCTGGCGCTGGCGTGGCAAGCGGTGCGTCGCCAAACAGCTGCGCCATGGGGGCCTGGAGGCCAGACATGCGTTTCGTCTGGTGCGTGGTGTGAACGGGCGAGGCAAGCATAGACAAGACGCCTTTGGGCGCCTCCAGTGGGCCTTGAACAACGGACTGCGCGCTTATATCGCCGGTCGTCGCCCAGTCTGACGTGTGGTGCTGCGGGAGCGCGGGCGTCAATACCTGCTCGAGCGACTCTTGGGGGCGCATCAAAGGCGGCGGCACGCCGCCGCTGCCCATCGCCGCTGCTGTGTGTGGCGAATAGAGAAAAGAGACGCCGCTGACGTTCCGGTTCCCCTGCGCTAAGCGCGCCGGCGATTCGGCGTCGCTCCAGCTGCTGCCGACCTCGGCAGTCTGCGGCTTTTGGATGTTGAGCGCCTCGACGCTGAGCAGTGTGGCTGGCTCCCCGGCAGGCTGCGGCATGGGCGGATTCATATCAGCGCTCGTCTCCCACTCTGTGCGCTCGACTTGGAAGCCGAGGTTGCGCAGGTAGGCCATGCGGTCGTGCAAATTCGGCGAATCAACGCCGGGCTCTGCAGCAAAGGTCCAGGTGGCGAGCGGCGGCGCAGGACTGGCGTCGCGCTCCGCCGGTGGGCTTTGGTTGGCGTACTCGTCAAGCACAGACGCCATCGCCGACGCCTGCGTGCCGTCGTGGGTGTCGGCGCGCGCCATCGAAGCTGCGGGCACGCGCGGTGGAGTGGGCGCTTCGTCGATCGTCTCCATCTCCTCCTGCAGCTCCTCAAAGCGCGGCTCGATGGGGTCGGCAAACTTTTGGGGGGCGACGCGGAATTCGCTCGCGCGCTGCGTCGGCATCGTGCCTTGGGCAAACGGCGACTCGCGGCGCGCACTCTTGAACGAGTCCGACTGCCGGCTGTGCGAGGAGCGCGAAGGGATCGGTGAATGGCGCATAAACTCGTCCATGTGCATCGCGGGAAGGACAAATCCGTCGTAGTGCTTTACGCGGTGTGTTTCGCGCGTTGAGCCGCTGCTGCTGGAAAACTCTTCGACGAACGCGCCGCTGCGCGGCTTGAATGTCGACGCGCCAGCAGCGATGGGCGGCGAGCCAGCCTCTGAGCCGCTGGTCTGCGTAAAGTATTCTCGCGCATCTTGCGCCGACTGCATCGTCGCGCTGCTGTTGGGCGACGCAAACGCAGAAAAAGGGCGCCCCATGCGCTCCAGCGCACCGGCCGCGATATTTGGCGTATTCGCCACGCTGCCGATGTGCGAGGATATGGGTGAGAGAGAGTCGAACGGCTCGGTCCGCACGTCTGCCGCATCCGTGGACGCATTCCACGCTTGGATACTCACGCCGTGGTACAATGGGCGCGGCGACACGTCGCTCAGAACGCCAGCAGAAGGCATGCGGCGGGGGCGCGGCGCATCGTCAAACTCAGTCGTATCGCGGTGCTTGCCAAGCACCGTCGCGCTCCTGCCTATCGTCTGGAACGACATGTTCCACGTCTCGGGAAGCGCAGGCGCCGGTGCATTGCTCTCATGCGCCACAGCGGCATCATTCAAATACGACTGTAGCACATCCTGCGTAGGAGAGATGCTGTTATTCGTCGCGTCGGCATTGGCATACGCCGCGACACGCGCGGCTTGCTCTCCAGACATGCCGCGAGTGCGAAAACAAACGAGGGACGCGCGCGTGTTTTTAACGCCACGTGGCGTGGCGCGCTTGCCAGACGCCATGGCGCAGCTATTTGCGGGGATGCGTGCGCACCAGGTGTTTGGCGCGGATACAGAGGTAGGCAAGACGATCTTTTCGACGGGATATGCACTTGCAGGCACTCTGTGCTCCGCTGACGCGAGCGTGCGGGGACCGCGCACGCTTGCGCCGCGCGCAGATGCAGAACGCGTCGCGTACTTGAAACCCGTCTCGACCGGGCCCCCGCACGAGATGGATGCGGGGCATCTGCAGCAGTATGCGCCGTGGGTGCACAGCTCGACGATGCTCCAGTTTGCAGAGCCAGTCTCGCCGCATCTCGCGTCTGTGCAGAAGGCTGGGACACTGCCGCACGACGCGCACGACGCACAGATTGTGAGCGGCATCGGCGCCTGGCTGCTGCAGCAGGCGCGCGCATCTGTGCCAGCGGCTGCGATCATCGAGACCGCAGGCGGTGTCAACTCGCCCGCGCCGAGCGGGTCGTCCCAGGCGGACCTTTTGCGCCCACTGCGCCTGCCCGTCGTCCTTGTCGGCTCCAGCAAACTGGGAGGCATCAGTACGACGCGCTCCGCGCTGGAGAGTCTGCGGATGCGTGGGTACGATGTCGAGGCTGTGCTCATGTTCCCTTCGCAGCGGTACCAAAACGATGCGTATCTGCAATCGCTCTTGGCCGAGGAGTACGCAATTCCCGTCTTTGCTCTCGGCGGGCCCAACGGAGACGGCTGGGGCGCGCCGCCGGTACGTGCCGTGTGCGACGAGGAGGACCATGCACGGATGCGTGACTACTACATAGGCCTCGTCCATGGCCGCGAGGACGGCAGCGGCACGAGCATGCTCGATGTCGTGCGGCATTTGCGCGCAGCGCACGCCAAACGTCTCGCCCGCCTTTCTACCATGGCAAGCAAAACGCGCGAGGTGTGCTGGTGGCCATTCACCCAGCACGGGCGGTACACGGACGAGGACGTGATGGTCATCGACAGCGCCTACGGCGATTTCTTTGCGGTGCACAACAACACACCGCAAACGTCGCTGCTCGCGCCTGCGCTCGATGGGTCCGCTTCGTGGTGGACGCAGGTGTTGGGACACGGTCATGCCCGGCTCGGTGCGGCGGCGGCGTACGCTGCGGGGCGGTACGGCCATGTGCTGTTCCCAGGCGCGACGAACGAGCCTGCGCTCGCGCTGAGCGAGACGCTGCTTGGGAAGCGTCCTCTCTCCTTCAGCGCGCCCGGCCACGGATGGGCAAGCAGGGTGTTTTTTAGCGACGATGGGAGCACGGCTATGGAAGTCGCGCTCAAGATGGCGATCCAGTCGTCGGTGCGCCGCTATGCCGAGGGCGAGGGCGAGGATAGGGAATGGCAAGTACTCGGCTTGCAAGGCAGCTACCACGGCGATACGATCGGCGTAATGGATGCGTGCGAGCCGAGTGTGTACAGCGACCATGTGGCGTGGTACAAGGGACGGGGCTACTGGCTTGCACCGCCCACTCTGCGTGTCAAGCACGGAAAGGTCCACGTCATTGTGCGCCCCAATCGCGACTGGGCGCACTGGGAGCGCGATACAGCGCGCGATGAAATACACCTCGCCACGTTCGACTCGATGCAGGAGGCGTACGACGTCACTCGTCGCATGCAGCACGGCGAGCTGTACGAAAACTACCGCGCGATGCTGCACACAACTCTCACGCGGCTGGTCCGCGACGAAGGGCGCCGCTTTGGCGCCTTGGTCCTCGAGCCGCTCGTCATGGGGGCAGGCGGAATGTTGTTTGTAGATCCCCTTTTCCAGCGGTGCTTGGTCGACGTGGTGCGCGAGCAGGCAGCCTTGTTTGGCGGCAAACATGTTTCCCGCACGCCGTCGCAGTGGCAAGGCCTTCCGGTGATCTACGACGAGATCTTTACCGGGCTCTTTCGCATCGGCATCCCCAGCGCCGCAGACGTGCTGGGCACAAGCCCGGATATCGCATGCTACGCCAAGATCCTCTCGGGCGGCCTCGTGCCGCTCTCAGCGACACTTGCATCGTCCAGCATCTTTGACACGTTTGCGCACTCGGACGAAAAAACACGCGCGCTCTTGCACGGCCATAGCTACACGGCGCACCCTGTTGGCTGCAGCGTCGCGCTCGAAACGTTTGCGATCCTCGATGAAATGCACATGCGCGGCGACTGGGCCAAGCACCAGGAGGACTGGGGAAGCACCACAATATGGAGTTTCTGGAACAAGCAGTTTGTGCAGCGCCTCTCGGCGTATGCACACGTCGAAAGCGTCATGGCACTCGGCACTGTCCTGAAAATCGCGCTTGTCGATCAAGACGCGGGGTATGCGTCCAACATTGCCGACACGCTGCTCCAACGCCTCCGCACGATGCATGTCCAGACGGCAGAGCACCCAGCGTGTCCGCCCAGCGCCGACGCGCACGCAAGCGATGATGCCTTTTGCATCCATCTGCGCCCGCTCGGCAATGTGTTGTACGTGATATGCAATATGAATACATCCCCTGCCATCCTGCAACGGACACAGGCGGTGCTGGGCACACAGATCAGACACATAGGCATGTCGTAGCTATCTTCTACAATTTCCATTGCGACCCCGCTGGTATACTTTGCTTGGCTTGCCTGTCTTGGAACCCAGTGCGCTTGCTGTCTTTGCCGACGACAGACACGCCTTTGTTGCCCATCAGACTTTTCAGCGCCTTGTCTTTCTCCGTCTTGGTGCCTTTAGTAAGAGGGGCGCCGCGGCTACGCGCAATTTCGTCCTCCGCACGGCGGATCCGGTCATTGCGCTTGCGCTTGACTTGGCGCAGCTGGTTGTGCATCTTGCGCTTTTCTCCAGGAGCCATTTCGCTCTTGGCCCCAGTCATGGCTGGCGCATGGGTCGACGCCGCATACACTTCTTCGGGCGCAAGCATCGTGCCGGTCGACATGGTCGAGGGCAGCGCGGATTCCATCGCAATAGAGGGTGTATTGGATATCGTTGTAATGGCGGCTTTCGGTGCTTTTGGCGTGTAGTGTGCATTGCTGAGCGCATCGAGGCTGTTGAGAAGCCGGTCAAGGTCGTTGCCAATCTGCGTATGTTCATTGGCTAGCTTTGCATCGGCTCCGGCAAGAGGAGCATCGCTTTCGCCGTGCGCAGTGCGGTACTCGTCTTCGTACAGCTCCGCGAGACTCTTGGCATTCTTCGCGTCGCTCAGCTCGAGCAGTTTGGACGGCGCAAAGGGAAGTGTGTCCATGTCTTGCTGGCGTATTACGTCGTCGTACTGCTTCGCAAGAATGCGTTGCTTGATCATCTCCTCAATCGAGTCAATGCGCTCCTCTGTTGCGACCGGCTTGACTTTGGCGGTATGCTCAAAGTCCAGGTCCTCTTCGAGCAGGCTATTCACAGGGCGCTCGCGCGTGGAAGCTTCGCCCATCAGCGCCCAGCTTTTTTTTTGCACGTTTTCTTGCTCATACTGCGCAATTTCTTCGTTGAGCGCTGCAAGGCGACGTTCGTGCGTAGAACGGTCGTCAAGCTCGGCATCTTGGCCGTCGTCAAACAAATCGTTCGATACGCGCTGGAGCATGTGCGCTTCTTTTTCTTCTTCGGTTTCAAAGGTATCAGATTCGTCAACGTCCATCCCGTCGCCCTCCTCTTCCTCTTCCTCTTCCTCTTCTTCCTCCTCTTCCTCTTCCTCTTCTTCCTCCTCTTCTTCCACCTCCTCTTCCTCTTCCTCGTCCCAAGACTCGCTGTTCTCCTCCGGCATGCCCGAGACCGCGTCTTCAACCTCGATTTCGTCTTTGTGCGATGCATCCTTCTCCCACCCGCCATCCGGCGGTGACATCAGCAAACCAGCGGTTTGTCGTTGAGAACACTTTTTAATGGGACGGACACGCACTTGCTCATTAAACCGCACACGGTGCTTGCACACAGGGACCTCTGGATGGGCTACTGGCGGCCTGCTCTTCCCCGTGCGGCGCTTGGCCTCTTTTGGCGGCTCAAAAAAGTCGCTGTAATGGATATCTGTACCGCTCATATGCGCTGGATCGCCGGAATCTTCCTCCTCGTCTTCCTCTTCTGCTTCCACATTCACCGGCGTAAACAAGTCCAGGCCAGGTTCCGCCGCATTTTCACCACGTTCATCCTGCTCCGTCAACCTGTTGAATTCGTCAATGGAGAAGAAATCGTCGTCCAATGACGGATGCTTGGGCTTTCGGCCGCGGCTCGAGCCTTGCTCGTCGTCCAGCAAATCAATAAGATCCTGGTCGCCGGGAACGGGGCCCCGAATTCCATACATGCGCATAAGCTCTTCGCGCTCCTTCACCTGCTTCACATGCTGCTGCTGCTCCTCACTGTGCAGTGGCTCGTAAATGAGCTCATCAGGATCCACATCGCTCAGGTCCGAGGCACCTGCAAACCCCTCCTCCGCATCTTCACTTGCATCTTCCCAGCCCTCATCGTCATCTGCATCGTTATCCGCATCGTTTGTAGACATTGAGTTGGTATCGCACGTCCCTTCCTCGTCTTCACTGTCCATTTCCATACCGGAGCTCATCACTGTGTCCAGTACGCGGCCCAATTTTCCCGAGCGCAACTCAAGCTGCTGCCATAGCTGGTCGTTATCCATACCGTCCAGGATAAGCTCGTTCAGGTCCGTCGCTGGGAAAAGGGGGTGTGTCCTCTTGGAAATCGAGCTTGAAATATGCGGCGCCACAGACTCAAGTAGCGAGGAAATGTACGGTAGTGATGCTGACTCGTATTTCACTCCTAGCAGGTTAGTATCGCGTGCGTGGCAGAACGTACCGTGGTCGAACAAAGTCTTGGTGGCTGTCTGCGCTAGTGCACGCACATCCGCATCGCCTGTAGCAAGCTTATATGGATATTTCTCAATACATTCGCTTAATTCATACGCGTTATGGGGGGTATTGCCATCCGAAATTGAATCTTCTTTCCCCATATTGGCGGTTTGGCACGGGAGATGCGTAAAAATGGCGGCGACACATGGTTTTTTTGGTCATGTGATTCACAACGCGCAATGTGGAGGAGTGCGACACGCGATGGTACAGTTGAGGGGGCAGGAGCCACTATTCCCATGGCTTCTTGGGTGGCTCCAAGCTTGATTCGCTAGGGGCAACTTGGTTTATCTTCAACGGGATCTCACGCACGCCCTTAATTTTGTCTCCTTGTCCCGTAGCGATGAGCTCGACAATCGTATTGAAAGAGGGTGGATACTGCTCTGTATCTTTTGCCTCTTCCGTTTGCTCAGCCTGCTGAGTGGTCGTATCTACACGCTCACCAACCGCGGTCCTGATGTGAGCGGAGAGCGGTACGCACTTTCGCTGGAGGAAATACTGTTTCGCGCTGGCCATTGTATCTTTCAGTTCCTGCTCCGATGCACCGCTTGCAATCATTGGCGCAAGAATCGCCTGGATTCCTTTCTACTTATCAGTATTCCAGGCCGCAACGCACCTCGAATTCTGGGTCTTGTTCCCATTCCGCCGTGGGGAGGACGCCTGCCATGGAGGTAGCGAAAGCCACGTGATCCTGCGAGCGCGCCAAAAAAAAAGTGCCGCTCCAGCTGGCCTCTATGCAAGCTACGGTGCATCCTGCGGCGGACACTGCAATGGAGCTGCAGGAAAGCACGCTAGTAGATACCTTTACTCCAACCGCACGGGATGACGAGACACCCCCACTCAAGAAAATGCGATGTGAGCCGCATCCCATCTTGGACAACGAGCAATTGCGGCGGAGAACAGCATTCGTACCAAAAAACATGCCGACCATCCTGCGCCTGCCGTCCGGTGTGATGAAGCAGGTTGTTTTGGAACCTGGGCAAATCGTTTCTATCGGCAAATTCGGCGCGTTCCAAGCGGAGGACATTATCGGGCGCGCGTTTGGCCCTACCTATGAAATCAAGGCTGACAACAAGGTCGAAATTCTCCGCCGTGCGGCAGCAGAGGCGCTTGTAGAAAGCGAGGCGACAAACGAGAACATTTACGACGATGGTGAATCACAACTGCTTTCTTACGAGGATATCAAGGCCATGAAAGAGGCCGGTGCCACGGGCCGTGAAATTATCCAGCGACAACTGGAGGCGAATAAAAGCTACGATCAGCGTACCGTGTACAGTCAGTCAAAGATTATGAAACGCAAAGAAGCGAAACATTTGCAGTTTTTCACGCCGCTTGCGCCGGACATGTACAATGTATGTGCGTACAACTTTGAGCGTAATCCGGACAAGATCCGCGGAATGCGGCCCGATGCACTATCGCAAGTGCTGTCATTCGGAAATGTTCAAGCCGGCGGGCGTTTTCTCGTCGTGGACGGGATCGGGGGGCTGCTCACGGGAGCCGTGCTCGAACGTATGGGCGGCTGCGGATCTGTGCACATGATCCACGACGCAGACTCGCCTCCCTCGCTGGAGCTGATGCCCCAATTCAATCTGACGCCCATGCACGTAGATCGAGTGCTTCGTACAATGCATTGGGCGGCGACAGAGCCGCAATGGCCGCTGCGTACGTGCGATCTACATTGCTGACACACAGCTGCGCATATGGCGGACGAACTAAAAAAAGAGTACAAAACGGACCGCGAGCGCAACCGAGCGCGAAAGAAACGCGCAGGGATTGAAGACTTTATTGCAACGCGGCAGCAGCTGTTCGACGGCCAATTCGATGGGTAAGTTCGCACTATAGCAATCACTGACAAGAGTCTGTTGGTCGCAAGTCCTTACGAGCCCTATTCCATTATCCACAGGCTTGCACCGTATCTTGCAGGTTCTGCCAACATCGTCGTCCACAGCCCCTATTTACAGGTACGTGGGCAGTCCTCTGCTCACCACAGCCACTCGCCGAAGTGCAAGCAAGGCTGCGTGCGGAGCATACGTACGTAAATGTCTTGGTGACGGAACCTTGGCTTCGAAGGTACCAAGTCCTTCCTGCACGCACGCATCCTGATATGACCACATCTGCAAACGCGGGGTATATCTTGCATGCGATACGAATCTTGAGCCCAGACGAGCCTTTGGCCGGGCCTCCACAGTGATGTAGGCGCAAAAAAAAAATTGGGGAATGCGCACGGACGCCCCGTAGAAGTTGCTTTGTTGGCACAGGCGCGCGTACGCACCATAGATTTGCCACCCGCACAACTATCACCGTGCGAGCTATCTACCGGATCGTACGTTGTTAGCGCTTTTGCAGACTCTTCTTGCGCTATTGCAATTGCTGGAGCTGGTCTCCCTTACTTAATACGGTAGGTGCTAGCTGGACTAGCCCAACGCGCGAGCATCGATGGACAGCTCACACACGAATCGTGGCGTTCACGATGCTGTCTTGAACAAAATGATGCACACCTTCAGCAGCAGTCCCGATTCGCTAGCCAACCACGAAAGAAAGCAGTTTGTTATTAAAGACAATCAGTCGCCCGTCATCTGGCGCCCATTCGACCTGGCAATGCTGCAACCCAAGAAAGAGAATGTGATGCAAGAAAGGGGTAAGACTGGCGTGTATTCTGATACAGTGGAAGCGCTGGACGCTGAGTCGTCGCGCCGCCGCGCGCCAAGCGCACGGCAGGACAGACTGCGAAACTTGGGAACACGCTTTTTTAAAATACGCCGCCCAGATGCGCCGGAAGACCCGTTGAATAATGTACTTACCACCAGTGAACCTGACTTGGAATGTAACCCTGGTGTGGAGCGCCAGCAAGCGTCGACACCGCTTGGAATGCGCATCGCGCGGTCGAGGTCACTAAAATGTACACCGCCGCGGCGAAAGCCTGTGCCGCTGCTGCATACGTTGGCAACGCCCGCCAAGCAAACCTCGTTCCCTTTGTCTGCGCCACCACGTCCCCCAAAAAGCGCGCTCCGGCGCCAGGCAAATCCGACGCTCACAACGAAACACACGCGTAACGCGAGTGAAGACACTGTACTGTCACAGGACGTGCCATCTTTGGCATCCGACACGGAGTCCACAGAAAGTGCGGCCTGCGAGCTCGATATGCTTCGATGTGTACGCCCCGATCCACTTTTCTGCTCCGACGAGCCCAAACCCACCCTTTGGTTCACACCTCCGCCTCTGGTAGCGCTGTAGCCCACCACATAGCTTCGGCCGAGTTGCCGGGTCGTTGCGACATGGCCCAGTGAACGTAGCGTTG
Source organism: Malassezia vespertilionis (assembly GCF_029542925.1). Taxonomy (NCBI): domain Eukaryota; kingdom Fungi; phylum Basidiomycota; class Malasseziomycetes; order Malasseziales; family Malasseziaceae; genus Malassezia; species Malassezia vespertilionis. The sequence goes on along the minus strand of NC_079254.1, from coordinate 29,258 downwards.
TGCATCATGACAGAGAGCGCGCCAAACAACACCAAAGATGAGCAGCGCTCAAACCTGATCAAGCTAGCCGCAGATGGTGCGCTTGAGTCGCATGCGGGAGATATGAGTGGCACTGCGACTGAATGGACGCACCGCGATAAAGCGCGGCACCACGCTGCGTTGCTCGGCATCGGTTTGACAGCAAGCAATTTGGAGCGCGTGCCTGCCGCCGAACAGCTTGCGCCTGGGATCCGGCTTGATTTGCAACCTGCGTGCAATGCAAGACCGGACGCGGATACGCCGCCCGGCACGACGCAGGCAGGGGATGCGGAGCAGGACAGAGAGCCGAGCACGGACCGTGGTCCGGCAGTCGGTGTGCCGCCCGAACTGGATCCACGCACACCCATATTCCGCCCTGGAAAACCCAGTGCAGGGTCAATTTTTTCCATTGCGGCGCAGCCGGGCACGCCAAAAAGCGTCGCGTTGGATGGCACCGACAAGGCCAGCGAGCGGAGCTTGCGCTTGGGGCCGTCCTTCTCCCCTTCGCTTACTCATTCAGGTGCAACTGATATCTCGGCGAGCGAGTCATTTACGAGCTCATCTCGCGCTACTACACCACTCCACTCGTCTGTGCGCTCGCTCGGCTTTGGGCCGCACCACGCACGGAGCCAAAGCGCCACCGCAAGCGCCGCGGATTCCGAAGCAGGCAGCACGATGAGCGATTTCAGCGGAAGTATATACTCTACAGATACCCGGGAGCTGGAGCAGACGATCGAGCGGCAACGGATGCGCGAGCGCGAGATGCTCGGCGGCGAAGTCGGCATCGGCGGCCCGATTTCAGCTCCTTTCGTGCACTCCACCGAGTTTTTCCAGCTCCACCCCTCGTCGAGCCAGCTATCGCTGAGCACCGCGGCCACAATGGCTTCGTCCCCTTCCCAATCTATCCTCGACAGCGACTCCACAGCTTCCCTTGTTCGATAGCCTGTATTAAAACCCCACCGTCTTTAGCGCGCAATCACGTGTTGTACGGCCAAGCGCGCTGCAGCGTGCGCGACTCAAACGCAAGAAGCCATGTCGTGCAGACTGCGCATCCCGCTCCGCCGCGGATTTGTTTTGCGCTCCCCTCAGCCTTTGTGTACACCCGTGTCCCCAAAGCATATGGTGCACACAGCGGCAAGCACACCCGCCACGCCAGCGTGGCCAGCGCTTGGGCCGGTCTACAATACCGAGTCGAACAAGCTCACGGAGCTCGTCAGCGACGAGCTCAAGCTCCCACGATTTCCCGCTAGTGCCGATGCCATCGTGCCTGTTGATACGCCCCGCCAATTTTATGGTCTACTAAAAGTATGTTGCAGCGATAATGTTGACGTGCAGACAAAGATTATGCAGGCAAAAGAGCGCATTTTTATTGCGACGCTCTACATCGGAAAAGAAGAGAAAGAGCTGGTAAGTATTCCTTTTTTTTTGACTCTGACCTTAGGCCCGCTATCTTTATGGAGCGCTTCTGAGGCGGCCCCAGCTGCAAGTCACGATCCTGATGGATGCGATGCGCGCAACGCGTGAAAGTCCCAAGAGTGTGTCGAGCGCGTCCTTGTTATCGCACCTGGCCGCCATGTTTCCCGATCAGGTCGATATTCGCCTGTACGCGACGCCTCTCCTGCGCCCCAACAGCTTCAAGTCGCGTCTCATTGGGAAACGCTTTAATGAAGGATTCGGATTGCAGCACATGAAAGTGTATGGCTTTGACGACGACGTGATTATCAGCGGTGCGAATCTCTCGCGAGACTATTTCACGCGGCGGCAGGACCGCTACGTGATGGTCCGGCACCACGCACAGCTAGCTGACTACTTGAATGCGCTGGTGCTTCTCATCTGCCGTTTCAGCTACGCGCTGCAGTATAACGGCAACATGGCGCTCCTGGAACGCATAAAAAAAAACTTGGCAGTCATGGACGACGAGTCGGACGAGATCGCCGCGATGCATGCTAGTCCATTCAGTCTCACATGGGACGGCGGCGTGGGTCTGCTGAATGTAGAAGATGCCGACGGGACCATTTCATCCTCGGCATTGTGGCAGTCGATGACCAAGTTTCCCGAGCGTGACTGGGCTCGGCTAGCCTCCCACAAGCTGCACGAATTTACCGCACGGTGGTACGAGCGCACGCAGGACCCTGCCAATGGCCCGACGCGGTACAACACCGGGGCCAGCAATGATACGCATATTGTGCCTCTCTTGCAAATGGGCCAGCTCGGGATTACACAAGAGGCTGCCATGATACCCTACATGAGCCGCTTCCTCGGCGCTTTCCGCCTGCGCGACACGGACAAGACGCAGGAAAAGGCGACAGATGCAACGTACCCCTATACGGTAGTTGATATCACGTCGGGCTACTTTAGCTTGTCTGGCGTCTACAAGTCGCTTGTTCTTTCGCCCAACCTGCATGCATATGCAGAAAATCCAGGCAGTGTCCCAGTATGCTTCCGGCTAGTCGCTGCTTCACCCGAAGCGAATGGGTTCTTTGGCAGCCGAGGGATCAGTGGGAGAATCCCGGCTGCGTATACGTACTTGGAGCGCCGGTTCTGGGAGCAGGTCGTGCAGAAGAACCTCGCGCGGCCGCTTCCTGGTCAGCTCGCTACAGCTTTGCCTGCAGAGGCATCGCAGGAAGGCGCACCTCCCGAACAATACCCCGTTCCGACCATCGAGTTGCGCGAATGGCGCAAGTATGGCTGGACGTACCACCAAAAGGGTGTTTGGATCACACCGCCCAGCTCCAGTATGCCTAGCGTGACGCTGATTGGCTCGTCCAACTACGGCGCACGGTCCGAAAAGTTTGATCTCGAGTGCTCGCTACTTGTGTCTACGACGGCACCAAAGTTGCGAAAAACATTGCAAAAAGAGGTGTTGGAGATGCGCTACGATGCGCGCGACGTGATAGACTCGGCTGTGTTTGCCTCCCCGGAGCGCAAGGTCGATCCCGTGACGCGTATCCTCACCAACCTGTTCCAGTACATGCTATAGCGCCCAATCTGCACAAATGGCCCATATACCTCCACATGCTGACTCCCTCCACCACGGCAACACGACGCGATGCCGCGCGTTGCAACGCGTCGAAAACGTGCGCGTACCAAGCAAAAGCACGGCGATGAAGACGAGCGGGTGCCTACCATATCGCCACATGATCAGGAGGCTTTTGACGAGGAAATCTGCGATCGGTACACGCGCTGGTCCGAGGCGTACGCAGAAAGTGAGTAGTCGCTAGCGCAACGCTAACGTCGCAGTTGTCGAGCAGCTTCCGCTAGAGCTACAGCGCTCGCTGGTTCTCATGAAAGAGCTTGATCGGCTTGTGGAGGGTATGTGCGCTGGTTTACTGACGCCACAGACGAGAAGAAAGAGATTGGCGTGTCGTGGGAGCAGTATTGTGGGGCGCGCAGATGTCCTCCTCTCAAGGAAGATGCTGTTGCACACGATACCTTTTCTGATACGATAGAACCACACACGTATCTCAAGCATATGCAAGGGCTGGCACAAAACACACTTTCGGTATCGCAGGAGAAGCTTGCACTGGCGATTGCTACGTACGATACAGTCGACAGGCACATTCGCCGCCTCGATATCGATCTGCTGAAAACTGAGCGCGGCTTGCACGCGGGAATCCGCAAAGAGCTGAGCGATGGGCCGGCAGCAGAGCACAGCAGTCTAGCGACCATCCCGCTCAATTCTGACCGCTTTTCACCCGAAGGCCAGCTGCTTACCTTTTGGAGTGGCCTTGTCTCGCTGGAGCCGCTTACATGCCTCGCGTACCTTCGCGAGCACATGCAGGCGGATATGGAGGCATGCAAGGGAAAGCAAAAAGCGAGTTTGAAGCGCGCCGCGGACGAGAAGGCGCCACCGCGCGAAGAGCACGCCAAGATGGCCGAGCTTGAGGTGGATCCAAGCGAGCCGCGCTACTGTTACTGCAACCGGGTGTCGTATGGAGAAGTATGTACAAACCGCACACTCACCACAGATGGTCGGGTGCGATAATGACGACTGCACACGCGAATGGGTACGTAACATGGTTCTTACGAAAAGTTTCACTACGGCTGCGTAGGCCTCGACCAGCCTCCCAAAGGGCACTGGTACTGCCAATTCTGCGCGCCCTTGCACTGGAAAGGCTCTGGCATGAAAATTCCACACGACGCGCCGATTCGCCCGCCAAAACGCGTCTAATTGTTGCATTTGTAAAGTAGACCCAGTAGGTAACTCCGCGACGCGACGCGCGCCGTGCGCCGCGTTTGCATTTCCGACACCATGTCTGGGCATATGTACCCGACCGAAGAGTCGAAGCGCGATAAGCCCGACTATGGTACGCACAAGCACCAACACTGACAATAGCCGATACGGGCTTTATCGCACAGTTCAATGCGCTCCCGATGCCGGCGCCCGGCACAGTGCGCCTGTTTGACCGCCAAGACTTTTACTCGGTGCATGGCGAGGATGCTGTGTTTGTGGCGGACTCTGTGTTTAAGACGCAATCCGTGCTCAAGCACCTTGGGCGCGAAAAATCCCTTGCTTCGTGCACCTTGACCGTCCCTACTGCGAAAAGCTTCTTGCGGGAAGCGCTCACCGCCAAGCAGCTCCGTGTCGAGATCTGGTCGCAGCACGACGCGAATGGGCGCAAGACTGGGTCATGGACGATCAGCAAGCGTGCGTCCCCTGGCAACTTGCAAGAAGTGGAAGATTTGCTTTTTTTGAGCGCCGATGTGGTGACGAGCCCCATTGTGCTTGCACTTTGTGTCAAGCCCCAAGACGGGGTCACCATGGTCGGCGTTGCATTCGCCGACGCGACGAACCGCCAAGTGGGCGTTTCCGAGTATGTTGAAAACGACCTGTTCTCCAACACAGAGTCGCTCTTGATCCAACTGGCTGTCAAGGAATGCCTCTTGCCCAGCGACGAAAACAGAAAAGACTACGATCTCGCCAAGCTGCGCGCCGTTGTCGAACGCTGCGGCTGTGTCATAAGCGAGGTAAAAAAGAGCACTTTTTCTGCGAACAATGCCGAGCAAGATCTGCGGCGCTTGCTCAAGACTAACGACGCGGTCCTCACCCAACTGGAGCTCAAGCTCGCCATGGCCTCGGCGTCTGCCTTGCTCGCCTATTTAAACCTCCTTGCCGACGAAGCCAACTTTGGCACGTTCCTCATCCGCACCCACGACTTGTCCAACTACCTGCGCCTGGACAATGCAGCGCTCCGTGCCCTGAGTCTTTATCCCGATCATACCAGTGGCGTGAACAGCGGCCAAAAAAATACGACCGTGTTTGGCCTGCTAAACCGGTGCAAGACAGCACAGGGCGTGCGCATGCTCAGCCAATGGCTCATGCAGCCGCTTGTGCATGTGCACGCCATTGAAAACAGGCAAACGCTGCTGGAGATCTATTTGGAGGATGTAGAATCGCGGCAAATGCTGCAGGAAACCTTTCTTAAGTTCATGCCCGACTTGCTCCGCATCAGCAAGCGGTTTCAGCGCGGTGCGTCGACGCTGGAAGATGTGGTGCGCTGCTACCAAGCGGTGGAGCGCATTCCCTTGCTCATACAAACCCTCGCCGACACGCCCGTCATTGACGAGTCCAAAAAGACGCTGCTGCACAGCACATTTGTCGCCCCCCTCGAAGAGCTCAACGAACACCTTTTTAAGCTTGTAGAGATGGTGGAGATGACCATCGACCTGGACGAGCTTGCACACCACAATTACGTGATCAAGCCCGACTTTGACGAAGGCCTCGGCGTGATCAAGGCGAAGCTGACGCAGGTGCGCGATAAGCTGGACGAACAGCACGTTCAGGCCGGCCGCGACCTTCGGCTCGATACGGACAAGAAACTGCACCTGGAGAACCACTCGTCCTACGGCTACTGTTTCCGCGTCACACGCACGGATGCAGGCGTGCTCAAGAACCGCAAAACGTACCTCGACCTCGGCACGGTCAAGGGCGGCGTTTATTTTACCACGGATGCGATGCGCGAGCTCAACGACGAGTTCCGCACACTCTCGGAAAGTTATGCACGCACACAGAGCCGACTCGTGAAGGATGTCATCGATATTGCCTCGTCGTATGCACCGCCGCTCGAGCAGCTCAACACGATTCTGGCGCACCTCGACGTGGTGCTCAGCCTTGCGCATGTATCGAACAATGCGCCGATTCCCTATACCAAACCGCGCATTGGCGAGCGTGGTACGCCACTTATTCTGCAAGACTCGCGCCATCCTTGCCTAGAAGTCCAGGAGGGGATCCACTTTATTCCAAACGACGTCCGCATCGTGCCGGACGAGTGCGAATTCCTCCTGGTCACGGGGCCGAATATGGGCGGAAAATCGACGTACATGCGCCAGATTGGCATCATCACGCTCATGGCCCAGATTGGCTGCTTCATACCCGCTGCCGAAGGCGCCCAAGTCCCGATTTGCGACTGCATCTTGGCGCGTGTCGGTGCGGGCGATAGTCAAGTAAAGGGCGTGAGTACGTTTATGGCGGAGATGCTCGAGACCGCGACGATCCTCAAGACTGCGTCCAAAGACTCGCTCGTTCTCATCGATGAATTGGGGCGCGGCACGTCTACCTACGACGGTTTTGGTCTGGCATGGGCGATCTCGGAGTGGATCGTTACCAAACTGCACTCCAAATGCGTCTTTGCCACACATTTCCACGAGATGACCGCCTTGGCGAGCCAGCAGCAGGGCGTGCAGAACTTACATGTCGTTGCACACGTCGCGCCGCGTGGCGAAAGCTCGCGGTACGACAAGGACATTACATTGTTATACAAGGTGGAGCCGGGCACGAGCGATCAGAGCTATGGGATCCAAATTGCAGAGCTCGCCGACTTCCCAGAGAGCGTGATTAAGCTCGCGAAACGCAAGGCAGAGGAGCTGGAGGGCGATGCAGAGGGCCCGGGCGCATTAGATGCCCCGGAGAAGGACACGGAGCAGGGAATTGCGCTCCTGGACGAGTTTCTGCGTGCTTGGGTGGAGCGTGTGGAAGCCGTGGACAGTGTGAAGCGCCAACGGACGCACCAAGTACAGCTCGAAGCGCTCCAGGCCTGCATGCGCGACTTTGGCGAGCGGATCGAGGAGAATGTAGGTACATTTTCGCTACTTACGCCAGCCATGGATCGCCAACGTTTTGCAGCACTTTTAAATAGACTCAACTCGCCGTGGGCTGCCTTGGCGCTGCGGCGACCCATTTGACAAGACGCTCCAGTGCGTTGCGGTCTGTGTCGTACTCGACTGCCAGGCGGTCGAGTAGCGCTGGCGACGGTGCGGCCTTGTATTCTTCCAGCAAGCCCACCAGCTCCGCCGCGGAGAGTGCGCCGCTGTGCGCAGAATTCTCTTCTTCCAGTGCGTCATTTCGCGCGCGCACTTCCATGATCCCAAGCATGGAGTCCGCATGGCTGAACTCCTCGCGGATTCCCTGGACCTTAACTTGGCCCAGGGTGCCGAGGTTCTGGAGATACTGGGGATCTTTTGCGTCGTGTATAATCGCTGTTGTTAGGCTGCAGCACACGTACATGCATCTTTGCTAAAGCGCGACGTATTATGCTCTAAGACTGGCGCTTGCGACTGCGCAGGCTGCTTGGACTTTCCCGTGTTCCCTAGCTGGGACGTCACCGTGGACCGCAGCGTACGCGTAGGCTTCGAACTTGCACTGCCCATCGCAAAAGCCAAGGTGCGCCCCTCCACAGCGCGGGGCCTCCACACACTTGCGCGGCAGTGTTTGTCGGCAGCCACGATGAAAGGACTTTTCAAGCGTCAGCCACGCATTCCGGCCGTGCCCGAGCCGGGAGCTAATACAGCGCCGTCCGATGCATACGGTAGTGTGCATGCAGCGTATGGAAATGGTGGCGGCATGCATCGCGACCCCTACGGTCCGGCGCCCATATCCGGCAAGCAAAAAGGCCCGACGGACGCGGAGCTCCTGGAGGAGTACGGCGCGGGATCGCAAGCGCAAACAACGCGTCCCTCATTTGGCACACAGCAGGAAAAGGTGAAGCTCAGTAAGCCAACTACGTACGAACCTTCGGATCCGTACACACAAGAGTATGGATCCGGCTTTGCGCCCATGGACCCAGAAGAGGAAGAGATTCAATCGGTCAAGTACGAGATCCGCAGTACGAAGCAGGAGAGTCTAAGCAGTACACGCAATGCACTACGACTTGCTCGGGAGACGGAAGAGACCGCCTCAAACACCATGGTCAAGCTGGGCGAGCAGGCCGACACCATTGGCGACACGGAGCGCCACTTGGACATTGCCAAGGCACATGCGTCGCGCGCCGAGGACAATGTGCGCGAGATCAAGCAGCTGAACAAGTCTATTTTCCAACCCAAGTTCCGGCGCAACAACCGTGCGAAGCGCGAGGCACAAGAACAGAGCGCGATCCAGCGGCACATTACCGAACGGATGGATCGCGAGCTGACTCGCGAAGAGGTCGTCACTTCGCAGCGTCGTGTCGAAGAGAGCGTGAAAGGAACGGGCGCGTTTGGCAAGCTGAAAAATAGACTGCAGGGCGTCGAGCGGAGCGAGCCGCTGGATCCCAAGGCGCAGCGCGCGCGCTACCAATTTGAGGCTACGGAGAGTGACGATGAAATGGAAGACGAACTGGATGCGAATCTTGACGACATCGCGCAGCTCAGCTCGCGCATGAATATGCTGGGCCGCGCGATGGGCCAGGAAGTCGATGCGCAGAACAAGCGTTTGGTGCGTGTGAGCGACAAGACCACGGCGCTGGATACCAGGATTTATGCTGGAACACAGCGTCTAGCAAGTCTCCGCTAAGGGTATGTACAAGTATAGCAATGTATCGTGCTCAATAGATCTGCTGTCAGCGCGCAAGTGGCAACCTACCTCGTCAAACGGCCGCGTATCATTGAAGCAGCTGTCCCACACTTCATCCACCACACGTGCCGCCGTCTCCTCGTCGGCGCACTTTGGGTTCGCACGCACAGAAAGGATGGCTCTGCGCCGCGCACATTCCTGGTGCTGGTTCAAAAATGTAAAGTGCCGGCGGTTGATCTCGCGCGTCCAGCGACAGTCGCCAGAGAGAGAGGCAGCGCGAACCTCACTGCATGCATGGTGCCGCAGATCGTTCCAGTCCACCTTGAAGCGGCAACTATCCCACCAATGTATCATTTCGTGCGCCAAAGTATCTTCCAAATGCGCTTTGCTGTAGATGCGGTTTGCACACAACAGGATACCGGCCTCCGATGGATCTTTATTTGCCGGTGCGGGCGAGAAGCCGCCAGCAATGTCGGGCGGGCAGGCAGCAATCAACAATTTCGGCGGAAGCAAAGCAGATGCAGGACGTGGACGTACCGGATCACAGCCTATAATGGTGAGGTGCTTCACCATGAAGCGCACCATCGGGCTGGTCCGCAGCAAGTCATTTTTCCATTGCTCGCACCGCTGCTGAGCGACTATGTCCTCGCGCGCATCGGCACCCACACACGCTTTGCCGTTGTCCACGATGGAATGCACAGGGTATGGGCATGCGCCACAGCTAGAAGCGCCCATCACACGCGCACTCCACGCCGCAAGCCGAGAGGTGTCGGCGTCCATGGGCATGCCATGCCGCACGGACATGTATGTGTGGAGGCCCATTGCATCACGTGAACAACTATATCACACGTGATAATTATCGGCTTTTCCCAGTGCGAGGGCACGCGCGGATCCTACCACCTTCCTCTACGTGCGTCCGCTAGGTAAGCTTTTTTTTTGTGACGCTTGATTCGTATTTTTGTGGGCACAGGCGCGGTACAGTCACGTACTTGCTTCTCTGCCACAAACGGATCAGGCTGTTTGCTCGAGAAACATTTGCTAACACTGCACAGAATGGGTTTCCGCCACAACAATATCCTTTTCAACAACCATTTCCACAAGGACTGGCAGCGCAGGGTCCGTGTCTGGTTTGATCAGCCCGGCGCAAAGAAGAGCCGGCGCAATGCCCGCTCTGCGAAGGCCGCTGCGCTCGGCATGCGCCCCCTGCAGAGCATGCGCCCCGCTGTGCGTGGCCAGACCCTCAAGTACAACACCAAGTTGCGCGAGGGCCGAGGCTTCACCATCGGCGAGCTCAAGGCTGCCGGTGTCCCTAAGAAGTACGCCCGCTCGGTTGGTATCCCTGTCGACCACCGCCGCAAGAACAGGAGCGAGGAAGGTATGAAGCTCAACGTGGACCGTCTCAAGGCGTACCAGGAGCGTCTCATTGTTCTTCCCCGCCGCTCCAAGAAGAACAAGAACCAGAAGCCGGATCTTTCTTCTGTGCAGACCACTCGCGACGTTGCTACTGCTTTCCCTATTCCGGCCGGCACCGTTTCGGAGGCCCCTCGCGCAATCACCGCCGAGGAGAAGGAGTTCCAAGCTTACCGGACGCTGCGCATTGCTCGCGCCACGCAACGCCACGAAGGCGCTCGTATTGCCCGCCAGGCCAAGCGCGAGGAGGAGGCTGCGAATGCCAAGAAGTAAGATGTGTTATGACCACACCACAGATTTCTTACCCATTCCCAAAAATATCGTGGGCGTATCATACCGCAATGAAACTTGCTTGCCCTGTCTTAACTATCTTGTATCTTGTGTGTGTGTGTCTTATGTACGGCTATGGCATGTAGCGTGGGTATCTGGCACGATGTGCGCTACCATTTGCGCGATGGCCGCGTATAGAGACGGTTCAACAGACTATGTAGACCTTCGAGGTGCAGCTGGACTTGGTCCAAGTCCAAGTACTGCACGCCTCGGTGCTGCTGCTCGAGCATGTCGTCGAGCTTTAGATCCATCTCCAACACGGGCTCGTCGCGGCTTTTGTAGTACATGGAGATGAGAAATGTGCCGGGCATGGGCGATTGAATGGAAAAGAAGGTCTGGTCGCGGCGGTCTGCGGGAAGACGGCATTCACGGATAAGCTTCGCTCGATCCAGCTGTTGGTAGGTGAAGCGGTGTGTCTGCTTGTTTCCCTGGGGCCGGGGCGACTTGACTTCCTTGCCGCCGACAGAGACGAGACCCAAGCCAGTGGGCGTGCGGCCTTCTTTGGAGGTACCCGCAGCGACGCGGATATTGCACAAGTAGCTCTTATACGTATCCAGTTGGCTCTTGAGGTATACATTATGCTCGTTAATGGCTGTGAGCACCGACTGCAGACTGTCGACCTCGACCTCGAGTTCGCTGCGCGAGTTGCCCAGGAACTCGAGCTCCGCAATGATCTCGTCGACCAAACACATTTCCTGCGTGCCGCGATCCACAACGTGCAGCTCCTCGAGCTCCTCGAGCATCCCGGCCGCACGCTCTCCCTTTTCGCGCAGGACACTATCGTCAGACCGTTTCGCATTTGCCAATACGTCGGCAAGCACAATGGGCCGCGTCGCTGCAACATGGGGCATCGAGCGAATGAGCTTGACGAGGATGGACTTGGTCTCCATGTACAAGATATCGCTCTGCGACATGTTGTTTTCCGACATGAGGGTGGTCGTCAAACCATGGATCTGGGTCTCCCAGCGGCTAAAGAGGGGAAGCTCAAAGGTGTAGTTCTGCTTCGCTGGCACGGGGCTCGGCGCATTCCCCAGCTCGTGCATGAGCACCCGCAAATTAAGGTCGTTTGTTGGCGCCAGCGTATCGAGATAAGTAGCAACCATCGCATGCATTTGGTAGATCTCGTTGAGCGAGATGGTGATCTTCATGTCCTTCTTGCTGAGCGCAATGTATTGATCCAGCTCGAGCGTCTCGTAAAAGTCCCAGACGTTGCCGAGATCGAGCAAGAAGCGCTGCATCGTCGGGCGGTTTTCTACAAAAAAAGGCGCGACGCATTGCATCGCAGGGTCTTTGTTGAAGGACGGATTGTTTACCAGCGTCTGCAACATCTTGGCCACCAGGGTGAGCGCTCGACGCGCTTGTGGCGACGGAGTATCGTCTACCAGCATGTACGCTTGCGGCGCCACAATTGCGGGGTTGAGGAACCGCAGAAAAAAAAAGGCGCCGATAAGCGTGCACATGCTAAATTCGGACTCCTGCGAAAACTTGCGCTTCGTCAAGCTGCGGATCTGCTTGCATATCCACCGGATCCCGTATGGGACGTTGTCCAGTGAGTTGACGACGGATTGGAGTAGCGGCGTGGCTAGCTGCACAAGCTTCGCGCACCGTTCCTGGACCGTCGTCTGTACAAGCGCTAGCAAGGCGACTTGATCGTACGGGACATGCGACGGGACAAGATTCTGCTCGAGCAGCTCTTCGTATACCTTGGTTGCATTAATTTCCAGGTGTAGTGCAGATTGGGCGAGGATTTGATTAATGTGCGGCGCAAGCACCTGTTTCAGGTAGACCTGGCCAGGTCCTCGTCTCGTGTACGTCGTCATCATACGCGACACGGGCGTGTTGGCACGCAGGAGCGATCCAAAGTCAGTCGACGACTCAAACTGAGACCAAAGCACGGATTGGAACATGGTCAGAAGCAAGTGTTCTTCGCGCTCGTCGTACTGGTTGCCGTACAGCGAGAACATGACGGTTTGGAGCAGTGTATCCATGTCAGAGAGAGACACGAGGCGGCACAGCGTCGCAATATGCCGCGGCTCCGACTGCAGCAGGTAGAACAGGTTCGAGTAGCGCTGTTTGCGCGCATCGTCCATCGTACCGTGCACGGGGTCTTCTTGTTCTTCCAGCTTGTTCATCATGTCCGATCGCTCGTCCGCTGCGATACGGTCGGCAATCAGGAGACCGATACGGCCATCCAAGTAGCGCACATCGCGCTCATATAGGAAATTCGCTTTGGACTGCGACGAGATCGCAGACTTGAGGCGCTGGAGCCGAAGCTGTACCTGCGCCAAGTCGTCATTCACGTCCGTGTCTCGCTGTGCGGCACGTGTATACAGCATTGCTGCTGAATCTCGTCTCCTATCGGATCGGGTCGCCATACTCGCCTTTGTGCCCAAAAATTATGCAATGGGTCGCCAGGCTGCGCCAAAGCAGACGAGGGTGGGACGCAGGGCACATTCACAGACGAATGGACGCACGTGGCATCGAGAGGTTTTAGGGATTCTGCCTACATGGAGGTCTGCAATAGTACAAACTACGTGCGCCAGCCCTCGCATCCAGTCCAGCCGGCGGGCCCCGTAATAAATCGGTGTTGTGTTATCTGTGCAGCGGGAGGGCGCAGCTCGGGATCGAGCTGGAGACATTGGACCACGAGATCGTACGCTTGGCGGAGGTCGGCGCCGCCTGCAAGCTCCGCGGAGGAAGCATTCTCCTCCAAGGCCTGCGGTCGAGGATGCACACCGCTCTGTGGCACGGCGCGCTCGTCGAAGCAGTAGTGCTGGAGCACCTGCAGCGGTCGCGAGTTGGAAGCAAGGCTTTGGATCGCTTCTTGGGCGTCGCGGAACGGACATTCGCCGCAGATGAGTACGTAGGCGAGGACGCCGAATGCCCAAACATCCTGCGGCGGGCCGGCGTAGCTCTCCCCTTGGATAATCTCGGCTGCCGCGCAGTCTACAGTGCCGCTGAATGTGTCAAACTTGCCGTGCGGCCGAGTACGTGCGGCACTCCCAAAATCAATCAGTTGGACCATGCCAAACTTGTCCAAGATCACGTTTTCATCCTTGATATCGCGGTGGACGATCCCATTCTCGTGCATAAACGCAATCGCATCGGCTACCTGGCCGAGGAAACTACGCACGTCGCGGGGGTCCAAGCCGTACGGCGCAGACTCGACAAAGTCGAACAGGTCCTGGCCGTCTCCAAATAGAGGCATCACCATGTAGTAATATTCGTCGTCTTCAAAAAAGTCAATGAGCTTGCATATGCCGGGGTGGCCCTGTATATCGTCCGTTTGATGGCTCGCCAGCATATCTTGCTGCATCCGCATCCAGTGCGATTGGTGCAGAATCCAGGGAGGGGCAGTGGCTGGCGGTACGTACGGCGAGCTTTGTAGCTGCAGCACCACAAAGATCTCGGTGGGGATCGTGCCGTAGAAACGGTGCCGCCGCCAGGAATCGGCGAGGATCGAGTTTTTGACAATGTACTTGATCACCACCGCCTCGTCTGTGTTCTTGTCCACGGCACGATAGACAAACCCATAGGTGCCGCCGCCGATCTCGGCTTTGACCTCATACGAGTCCAGCATGCGCTCGTTCTCCTTCTCCGCATGCGTCTCCAATACAGGGGCTATAGGAGGCATGGAAGCGGCTGGCGCTGCGAGATTGAGACTGGTCCCGGAAGGAAAACATGTGCTGGTCGGCGAAAGACCTCGTACGGGCGTGGCACTGAGCGTTAAGCCGTGAATTTCGTAAGCATTATCATCATGGAGGTCGTAGTGAGTCAAGGGGGGGTGGACCATGGTCGAGCGCACAGGTCGTGGGTGCACCTGGGCAGATGCAAGCTGCAGTGGGGCCACCGTGGCCGGCGCTGCAAGCGGCGGCGATGAGCAGCGGCTCGTACTCTCGGGCAGGGGACTGCTTCCACGCGCGCCTACACTTTGCGAGCGCTGCTCGAGGAAGAGACGCGAGAAGAGACGCGTTAGCCGCGTGCGCGAGACGCGCGAGTCTTGCGACACATCTTGGCCAGGCGTGTCGTCAGCGCCGAGAGACGCAGTCGATGCATACGTCGAAGAGGCTGTAAGCGAGGGCCTGCGCTGAAAAGAGCTCGCGTGCCTGCGTGATGAAAATGAAGCCAGGTCATAGGGGGAGGAGCTGGGCATCTCGAGGGACGGGTCGACAATGTGGTGTGCCGTTTTCTCGCCCGCCCTCCCAAGCTCACAACCCTCTTTTTCGATCGACGCGGCGCAAGGAAGAGCGCCTTCGAAGCACAATTTCCCGGGGATCGGCGGCAGCTCGCGCAGGTCACCTTCCACAGGCATGGGAGGGAGCGCTTTCGATACTTGGGTGATGGCTGGCTGCAGCGCACTTGCGTCTGCACTGCAGCGCCGCTCCCCTTTCGACACTTGCCACGCGAGGATCTCGTTCACCGTTGCTCCGTCCAAACGTGTAGTCTTGTCCTGCTCTCGGACGACAGGCGTGCGGCTATCCTGGCCCGCGGCTCCCAAGCTCGACAAAGACCGCAATGAAAGCGCAGTAGAAGACGCAGGGCTCGATTTATACGACGCGCCCAGCTCATCATCCTGGCTTTTGGGTATACTTTGCATGTTGAAACCAGAGGGCATGGAGAGTGAAGACGTACGACAAGGGATACGCCTGTTATGTGAGTAGTTGCGGCGCAAAGTGCCGTGCTGCGACGGTGTGCGTTCCATGCGCATCTCATGTGGCCTCTCTTTCTCCGCATGGCAAGTGGCGCGGCCCCAACTAACGGAGCGACTCACACCCGCAAGCTTGGACAAAATCGCATCGTCGTTGCGCAAATCGCGGCTGCCGGACTTGCGCCGTTCATTCATTCGAGCCGTTTGTGCTGGATCGCGCTCGCGCGCATCTTGCACATGCGCCGCGGTCCGTCCCAAACCCAGCTCGCTCTCGGCTCTGGGCGCACCTGGGCTGCCGCGAGCCGTGTCCTGCGAGAAAGACGGGCCAAAATGCTCGAGTGGCATCGGCGCGCATTTGACAATACAGTATACCTACAACTGCTTATCACCAAACGCTACAATAAAAGAGACGTCACGCTTGCGTGTGCAGGCCAATCGTACAACGGTGCCAACGCAACCGACCCCATGCACACGCGCGGATAGCGATTATGTCATCCGATGTGCACGTGCATGCTACCACGCACGCGCTCCAAGTGCGAACGTGGGCGCCTTGGCACAGATCGTCACGCGGCGCGCGCGCGCGCTGTTCGGCTCCATTTCCCAGGCCAGTGCGCAAAGTTGCCGTGGTCGCCGAGTCGGCAAACGGCCTCGTAAGCAAGGGCGTCCACAGGCTGTGTGAATGTAGAAGAGAAACACGTACCTGTACACTTAGTCGCGCGCGGTTGAGCAACGCCATAGAACGCAGTGCAGCGAGGTGCTCATCGGTGAGGTAGCCGATCTCTTCGCGCTGCTCCGATGTAAGGTCCCGTGCGATGTGCTGTAGGAGGGCTAACGGCACAAAATGCGCGAGCCTGCGTACAAAGCGTACATCGACCATAAACCAGCGCGGCGCGGCTGGGTCGGATTTCATATCAAAGTACGGATGCTTAGCATCCCACGCGGTATGGTCGGGGTACCCTTCACGAACGACCTAGGGTGAGTCTTGCCGCTACCACCTACCTCTGCAATCGCTGCCACACCAGGAAGACTTGTGTTGCTGAGGTAGAACAGCACAGGCTGGCCGACCTGCATTTGGTCGCGCAGGAATCCACGCGCTTGGTAATTTCGCACTCCTTCCCATGGAGTCACCTGCATCTTTTCAAACTGGTCTACGCTGAACGATACATCAATGCCTTTGACGATGCGCGGCACTGGCTCGGCCTTCATCAGCCAGTGATCCGCCATGCCCGCACAAGCCAAGGCGGGCGGCGCGTCGCAAAACCTCCACACGCGCAAAAAAAAAAAGCGGCACCCTATCCTTCATGGGCATTGCGTCGTTTTATCATCGATGCTTTACGCAGCTACCATGGGTCACGCTTATGGTGACGAACGGGACGCTTTTTGTCGCAGCTGATGCACTTGCTCAGTCGTTCGAGTCTCGTAAAGAGGATACATCCACACCGACGGATCTTGGGCAGCGTTGGGACTTGCATCGGTCCGCACGGTTCCTTGCTTTCGGAACAGGCATGGCACCGCTGCTTGCAGAGTGGAACAAGTTTATTGAGCATGGATTTCCTATCAAGAACAAGAGGGGCGCGGTGGTGGCCAGCGGCCTCGCTCGCCGCGTCCTCATGGACCAGCTCGCGTTTGCTCCCTTTGGTCTGTTGCTGTTTGTGGGCAGCATGGGCTTGATGGAAGGCAGGCGTACACTGCCAGCGCTGGAGGAAAAGTTTCGCGATGTTTATTGGCCCGCTCTGAAGGCCAACTGGGCGATCTGGCCGTTCTTGCAGCTGGTCAACTTTAGCGTCGTGCCGCTGGGGTACGTTTCGTCGCTTGTGTTTGTTTTTGCCGCTAACAACAGACTCCGAGTACCCTTCTCCGCCTCGTGCGGCGTCGCATGGACACTATACCTTTCGCTTTTAAATCAGCGCGATGTACCAGAGGGTGCATAACATTTTCAAGTACATTTTTTTTTTTTTTTTTTTCATATATAGATTATATATACACACAGGATGCGTCCAGGTTTTCAAAGTGCTCGTGGGGCCCTTTTACCTGGAGGTCATAGTTTTTGCCCGACCTATCGCCACCGTTTAGAATCACAATCAGAGTCCACCATGCTTGCCATGCAATCGCAGGCGTAATGACGTGGCCCTCGCGCAGCAAGCCGAGCCACTGCTTCCATTCCGTTGCATTCCATGCGCCGTGCGTGTTTGGATACGGGCAGGAAATGCTCAAATCGGGCTTGCCGGGCTGCGGCTTGTACACATTCAAAGACCGCACGACGGCACTGCTCGGCGGCGGGAACCGCTCTTCAATCATGGTCGATTGGAAAATGCATTGGTTCAAATACTGCAATTCCCATGCATTCTCCGTGATCCAATGCGCGGCACTGAGCTGGTGCGTGAAGAACTGTAACGAGGCACTGCTTTGGAGCAATGGCGTCTCCACTTGTGCGGAGACAAGCTTGATGCGCGACCAGCGATAATCGTAATGCTCTTCGTTGGTCGGCCCAAGGCGCAACGCCGCGGGGATCCCTGCCATGCGTCGGAACCCATGCGTGCTATGCAGAGCATCTGCCTCCACGCATGCAGATGGAAGAAAGCGGCTGTCATGCCTCGCCCGGCCAGGCGGCGCGATGGGTTTTATGGTGTTCGCCTCTTGGAAACCAAACTCGGGAGCAAGGCCGTTGCGGATCCGCGTGCCTTCGTACTCAGACGTCCAGCCCAGAATACTCTCGAACAAAAGCTGCCAGTCATGCCATGTTCGATCCAAGATATGCCGCGCAATACGCACATTCTCCGGGTCGGCTGCATTTCCTACACTGGACGCCCCGCCATCCAGGACAGAACTGCGTGGATCGTTGGAATTCGTTTCGTCCAGGTCCGCGGGGAAATGGAACGAGTCGTGGGAATGGGGTAAGGTATCGCTCGGAGCATCGTTCGTTTCATTGTCGTAGGGCGCGATTGTGCTTCGCCACGATAAGACCGCATCGTATTTCCGCTGCATCGTCGAATGGATGTCTGCTGCGCGGCCCAGCGCGGCAAAGGACTGTTCCCGTGCGGCGAGACTATCGGGACCGTAGCACAAGTGCATCATACCCTCCCACCCGAATGCGACAGACATTGCGTACAGGATTGTAGCAGGGAGAGGGTCGGCTTCTCCTGTATGCTCCGCTTCGTTCACAAACTGTCCCAATAAAATACTGTCGGCAGCCTCGCGGAAGAGAGAAAGAAAATCTTCGCCTTCCTGGATAGAGTAGGGCCAGCCTTGGTCGACATGTGAGCTTTGCATCCCCAAAGATACAAACTCAGTCGACGCACAGAGCATATCCTCATCGACACGCGCAAGGTCTTGCAGTTGCGACCGGGCAGCAATGCTTCCCATCGATTCGTTACGGAAACGCCGCCTGTCTCTATTGCGGATGGATTCCGAATGGGGGTCAGAGTGGCGATGGTCATACTCGTCATCCGAGTCAATTGCGGCATCGTTTTGGGGGTCATATACATACTCTTGAGGCTGCCATGCGCTCTCTACTTCGTCCGTAGAGTCTCGTCGGCGAAGGAAACGCTGCATAATGGATCGACTTTGCGAGCGGTACAAACTTCGCTCCTCTCCACTTGTAGATACAGATGGACGGTGTATAAAGGCATCATGGGGGGGCGTGCCGATCTCGAGATTTTGAATAGAGCCCAGCTTGGCGTTTCGCTCGCCTTTTCCTCCATGGTGCTTGGAAACCGTCTTTACAGCAGGCGCAAGTCCCGCATTGTGCAAGTCTAGACGCACAGAAAAATGGATGCACCGCGCCTCGTTCTCGGCGGGGGATACCCACAGTTCGTGCATGTCTGTTTCGGGCACTTCGTCCACTGCACTCCGCCCGCGGCGCGAAGACCTGCTGGCACCCCGGAATATACGCGGAATGCTTGGCACGGGGGGCGCCTCATCATCCTTGGATCCCGAGCTACGGTCGCGCAGTGCTTGTATCGCGGCTGGCAACGAGGGGCGCCGCGTCCATTGAAATCGTTTCGGCAGGTGCACGGAGCGGAATGAACTCTGGCAATATAATTCTGAGCGAGTGTCCGTTTCGTGTGTGGTTGTGGACTGGGGTGACGCAGGGGGGTCGCCCCGTTTCGTTTCCTCGCCCTTCCGTGCGTTAAAAAACTCGCGTAAATGGGTAAAGTGAGGGTCTTGATCCGCGCTGTCTAGCAAGACGAATAATTTTGCCCATAGAAGAGCAGATTTGTGTGCGGAAGGGGAGCGAATGTGCTTGCACAAAGTTTGCAGTGATTGTGGCGCGTAAGAAATCGCATCAGGATGTAGCCGGAAAGTTTGGCCTGCATTGAGTTCGTCGTCGGAATCACTCTTATCCCCATCTGCTTTCTGGGTCGGAGCATACCGAAACGAGGGAATAGGCTCAATACCTGCAGCGAGGCCGATAGTAAAGAACGAATGTAGCAATTCGCTCTGGCTTGCCATGGTCCATTGCTGTAGTGATCGACGGATCGACAACGCTGGCTGGAGCCAGGCGTCGCCTGTGTCACGCACCTATCATTACGTAACAGTTTGTAAACTACCACGCGCGTTCGACACCGTCCGTGCGAGACTGCCTACCAAAGCAGTATGGGCTGGGACACAGTCTTTTTTGGCTCCCGGATTCTAGCGGAGGTGCACGCACAGTGGTTGTGCTTCGATCGTATTCACAATGCATGACATGAATTACAAATGGTTCATACTAAAAAGGAAGGCCAATCTGGAAAGGCGTGCGTTGAATTCCATCTACAGGTGGCGTAAGATAAGGCGTGGTTTTCACATCGGCCGTATTCGCCGCTGCAGTACTGCCTCGCAATGGTCCTCAGACATTTGAGTCCTCTTGATGAAATTTCCGGTTTTGAGCGTCGGGGCTGCGTCCGAGCACTGATGGGAGCAAGACGAGAGATTGCGTGATGGCTCTGCAACGGAGAATTCGTTACACATAAAGAACATACTTGCCTCCATTGAACTCGCATTGTGCAATAGCATATTTGCACTTCTTCAATGTTTGCAGTTCCGAGCAAAATGGGTATCACGCCTTGACCTTCCAGAGAAAACCTGTTTTCGCAATGCGAGCAAGTACAAGACAGGCCACTGCACCTACTACCAGCGCACCACAAAAAACTTGCGCTTTCCAAAAGCTACCTCTTGCAGGGTCCACCAATGTACCAGCAATTGGATTTCCGATCAAGATGCCAAAGGCACCGCACAAGAAACACGTGCCCATTCGTGTGCCCACGTGATGGAGATCTTTGGTAAGGCTTGCAATGGTTGCAGGCGGTAGCGAGACATATGTCCCAGATGTGAACCCATACAGTACAGCGAATACAATAATTCCGGGGGTGTTTTGTATCCCTATCCATGCAAATGCAAGCACCAAGCACCCAAACGTGAATGGAATCAAGATGTTCAGCGGACCGACGATATCTGCTAGGTAATTTGGAAATAGGCGCCCAAATACACTGCCTGCATTGAGGATCGGAACCAAGTAAAAGCCAAGCTCTGGCTTCATTCCAAGTTTGTTGATCCCGTACGAGGATATATAATAAAAGGGAACATACAGCCCTGTAAAGCCAAGAAACACGGCAAGGGAAAATATCGCAAATGGCGGTTCTTTGAATGCATTCAAAGCGAGAAATGAGCGTTTTTCACTCGGCAAAACACGCGTGCGCATCACAAGAACAGGAACGACCAACGTCCCAAGCATGATATAACCTATCACGCGCGTCGCCTGTGGAAATCCAATTCGCGATTGTAGGCGGTGGAATACAATAGAGTATATAACCGCCCCAATGCTGCTCCCAGAAGATGCTATTCCAAGCGCCAATGCACGTTTTGTGGAAAAGTAGGTGGATGTGATTGCCACACATGGCACAAAGAGGAGGCCACTGCCTAAGCCAGTACATACGGCCTGAGCTAACATCACTTGCCAGTACTCTTTTGCAATGCTTGTCATCATAATCCCAAGCACATTCAATACTGAGCCGGTTAGAAGCATGTGACGAAAATATCCAAGATCAAACAAGGGGCCAGCAATGGTACCCATGGCCATGAGCAGGAACGCTTGGATGGATCCTACCCAAGCAATGTTGGAATCTCCTTCTGATGCTAGCAAATCCTTTTCATAATATGACTGAAACACCCCGAAAGCATTAACGACTCCCCACGTATTAAAGAAGAGGAAAAAAGAACCCATCACTTGCAACCATGCAATTATACCGCCGTTGGGTATGTCATCTGAGTTGGGCGGTATAGGCATCGGCAATGCGTCATCTGTTTCGGGAGACCCTTGCTGTTCACATGCTTTGCAGTCCTGTACCTCATCCATGACAGCGTTGTGCGATGGAACAACACGTTCGCATTTATATCGGTCCTAGCGAAAGAAAATGTGTATTCCACGTGAACGAGTCAGCGGTTTATTAAACCCCGTACGCCGCCCACGCCGCCCACAAAGTCTGTGACTCGAAAAACCCTTGCGTGGTGTTGTAGCCGATACATATTCAAACACAGCGTGATTCTTGCAGAAAACCGCCGTTCTACCTGTACTATCCGCTATCCCAATGCTCGTAGCAGACGTACAAAATGTTCGTTTCTTTCAGGCACCTTGCAAAAAAAAACAAAACCAATTTGTGAGTGGAGGTGTATATTATCGAAGGAGAATGTATTGTTTGTACCTGGTGCCTGTTTTTGATTCTGTGCAACATGCTTAAATAATTTGGTCGTATAACCGTATACTACATTGGATGTTGCGTTCTCTATTATGAAATTATGCCGTCATTATATGATCACACTTGTACGTCGTTTCGGTGTTGATGAAAAATAATAATACATACCACGTTAGGAATGGAATGGGATAGCTGGATTGATTGTTGCTTGAGTATTGCCTGTATCGACGGCTTGGATTGCAGAGTTCATACTTCAACATGTATATCGCGCAAATGAGTGCATATCCCACGGCAGGCAAGCTGCAGTAACCGTATCGGGCTACTGGTCACATTGTTGTCTGAGGAGCCATCCAGTACCACGATGGGGGTATCATATCCACGAATGTACGCTTAAGATGCATTGGAAAGGATACGCATAGTTTTGATGTTCAGGGAAAAATGAACAATACTCGCGCAGCTACTTCTTCTGCGAGGCCGAACGAGTGTATTGACGCGGACCTCCACACAAATGTGAATTAGCCACGAGTGGCGAAGAGCCATGAAGTTTGCCGAATCACCCAGGTTTCATGCGCGTGCCGCAAGCCGAACTCCCACACTGCTGATCCTTGCGAGTATAGTAAACGTGGTTGCCACAAAAATCAGTACTCCACAGAACACCTGTGCCTTCCAATATATCGGAGGATCCAAGGTAACCAGTACACCTGCGACTGGACTGCCAATCAGGATCCCAAAAGCAGCGAATAAGAAACAGGTGCCCATTCGCGAACCGACATGATGAAGATCCTTCGTGAGGCTTGCGACTGCAGCAGGAGGTAAGGATACATAGGTTCCAGATAAAAATCCATAAATGACGCCAAAAACAATGATGCCTGGAATATTGTTAATACCTATCCATGCAAGCGCGAGTACACCACAGGCAAATGTACACGGTATTAACACATTAATAGGTCCAACCCAATCTGCAATATAATTTGGTATAATACGTCCGAAAATTGAGCCTGCATTCATAATCGGGATAATGTAAAAGGTCATATCTTGGCTGGCATAGAGCTTGTTGCGTGTGTAAGAGGAAATATAGTCAATAGGTATGTAAAGGCCCATGTACCCAAAGAACATCGCAACTGTGAACCAAGTAAATGGCAGCTCTTTAAAGGCGCGCCAAGCGAAAAACGATCGTCGTCCAGTCGGCTTTATACGTGGTCGCATGATACAATTTGCAATGATACAGGTTCCTAGCGCAATGTACCCAATAACACGAATTGCAGGTCCATAACCAATACGCGGCTCAAGGCGGTAAAATACAATAGAGTAAATGACAGAGCCGAATCCACTGCCACTAGTGACGAACCCAAGCGCCAAGCTGCGGCGTTTTGAGAAGTACGTGGAGGTAATTGAAACGGACGGCACGTAAAGGCATCCACATCCAAATCCGAAACACAGTCCTTGCGCCAACATCACCTGCCAAAACTCTTTTACAATGCTTGTCATCATGATACCAAATACAACAAGAAAAGAACCAACTGCTTGCAGATGACGGAAATACCCAAGATCAAAAAGAGGACCAGTGAATATTCCCCCACTCATGAGCAGAAAGGCGTCGATGGAGCCTATCCATGATATAGTAGATGCACTTTGCTCCGGAAACCTGTGCTGGTAGTACGTTTGGAAAGTGCCAAACGCATTAATTACCCCCCACGTATTGAAGAAAAAGAAAAATGCGCCTACCACTTGAAGCCATGCAACTAGTCCTCCGTCGGGGATATCGTCACCATCACGTGAAAATATAGCCGAAAGCGCATCGTCGGATTTTTGCTCGCGAAGCTGCGTTCCGCACGACACGTTTAAGTTGCGGGCATGCTGTTCATTTCGCGAGGGCCGCATGGGTGCGTGGATGCTGCCCCAATTAGCCGTAAATTCTTGTGCACTCACGTGATGGATGTGTCACAACGAGAATGTAGCCGAGCTTGCAAAGGGTAAAGGGGAATGGGGGGTTTTTTATTGGGAAGCCTACGTGACCTGCTACCAAGTATTCAGTTTTGCTCGCTCCCTTTCTCGAATTTCATCTGACACAGTCGCTGCCACGGAGCAAATGATTTCATAGACTTTGACCGCTCTTGTAGCGTTTCCTAGGCTGTTCGAACTACTATTCCCTCACACCGCAAACAAAGTAAGAGCTGATTGTGTACAAAGTGCTTACATAATCGAGTGTAGCAGCACGTTCGTAAGTGTAAACCAAGAATAGATTAGGCACGCCTTTTTGATTGGCTGGAAAAGCTCGTGGGCCAAGGCCAAAATTGAACGCTGTTAAGGTTCCCGATATGCACCGATTATGGTATTCAATGCGTCAAATGATCGTCGCCGTTTATAGCAAGTTCAAGCCAATGGATAAGGATTCCACTGGGCCTGCCCTAATGACAGGCTAGGGTTTCGCGGTCATGTAGCTAGCAGAATGCAGCGTCGCAACGCACGCAAACAAACATGGCCAGATAATCGACGTGTTGCAAAAGACGGACGAGTTTTGTTACTCTTAAATGGAGAGGGTTGCCCTTTCTAGATTAACGCACTTGCCACCATGCTGGGGGCGCTTTTCTTTACACGCTTTAGCGTATTATGGCTGTTTGTGACTGTCTGTGTTTCCGCATTGAGTGTTCAGACGGGCGCAGAACCCAGCGATGATGTATTTTTCCAGCCTTCTGGCGATTGGCAGAAGGCTAAGCATGGCGACGTCCTTCGCTCTCGCCCTGTGAATGTCACATTTACGAACCAGGAAAAGGGCATACATTTAAAAGGCGCCTATCAAATTCTTTTCCGTACATCCCAGAGCGCATTTGATGACGGACATGCCGTGACTACTGTTCTTGTACCCGACCACGATGAGAAAAACAGCTTGATTGTTACAGCACCGTCCACCCGGACAAATGGGCAATGTGATTCGGACAAGTCGGTTACGCACAACAGTCTTGGCAACGCGTTGGATGAATTGTTTTATATGCGCTACCTTGAAGCTGGTCACGTTGTTGCTATCTCGGATGGCTCTAGCATTAATTATATGTCTGGCCAGCACGAGGGTCGCACCGTGCTCGATGCTACTGTGGCTACCTTGAGGCTTGAAGAACTGAGCTTGTCCAAAAACGCAAAGATTGCATTTTTGGCAAACAATGAAGGTGCTCAAGCTTACGGTTGGGCCGCTGCTCTAAAGAAGTCGTATGCTCCTGACCTCAACGTTGTAGGCTGGGCACTTGGTGGTACTTCAACCAACTTGACTGCCACCTTTTTGGAGACGAATGGCTCGCCGTTTTCTGGCTACGCAATATCTAGTTTGGCTTCTCTTTCGCATGTATACCCTAAAGTGAAGAGTGCGCTCGATGACGTATTGACGCTGGAGGGAAAGAATGCATTAAAGTATGCAAGGCAACATTGTGTTGCTGATGTGCTGAACAAGTTTAACAATGAAAATATCTTGTCCTCTAAGTATGTGAAGGGCTCGGACTCAAACTTGCTCGAACTTCCAGCTTTGGCAAGTGTTCTTAACGAGCTTTCGCTGGGATCCCACGGCATCGAGGTGCCGGATGCACCTGTGCGCATGGTCCATTCGACAGCGGCCCAAGTCGCACCATATCAAAATGCGCTGGATACTTCCAAAGCATGGTGCAAAAATGGTGCTCACGTCGAATTTGTCACATACGAGGACTGTAAAATGGACCAGGTTTTGACAGAGCTGGCATCGAGGGACGAAACATTCCATTTCTTGGACCGTCGCTTTGGTGGAAAGGATGCTGACAGCAAATGTCACTATCATTCCGTGGACGGTTTTGTATTTGACAACAAGAGTTTGGGTGCCAACCTTGATGCAGTATCATCTGCTCTGACAAACACTTTTGGTTCTCGCCTGTATGCATGCAGCGTTTTGAGAGGGGACCCTGACGCAGACGCACCGTCATGCAGGAAGCGCTCTCACAGTTCATCATCTTCTGGAGGCCATCCTACAATTGCGCCCGTTTTTGTGTCTGTCTCATCGCCCTCTTCTAGTCCGAGTAGCCCGGCATCGAAGGCGAGCGTTGACTCGGTATCAGCTACTGGTGTACACTCCAAAGGCAGCGCAACTAGCGAGCAAAATTCTGAGTCCTCTTCTATTGTCGCGCCCCACAGTTCAAATGGCGCTAACCCAAGAAGCACTTTGTCGAGCAAGCAGAGTACTGAGTCCACTTTTGATGGTGCACCTTATAACCCAACAGGTGGTGTGCCAGAATCTAGCATGTCTTCAAAAGCAAGCAAATCCAAAAGCTCTTCTCAAAGCCCGCAAGCTAGCAGTTCGCCGAGCGGCGGTGTCAACAGTGCCGGCAGTGCAAGCTCAAAGAGCACCAAGCCGAGCAAGTTTAGCGAAAGCATTAAACCTGCCGCATTATCGAAATCTAGCAAGAGTTCTAAGGCAGCCGTTTCGTTTAAGTCGAGCCAGGGTTCTGAGGCAGCCGGTTCTACTAAGTCGAGCAAGAGCTCCAAGGCAGCTGTCTCATCCAAGTCTAGCAAGTCTAGCAAGAGCTCCAAGGCAGCTGTTTCGTCCAAGTCGAGCAAGTCTAGCAAGAGCTCCAAGCCTGTCGTTTCATTTAAGTCGAGCAAGAGCTCCAAGGCAGCTGTTTCATCGAAGTCGAGCAAGAGCTCCAAGGCAGCTGTTTCGTCCAAGTCGAGCAAGTCGAGCAAGAGCTCCAAGCCTGCCGCTTCATCGAAGTCGAGCAAGAGCTCCAAGGCAGCTGTTTCATCCAAGTCGAGCAAGTCTAGCAAGAGCTCCAAGGCAGCTGTTTCGTCCAAGTCGAGCAAGTCTAGCAAGAGCTCCAAGCCTGTCGTTTCATTTAAGTCGAGCAAGAGCTCCAAGGCAGCTGTTTCATCGAAGTCGAGCAAGAGCTCCAAGGCAGCTGTTTCGTCCAAGTCGAGCAAGTCGAGCAAGAGCTCCAAGCCTGCCGCTTCATCGAAGTCGAGCAAGTCGAGCAAGAGCTCCAAGGCAGCTGTTTCGTCCAAGTCGAGCAAGTCGAGCAAGAGCTCCAAGCCTGCCGCTTCATCGAAGTCGAGCAAGTCGAGCAAGAGCTCCAAGCCTGTCGCTTCATCCAAGTCGAGCAAGAGCTCGAAGCCTGCCGCTTCATCGAAGTCGAGCAAGTCGAGCAAGTCAAGCAAGTCGTCCAAGTCGAGCAAGTCGTCCAAGTCGAGCAAGTCGAGCATGAGTTCCAAGGCTGCTGTTTTGTCTGAATTGAGCAAGAGCTCCAAGGCTGCGGTTTCGTCTGAATCGAGTAAAAGCTCCAAGGCTGCTGTTTCGTCTGAATCGAGCAAGAGCTCCAAGGCTGGCGCCTCGTCTAAGCCGAGCAAGAGCTCTGAGGCTGCGGTTTCATCGAAGTCTAGCAAGAGCTCCGAATTTGACGCACCATCTACGAGCTCCATGTCTGATGCTTCTGGCTCTACATTGACATCTTCTACGAGCGCTAAGGAAAGCACCTTTTTCACGAACGCGAAAGAGAGCTAGATTTTAACTAGCTTTTCCAAGAGCCCTAAAGAGAGCCAATTGTCGGCGAGCCCTACTATGAGATTGAAGGAGTCCCCATTTTTTACGAGCTTCAGGGAAAACTCTTCTTTTTCAGGCTCCCGCTAAGTAACCATTGATGATGGTTGAGTTTGATGACTAGCAAAATCTAATTTTGCTGTGGAACTTTTGTGCAAAAGGCCACTCAAGCGTATGAAGATGGCAATTATTCTGAGTTGTTTTAATGATGGACTTGTTGGAAGTGTATCTTTGTTTTGCGAAATGAGCGGACAGCACTACGATGTTTTGGAACGAGTCCAAAAGCTTGATTTTTTTACACATGATCACCCACGCTATTGTATCGACGCCTTTTTGTGTTTCTATATTGTCGTTTGCGATATAAGTAGTAGTGGAGTTTTATCGAATTTTCCTAGCATGTTAAACTTAACGTTTGAGAGGATCAAATTGTACCTTTTTTCTCTTCGACAGAAACGACCCCCCTTCCAAGTTGGTCCCTGTGAATACAAATTTTTCAGGAGCCTTTTTTTTGTGTTTATTTAGAAAAATGTTTCTTATGGCTAGTTGAATGATTCCTGTGCGTCGCTAAACACTTCTTTCCTTAGACTTGGGAGTAGTGTTGAAGGCAAAGAAAATGCGCGTAAGAAACGCAATGAGCAGAGGACACAGTCAAATTTAATTTAGAAGCATTTTTGTAGGTAATACAAACATGTGCTAAGTGTGGTTACGTGATATATTTGGAGCTGCCACGGGGAGCAGTGGAAAAGGTTGGGATGAATACCAAGCAACACCGGGTAGTGATCGGCATTTATATGGCATGAAAGGGCGATTCAAAAAGGGTTAATAGTACGAATAGTGAAAGGTGTAGAAAAAGGGAAAGCATTAAAAAAGAGTAAATGATTTTTTGATACGGAGGGGCAAAAGGGGGAAGTAATTCGTCCGAAGAACGAACAATTTACATGGGCATGGTTTGAGGAGCCCATAGGCAAGCTTCATGGAAAAAGGTGTCAAGAACCGTTGGGGCAGGTAAAACGAGATAAGAGGGCCATTAATTGAAAAGTGGAGGATATTAAGGCGGGGAGGAGAAGCAGCGTAATAGGAGGGAGAAAAGCAAAGGGTAGTTGAGAAGAGAAGAGAGAAGTATAAAAAGAGAAATAAAGGACTCGGAGAAAAGATAGAGAAAGTAGAGAAGGCAATAAGAAAAAGGAACAAGGAGGATAAAGAGAAGGAAAAAAGGAAGGTAGGATAGGGAAAGAAAGAGAAAGAGAGAGAGAGAGAGAGAGAGAGAGAGAGAGAGAGAGAGAGAGAGAGAGAGAGAGAGAGAGAGAGAGAGAGAGAGAGAGAGAGAGAGAGAGAGAGAGAGAGAGAGAGAGAGAGAGAGAGAAAGATAGAAAGCGAAAGGGTTAGGAGAAATGAAGAGATAGAAGAAAATAAGAAAAAAGGAGGGATAGGGATAGGGATAGGGATAGGGATAGGGATAGGGATAGGGATAGGGATAGGGATAGGGATAGGGATAGGGATAGGGATAGGGATAGGGATAGGGATAGGGATAGGGATAGGGATAGGGATAGGGATAGGGATAGGGATAGGGATAGGGATAGGGATAGGGATAGGGATAGGGATAGGGATAGGGATAGGGATAGGGATAGGGATAGGGATAGGGATAGGGATAGGGATAGGGATAGGGATAGGGATAGGGATAGGGATAGGGATAGGGATAGGGATAGGGATAGGGATAGGGATAGGGATAGGGATAGGGATAGGGTTAGGGTTAGGGTTAGGGATAGGGATAGGGATAGGGATAGGGATAGGGATAGGGATAGGGTTAGGGTTAGGGTTAGGGTTAGGGTTAGGGTTAGGGTTAGGGTTAGGGTTAGGGTTAGGGTTAGG